>NW_023270855.1:14022725-14077700 GCF_011800145.1 Mirounga leonina
TAGAGTCTGCAGTTTAGAACTGGAGAAACAGTCCTAAAATAGGTCTTGAAATAGGTTCTATCTCTCTGTTGTGCCTGGTACTATTCAAATTCCCTTTTGACAATGGCTTCTACAAATGTGCATGACATGAGGGTCTTGGTGCAGTTGGTTTCAATGGAAACAGCACACTTACAGGTACATGAGGGCCAGACAGGTAATGTAGAGTAGGTAAGCTGGCTAGATGGGGACAGTGGCAAATGACATGAGTGCCCCATTCCAGAGGCAGCCATAACTCAATTTCTGTTGCTTTTTGACACATGAGAGCCCAGTATTGCCAGATCTTTCTGCCAATTTTTCAAGAGAAGCTTGACATCTATATTTCTATGGGAGGTTTTCTTTTTAAAAGCATCATCAATGAATTCTTTTTTTTAATTAAAAAGTTGTGTGCTCCACACTGATGGTTCTTGTGGCTGAATCCAGCCCATGCAGAAACTGTCTGGGCAGTTGTGTCTGTATAACCCCAAATCATTCACCATCAAGTGAAAAAGAATAGTGGCCTAAATGTGAGAAAAGCTACTACCAAAAATGTCTATGAAGAGTTGGATGCATAGATATAAATACAGGCTTTGGATTCATACAAATCTAGGTTTGCAATGTGATCTTGGACAAATTGCTCAACCTCTTAGATTATTGCTACTGAGAAGGTACTTTGATTCTCTAGGGGCTTATTTAACAGAGAGGAATATAAACTTCTCTATATATTTCGTAATATGCTCAATTTACTAAATGTACATACCTAATAGACAAAACTCTGAGACATCAAATTGAATATTTAAAATTTATTACAAATGAAATTAGTTAAGCTCTCATAGAAAGTGCAAATTACAGTTCAAATTTTAATGTGACTGAAACTTTTGAACACTGTAAATAAATACCTTGAAGAGTAGACAAAATGACTATAATTACAATGTTTACTTAATTGGTTACTGTAATTACACTAAAACTATTCAAAATTATTGATTCTCTAATTTCTTTATTATTTTGATACATATTCCTAAATACCTTTGTAGGATTACAACAGTGCTTGTTTTAATTTAACTTAAAATTATAGTAGAGTTTATATTGTCATCTTCCAGGATTACAAGGTCTTTGCTGGTTTCAAAAAAAATCCCTGAAACCAAAACAACCCCAGTATCTTCTCATACCACCTTAGTTCTAGGATCTGGATTATCAACAAGCTAATTTCTGATGCGTGAATGGGACTGATTGCTTGTCCCAAATTGATTTGCACCAGCCAATGATCATTTGGCAAGGTTCCTTATGAAATTTATACTGTATTTGTTACATTAGTGGCATGATTTGAATTCTGCATCTTTCCCAAAGGTTTAGACATTTGCAATTTGTGTTTTTTCCCTAGAATGAGGCATTCTTTAAATTTTGCATGACTAACGTTGTATCATCAATTATCCTGTCAATGATTATACATTACCCTGTCCTGTAAGTATTATTAACAACTTATCTATGCCTCATTAGTATTTAATATAATTTGTAGGGCCATCTAGTTTTCTGATAATATTTAGCTAACCAATCATCTCAAAATTCTCTGTTAAACCCTCTTTCTCTTTGATCATTGAGTGTGACTACTGATTAAACCTCATTCCACCTGGTTATTATTTGTGACCATAATCATTTTTTTTCTATTTGAGGGTTTAGTTCCCAAGTTCCTTGCAACTACTTAGCTGACTTACAATTACTTCTCTACTTAGACATTAAGTACATATCTGCACCTTATGAACAGATGTACAGAAGAATATATAGAAGCAACACACCTACTTATAATCTTTTAATTATTATAATCAATCAAAAGGCAAATATATATATTTATAGTCACTCCTCTTTTTGCATTAGAACTACTTTTTCATCTACTTTGTTATATTTTCCCTATTTGTTATCAGGATGGAATCATGGCCTTTCACAAACTCAAACTTGTTCTATTTAACTGTAATTATTGTTATTATTTTTAAAGATTTTACTTATTTACTTGAGAGAGAGAGAGAGAGAGAGAGGGCACAAGAAAGGGGGAGGAGCAGAGGGAAAGGGAGAAGCAGGCTCCCTGCTGAACAGGGTGCCCAATGCAGGGCTCAATCCCAGGACCCTTGGATCATGACCTGAGCCAAAGGCAGACGCTTAACTAGAGGAGCCACCTGGGTACCCCTGTTTTTCTTTTTTTGATGCTCCAACTGCCTTAAGTTGGTCAGTATGAGTCTCTGTAAGCTGGCCCTTTGTTCTGATGTCCTCAAGAGCACCAGTGTTCTTTAGCAAATGTTCTGGCTCTCCTGATATGACTCAGTTCCAAGGCAGGGAACTAGTTACCCTCTGAGAATCCCAGGTTTCCTTTTAGAAGAAACATATTGGAAACTAATGTCTGGGACCTAGAAATCCACATAAAGAGACAATGGGGTCAAAGTGCTGCTGATGCTGTTGAGTCATTTTTAGAGAAAAAAACTGAAAAAAAAGTATTTCCTTTTAGGAAACAGTTTATATTAATTTTTCCAATTTAGCTATTCTATCACTCAATCTTTCCTTAAATATGATTTTCTCAGTAATTTTTTCTGTATTAAAAATATTTGAGGGTGCAGCTCAGTTGCTTAAGCTGTCAGACTCTTGATCTCAGCTCAGGTCTTGATCTCAGGGCTGTGAGTTCAAGCCCTGCGTTGGGCTCCATGCTGGGTGTGGAGCCTACTTAAAAAGTAAATTATCCCCCAACCATATGGAAATTGTATAATCTTTGTTACAGTCCTTATATCTTTTTTAAAAAATTATTATGTTAATCACCATACATTACATCATTAGTTTTTAATGTAGTGTTCCATGATTCATTGTTTGTGTATAACACCCAGTGCTCCATTCAATACGTGTCCTCTTTAATACCCATCACCAGGCTAACCCATCCCCCCACCCTCAGAACCCTCAGTTTGTTTCTCAGAGTCCGTAGTCTCTCATGGTTTGTCTCCCCCTCCGATCTCCCCCCCTTCATTTTTCCCTTCCTGCTATCTTCTTCTTCTTTTTTTTTAACATATAATGTATTATTTGTTTCAGAGGTACAGGTCTGTGATTCAACAGTCTTGCACAATTCACAGCGCTCACCATAGCCCATACCCTCCCCAATGTCTATCACCCAGCCACCCCATCCCTCCCACCCCCCACCACTCCAGCAACCCTCAGTTTGTTTCCTGAGATTAAGAATTCCTCATATCAGTGAGGTCATATGATACTTGTCTTTCTCTGATTGACTTATTTTGCTCAGCATAATATCCTCCAGTTCCATCCACGTAGTTGCAAATGACAAGATTTCATTCCTTTTGATGGCTGCATAATATTCCATTGTATATATACACCACATCTTCTTTATCCATTCATCTGTCGATGGACATCTTGGCTCTTTCCATAGTTTGGCTATTGTGGACATTGCTGCTATAAACATCAGGGTGCACATACCCCTTCAGATCGCTACATTTGTATCTTTGGGGTAAATACCCAGTAGTGCAATTGCTGGGTCATAGGGTAGCTCTATTTTCAACTTTTTGAGGAACCTCCATACTGTTTTCCAGAGTGGCTGCACCAGCTTGCATTCCCACCAACAGTGTAGGAGGGTTCCCCTTTCTCCGCATCCCTGCCAACATCTATTGTTTCCTGACTTGTTAATTTTAGCCACTCTGACTGGTGTGAGGTGGTATCTCATTGAGCTTTTGATTTGGATTTCCCTGATGCCAAGTGATGTTGAGTACTTTTTCATGTGTCTGTGGCCATTTGGATGTCTTCTTTCGAAAAATGTCTGTTCATGTCTTCTGCCCATTTCCTGATTGGATTATTTGTTCTCTGGGTGTTGAGTTTGATAAGTTCTTTATAGATTTTGAATACTAGCCCTTTATCTGATATGTCATTTGCAAATATCTTCTCCCATTCTGTCGGTTGTCTTTTGGTTTTGTTGACTGTTTCTTTTGCTGTGCAAAAGCTTTTTATCTTGATGAAGTCCCAATAGTTCATTTTTGCTCTTGCATAGTCTTATATTTAACTGATCCTTAGTCAGTTTGGGAGATTCTTCCACCTTTGAAATAATAAGTGTGTGTTGTGTGTGTGTGTGTGTGTGTGTGTGTGTGTCTGCATGTCTGCCATTTGCCTCTGTTCCTGAAGCAGAGCTCCTAAATTCCTTGAAATTTCCTGGGTGATTGATAGGAGATCTTTTGTTCTAATCTTGTGATTCTTGGTGTGCTTCTAGATGGGGACTGGTTACCAGAAAGACTAATCTGTGATTAGAAGCTTGGACTTTTCAGCCCCTCACCTCCACCCCCACCCCCCATTCTATGGAGTGGTGAGAGAGGCTGGAAATGGAGTTAACAATTCATCATGCAGCATGATGAAGCCTCTGTAAAAATCACCAAAGTATAAGGCTCAGGGAGCATTAAGGTTGGGGAACACATCCAAGTACTAGGAGGGTGACCCATTCCCAAGTCCATGGGGTCTGAAGCTTCTGTGCTCAGGGCCCTTCCAAACTGCACCCTTTGTACCTCTTCATCTGGCTGTTCATTGTGTCCTTTAAAATAGTCTTTGTAGTGAGTGAGCAGTGGTACATTAGCTGTTTTCCTGGGTTCTGTGAGCTGCTTTAGCAAATAATCGAAAACTAAGGGAGGGGGTTATGGGAACCTCCCATTTGTAGCCAAGCTGGAAGAAGTGTGAGTTACCTGGAGGTACACTACTTATGACTGGCATCTGAAGTAAGACTGAGTCCTTGACCTGTGGGGTATGTATTAATGCCAGGCAGTTAGTGTCAGAATTGCTGTATATGGAAAACACACACACTTTCTCAGTGGGATGACTAACAACATGTAGCTTACAAGGTTGTTGTGAGGAGTAAAGAAGTTCCCTCACAGTGCATAGCACAGAGGACATATTTGGAATATGCAAACTAATATGATTAAGCATGCATAACCTTAAGAAGCACACTTACCTACAATGCAAGCTACCTCTTACTTAGAAAGTAACATGCACATGTAAGCTGTAGAAACTCTATTTAAAATGTACAAGTGATACACAGAAAAAAATTACTTTTTCAAAAATAAATGCCTTCTTTCTCTTTTGTATTACTAATCCTCTATGTGACTGTGTAGCTCTTTTAAATATTTTTGCATTAACATTGAAATTATCCATCTGGGTGGTTTCTGCATCCGCTTGAGTATTAATAATTTGTTCTGATCTGTCTCCATTTATGGAGGATCTGTTACACCATAAAGGATTGGGTGGTTTGGCCTGAAAGCATTAGGAAAAAGCAGATCCAAAGGTTAGGTAACTCAGATGTATTTGGAGCAAGCATGGCCATAATCAAGGGCAATTCTTTTTGTAGCTATTTTTTAAATCCCAAAATTCCCATGGATGGCACTATAAAAAATGAATCCCCATCCCTGCTTCTTTTGCATTACTGATGAGGCTGATTTTGAAAGAGACTTCATTTTATTCATGAATCAGAAATCCATCAGTCTTTTCAGACATACCCACTAAATACCCTACTATGTGATCAAAGCTGTCTGGTGCACTACTGTTGTATTTAACAAGGGTCCTATATTAAAAAAACACCTTCACTGTTACGGAGAAAGAACACTAGTTTTAGAGTCAAAAGTCCTTATTTTAAACTCAGCTAAATCTTACTAGCTGTGCAAACTTGGGTGAATTGGCTCTTCTCTTGGCCTGTTTTCGCCTCTGTACACAGGTGAAGAAAATACTTACCTAATTAGATTGTAGGGAGGAATGAATTTAACAAGATGAGGTTTGAAAAAATGCTTTATAGCTAAATGTATATACAAATGTTTTATTAGTGAAAAGCAGAATATAAGGTACACTAATCTTATGATTTAGCCATACCTGATAAATTTGTTAACTGCAAAGTAATAAACTGTCATTGCCTAAAAACAATCATAGTCATGAGGTGCTTTACTAGTTCTGAGGAGAAAGAGAGCCTACTTTAGAAGTTGGGGAGGTCAGGCAGTGCTCCATGTAGGAGATAAGACTTAAATTAGGCTGTGAAGAATTGCTAAGAATTCTTAGGGAGGAAAACAAAGGAACAGAAGTAAGCAACCTATAAACATTTCAGGACAGAGTGCATAGACCCAGCTGGCTGTAACTGAGGCTTCCTGAGAGGAGCAGAGAGATGCACATTTGGAGAAGTCAAATGGAGCTAAATTTTGGAGGCTCTTGAATGTCTGGCTAAGGATTTCAGATTATTAGGTCAGCAAATTGATTTTAAACTATAAGCCCCTGAAAGAGATTTTGCCTGTTTTTCCATTCACATATAGGTAACTGTTTTATTTAATGATGGGGTAAGATTTGCCTTGATGCTGTTTTCCGTAATTTTCTAATGATTTTTTCTATAGCCCTTGAAGATGATTCTGGGAAATATTTTTCTTTTCTTTTGCAGAGGCAAAATTTCTGGATGAAATTCAAGCCCAGTATGCTGATCTCTAAGCCCATCTCTTCACTCCCTCTTTCTTCTTGCAGACAAATATTTTGATCTGTTCCCGAAACCTCTCTGTTTATAGACCTCCTCATGCTGTGCAGCATGCTATTCTGTGTCTAGTAGCATTCCAGACACTCCATGAGTATGGAGACCCTCTCTGTCTTAACTGCCATATCTCCAGCCCCTGCCATAGTACCAGGCACATAGTAAGTCCTTAGAAGTTTGTTGAACAGATGAAGAAAGGAAGCAGGGAAGGATAAAAATGAATGAATGAGGGAATGAAGAAGAAAAGCAAGCCTACCTAGAAAATGACAGGCAGCATCATTTAAACAAGTTGCAACCCCATGTGTTGGACCATTTACAAACCCAATTCTCCATGATGGGGGCATTAAAGAGTAAAATCAATAAGAAAGATTTATCTTGCAAAATAACAGAATGTTTTGAGAAACGCCTTGTCATAGAAGGCCAGTTGGGAATTTTTAATGGGTCATATATTCCTGGCCACTTTTCCCATCCATTGGCTTGGTATGATGTAATTTAAAAGTGCTTGGGAGCTTAAAGGAGATTTAAAGGAACTCTGAGTGCTGACATGAAAAATAGGAGCAGTGGGTAATAGTTGCTGTGTCGGTTGGTTGCAGCTACATATCGACAAAACAAAGTCACAAGACTATTTTGTTCTCTACTGCCTTCCAACTTTTTTCTTCCATCAGAGAGGAAGCCTTTATGTCTAAAATGTGGTGATATTTTTAGGAGAAAATGAGTGTGTGAGCACAGTCATAAATAACTCTAATCTATTATTTAGAGACATTAACAAGTTCTCCTGTGTATATATGGCTTTGAATAGAAAAAAAAAAGGCGGAAAATCACAATGGAAGACTAAATTGCAGAGTGACCTTTGAAATGCCTTGTATTACTGCTCTCCTGTGGGACTAAGTTTATTTGGAAACAGGGGTTTCATTTAGCTATAAAGAGAGGGAAATCACTGCTTTTTATTTTATCATTAATATTTTCTAGAATTACGACATCCATTATGGCAGCCAAAGCCATATGTGGCTATTTAAATTTAATTTAAATGAATTGAAATTACATAAAATTTATAATTCAGTGCTCAGTCACATTACCAGTATCTCAGGTGCTTAACAGACACATGTGGCTAGGGATGATGATACTGGACAGTACAGATACAGAACTTTCCATCATTGCAGAACATTCTATTGGACAGTGCTGCTTTAGAACCAACTGTATTTTCTTAAAAACAATCAGGTTTTGGGCATAACTATCAACAGCCGATGTTATCTGACCTGGATCTACTAGATCTTTCACTTCAGAATTTTTTTTAGCTGTTTTCATTTTCATCATATGAATGAACAGGGGAGATTTTCCTGAGCCTGTTGGAAAAGGCTAGGGTGGTTTGGTAGGGAGCAGCAATAGAGAGGTTCTATTAATCACACTTAACTATTTGTTTCTTGCTGTGTGAGAAGTTGAAAAATGATGTTAACTAATTACATGCTTCTTTAAAACTTATAGTATTTTCCAAAATGTGTTGTGAGGGTCATTCCAGAGAAAGCTCCTTAGACAAAGCAGGGATCCATGTCAAGTAAGCGTGGGAAATGCTCTGGGCCATTCTTCACACTGCAGTCAAAAATCAGCTTGTAAGAATATTCCACTTTCTCCTTAAACAAAACAAAAATTATCTTCAAATGCTTCCTTCTGCCTCTTATTATTTTTTTTAAAGTTTTATTTATTTAAGTAATCTCTATACCCAACATGGGCTCAAACTCATGAGCCCGAGATCAAGAGTCACATGCTCTTCTGACTGAGCCAGCCAGGCACGCCCTTCCTTCTGCCTTTTAAAATCCACACT
This sequence comes from Mirounga leonina, assembly GCF_011800145.1. Lineage (NCBI taxonomy): Eukaryota > Metazoa > Chordata > Mammalia > Carnivora > Phocidae > Mirounga > Mirounga leonina. Next base: position 14,031,077 of record NW_023270855.1, read on the forward strand.
CCCTACTAGGAGGTCCAAGGCCATGCATCTAGATCCCACTTAACTCTGCAACTTCATTTCTTGCCATTCTCTCCTACTCACTCTGTCCAGACAGAGTGGCCTTTTAAATCCTTTAAATTGACCATATTCATTGCAGGCTTATGTTTTTGCACATGCTGTTTCTCTCACCTGGAACATTATTCCCCTCCTTTCTCCTCTGACAAACCTCTTCTTATAACTTAGTACTCAGCTAGAACATCTCTTCTTTGGGGAGGACTCATGGGACCATCTCCCCAGGTCCCAAGGGTGCTCTATCTGACAAGGCTCTGTTTTTTTCCCTTGGCCATCCCTTTTATAATTCAGCCTTATATATTGGCTTATTAACTTGTTTATTATCTTCTGCCTCCACTAGACTGTAAGTTGTCCAAGAGTAGACACCATGGCTATTTTATTCATCATTTGTTAACACCTAGTTTGCTGAAGTCAGCTTGCACTGGCTGGAATGGGCTGATTGTGTGCATTCTGTCACTACTCCAGGTTTGGTGATACTACTTTGATGGCTTGAAATCGACCATGTTTGAATGTATACATTATAGAAATTAGCAAACACTACAAGTTGGGGTGTTTAGTGTTTCTTTTTTCTTTAGAGAGCTGGTTTTTAAACATTTACCAGCACACCTCTGTTACCATGTTACCTGGCATATGGTAAATTCTTAATATTTGTTAAATGAACGAATTAATGATTAATGTCTCTTGGACAATAAAAATGCCCACTGATAGGTTAATGCTCTGAGAAGTTCTATAAATCAAACTCATACATAATCTGATATTCCCAAGCATATATGGCCAAGGAACATCTTTTCAACTAACTTTTTGGATGTCACTCAGTAGCGTGGAGCACATTTTGGAAAATGTTGCCCTAAAACATTAAGGGAGAGGAAATATGCATGCCCTAATTTGGCTTCTCCATTCTATAAAGACTCCTAATACAGAAGATTCCACAGCATGTATTCTAAGGAAACCGAATCTTATAACCGTGAGGCATTATGTTGTGCCTACTACACACAACACAGTGCTAGGTTAACCAAGTAACCTTATTCAGTAGGGATCTCTTATGGGAGGCTATTTATATCATCTATAAACATGAGTTAGCTCTTTATTGTGTATAGAAATTGTATAGGAGCTTTGTAGCATTCAAAAGAAGTAACAAAAATATTTCTTGCCCACTGGGAAATTATAGTCTCACTGAGAAAACATTGTCTGAGGAAATGCTAAGTGGTTGTGCATTTGGCCATGTATCCATCTTATGGAGCGTAAATGAGGCTGGAACAGAGAGGTAGCATGTTTCAGGTGAAGGCGGAGGGGCAGGAAAATGTACTGCTTGATTGGTTGTTTCTGCAGGAGCACAGGGCTCACATTAAGAACTCACCAGAGACACATTTGAAAAGGAAAATCAAATTTTGAGGACCTTGTATGGCAAGCTAAAGGGTTTGGACTTGACTAATGTGGGGAGGGCTCTGAAAATTTGAGGAAATGAAGATAAAATTCAAGTAGTGGAGTCTGCTCCAGAGAGACTCTTTGTAGGCTATTAGAGTAGAGCCAGATCATTAATCCAGCCTGCAAAAACCTTACATGGTCTGGCTCTGCCTACATCTGTAACATCACCTTGCACGGTTCTCCCATGACTACTACTATTTATTCTAGACACCCTAGCCTCTGTTCAGATTTTGAACCATGATGTGCTTCCCCTCCTCCAGGACCTTTCCTCTGGCTAAAATGTTCTTCCACACCTTTACCCCTTTATCTGATTAACTTCTACTTGTCTCAACTCGACTGTCACTTCTGTAGGGAAGGCTTTTCTTACCATTTCCCTGCCTATATCCACATTAGATTACTTGGTTGTAATCACTAATAAAATTGTACTTTTAAATTTCAGAGCAGTTAGATTAGTTTGAAATTACACATTCATTAGTCTAATCAGTTATAATCTGTCATTCCCTCCACACTATGTATTTCCTAAGAATAGGCACCATTGTTTGCTCTGTATACCCAGGCCCAGCCCAAACATGACACCATAATTGACACTTACTTAAGACATGTTGTTTGTTTGAATGAATGAATGAATGAATGAGTGAGTGAGTGAGTGAATTAAATGCAATTGATCAAAATCCTAAATACCATAAAACAGGGTGAAAGCTTTGGATAGTAGATACAGTTTCTAAAATTATCTTGACAGCCAAATGTAACAGGCTGAAATTTAAGAGGGAAAATATGATGAAGAAGTGAGGAGGCAGAGTAGAGCAGATGGGGAAGGAGCGAGTTTTAATTAACTGTAGGTTTAATGTGGTCTCAGAGTAGCGTGGCAGAAAAGCTGATGCAGCCTCCAACTGCAGTAATTGGAATGTATACACTCCACATGAGAGATAATTGTTTCCCTCTCCTCTGCATTCATCTGATTACTCATGGAAGACTGTGCCTGATTCTGAAGAAAAAATATAGATAAAAAGAAGCATGTCCAAAGGGGAATAGCCAGAATGATGTGGGAGACTCAAAATGGTGTTGTGAGAGTGAACTTCAAGGAATTAGCAATGCTTGTCCCAGAGGAAAATGAAAGTCTGAGGGATCATGTTGATTGTTTGAAAGTCTCTGACTGTTGTAAATATTTTAAGAGATCAAACTGCAAAAGTAAAAAAAAAAAAAAATAAATTGCAAAAGCAGATGAAAAAAGAATAAAACCAACAATTCTGATAACTTTTTCCCTTTAAACAATAGAAAAAATGCTGAGATTTTAATTTAAAAATGCATTTGGAAATGTACATGGAAAGGCAGATTTTGAGATGTATAGACAAAGTCCACCATTAGGAGGAATTGTCTAATAATAATTACAGATATCCTGGAGTAAAATGGGCTACCTTATGAAAATGGTGAGTTACCGGTTAGAGGAGGATGCAAGCAAAGTCAGCCTGAAGCCTGTTGGATTTGCTGTTGAGGGAAATTCATGTATCAGTTAGGAGTTTGGCTGAATTGCCTCTGAAATTCAATGGGGAAATAAAGACAGTAATTGATCTCAGATGGCTACTCTTTTAAAAATGGAGTTTAAAAATGAACTGTTGAATTTGGAGTCAACCAAGATGTCCTTCTTAGGTGAATGGATGAATAAATTGTGATACATCCAAGCAATGGAATATTATTCTGCACTCAAAAGAAATGAGCTACCAAATGATGAAAAGACATGGAGGAAACTTAGATGCATATTATTAAGTGATAGAAGGCAAATATGAAAAGGCTACAAACTCTATGATTCCAGCTATATGACATTCTGGAAAACGCAAAACTATGAGACAGTAAAAGGATGAATGGTTGTCCAGAGGGTGAGGGGAGGGAGGGATGAATAGGCAGAGCACAAAAGATTTTTAGTGCAGTGAAACTACTCTGTATGATACTATAATGGTGGATACATTTGCCAAACCCCATAGAATGTGTAAAACCAAGAGGGAATTCTAATGTAGACTTTGGGTGATAACGATGTGTCAATGTAGATTCATTGATTGTAACAAATATAGCTCTCTCATGAGGGATCATGATAGTTGGGAAGCTATGCATGTAAAGGGACAGGGAGTATTTGAGAACTCTGTACCTCCTGCTCGGTTTTGGTGGGAACCTAAAACTACTCTAAAAAATAAAGTCCTTTTTTTTTTTTTTTAATGAGTTGTTGCACCGATTGATAGAATAGTGGATCTGTCATCTTTTGCTTTTCAATCAAAGGCTTAAAACTTTTATTTTCAAACTTTGACCATGTCTATTTTTATCAAGCAAATTTATTTGCAGTTTTACAGAAAATGTAGAAACATCTTTCTTGAGTCTTGGTACCAAAATTACTTAAGCCTTTCCCCTTAAGTATCAGTTACATAAAAATCTAAATTTAGTCACAAAAATGTTTTTGACTTACCTGATAATATATACAAAATCTTGACCTGAATAATATGGTGCTTTGCTATTCAGGTCAATGAAAAAGGGGGGGAAACAGGAGACTGTAAGATTGCAATATGATTTTCTTCCTTTAATAAGTGGACATTAAGAATCCAATCCCTAAGGGAAATGTTAGTACTTTGGGCAATGAAGAAGAATGCTTGGTTTTTCCCTGGTTGCCAATATAATTCAGATTCTAGAGCATTGATTTGGAAACTCCGAAAGGATAGTTGCTTATGCTTTTCATTGTTTCTGAAATTCATCTTCTCCTAGTAACCTGTGGTCTGCATCTAGCAAATGGGACTACTGAGTTTCTGAGGTGTGTGTTTGCCTTGACATGACAACAATGCGTCTAGTCTGGAACACATGGAATAAGGCACTGCTTTGATTTTTATCAACTAAAAGATTTAAAAACTGAAAATATTCTTAGAAATAGTAGTAAGAATTCTGAGGCCTTTACTCTCAGATTTTAATTCAAGTCTGCCCTAGGTCAACATTTTCATTTTCTTTGCTGGTCTGATGTTTATCGAGTGGCTGTTCATATATGAAAAGAAAGTGATATCTGCAAGTCCGTTTCTTATAGTCAGCATTCTGACTCAAATTCTAAAGAGCCCCTCCTCCACAATGGGAGAATTATTCAGTGTTCATACTGGCCTACAGAGAAATGATGCCTGAGTTTTCTAATATTTGGTAAGAAAATAGGATCAGAAGTGAACCTTTTCTTTTCCTTACTTTTCTTTTTTTAAAGATTTTATTTATTTATTTGAGAGAGAGAGAGAGAATGAGCAGGGGGAGGAGGGACAAGCAGATTCCCTGCTGAGCAGGGAGCTAAATTGGGGCTCTATCCCAGGATCCTGGGATCATGACTTAAGCCAAAGTCAGACGCTTAACCGACTGAGCCACCCAGGTGCCCCAGAAATGAACATTTTCATTAAATAGAGCTGGGAAGTGGAACGTCCCAAGAAGGAAAAGTTTAGAGCTGAGAGTAGACTTGTGTGTCAGGCCTACCTGCTGCGGAGTAAATCAACCCAGGACCCCCAGCATCTGTATGTAACTTGGTCCTGAGAGGTTGGAGGAACAGTTGTCCCTACTGGACCCTTTCTACACAGTGCCTTCTGGTCAGTCCAAGCTTTGTGCCTCTCAGAAGGCTATCAAAGACTCATTTTTCTCCACAAGCAACCTCATAGTTTTCTATGGGTAAAAGTCATGTTGTGATTTTTTATGGTGGCTTCCATTGAGGGGGTAAAATGTTTCTTGCTGTTTCCTCTTAGCCCTCGTCTTTCCTCTTCCTCCCTGCTTACTCCATGGAGTACAAGTGAACTAGTAGTGATTATAGAATTCTAAGGTTCCATGGAAGTGTCATTTGGAGGTTCCCTAGGATGTGACAAAAGGGGATAGGCAAAGCCGGGGCAGGAAAATGTGGGCAGGCCCTACCCATGCACATAACTCTCCACAACCTTGCTTTTTAGCTCCTTCTCTCCCATTCCTCCTTCCTACCTTCTGCGCTCCCAGACCACCAAGCTGTTTCTCACATGTGCTCATGTTTTTGGCTTGCCTGATACGACTTTCCCCCATCATGGCCTGCTAACTCTCTTCGATTCTGCAAGAAACCTTCCCTGGCTCCCTCACAGGTGGTTTGGTGCTGCCATATATTCTGTGTTTAATTCTCCTTGCATTGTCTGAAGTTACTTACAATGACCTGTTGAAACATGCCTGTTGTACCAGACAGTGAGCTTCCTGAGTGTAGAAACTGTGTTTGATTCATGTTTTATTGCAGGGCTTATTAGCAATTGCCTGGAATATAGTTGATGATAAGGAAATGTTTTTGAATGAATGAAGGAAGGAATGAATGAAATACTTCTTTTCCTGCTATGCCTTTTCTGGAGGTTGAATTCTTTCAAGAATGCAGTCATTTATACATATCTTTATTGAGCATGTGATAAACTCTGAGTTTGGTGAAAGGCATCAGGAACTGATGCTTGCTTTCCCCCTATTATATCCATAAACTCTCTTCCTGAAAATAGATGGAAATACCTCCTCTAAGGTCCACTTAAACATTACTTACAATAAATGGCTAGATGGATTGTAGGGCTTAGACTAGTAAAGCTCTACCGTTATTGATTAATTCCCAATTGAAAGCACTGAGAGGGCATTTACATTTCTTTATAGAGTACATAGCATTGATTTTCAAACTCACCCACTAGAGTATGAGGAGTCCTCAGAGGACACGGGGCAGGCCTAGGGAACAAGGGGGAGACTCTTACTGGAGGGTTTAGTACTCCCCATCTACAACTCAATTTTCTTTTTAAAAATATTTTTATTTATTTTTTTATTAAAATATAATGTATTGTATGTTTCAGAGGTACAGGTCTGTGATTCATCAGTCTTACACACTCAATTTTCAACTCCATTTTTTTTACAGCCATGTCCCATAAAACTTTTTTGAAGAATGGATTTGCTGTCTAAAATAATTCACAAACCTTTGGTGTTATTTCTGAGAAGTGAGGTTAAAGAAAAGAAAGGTGTGTGTGTGTGTGTGTGTGTGTGTATTTATTTATTTATTACTTATTATTGTAAAAAACACATAACAAAAAAATCGACCATCTTAACCATTTTTAAGTGCAGAGTACAGTAGTGTTAACTATATGTACATTGTTGTGCAACAGATTTCTAGAACTATTTTCATCTTGCAAAACTATATTCTTTTAAATACAGTAATATTTGAGCAGGATGACATTTTGCTATTAATCGCTCATTTAAGTCTGATTTTAAATCTATTTGCCTCCCATTGGTCAATTTATCATCCTAGCATGATAAAGGATATTTATTTCCTTATTACTTATTTATTTCCTATTTATTCCCTCTTGTATTTTTGGGGTGAAGAGGACATATTGGCATGCTAAGCTATGACCCTCCATTCTTAAGTACCGTATCTTGGCTTTATTTATGTAATGAAAGCCTCTCGGGGCTAGGATTTAATATGGATTGTCTAGTTCAACCCCCTTATACAACACATGAAAAAAATACATCCAAGGAAGTGAAGTGACCTGCTCAAGGTCACAGAAGTAAATAGTAGCAGCATATGGACTAGTTTTCGTACCCCCGATCCAATATCATTCCCCTCCTTTATTAGCTTTCTTTCAAAATCAAGGGTGGGTGGATTATCTGCAATCTTTTACATTGAATTCTTTGTTATGTGCATATTCCAATTCTTTTTGTAAGGATTGGTAGTGGGAAGAAGGAGAATATTAATGATGGTATATGTCTAATAGTTCCCTGCTACAGGCCAGACACTAATTAGGGATTTTACTTAGGCTGTCTAACTTTTTTTAACTTAAAAAATTAGAGTAAATGAAGGGGGGGAAATCGGAGAGGGAGACAAACCATGAGAGACTATGGATTCTGAGAAACAGACTGAGGGTTCTAGAGGGGAGGGGGTGGGGGATGGGTTAGCCTGGTGATGGGTATTAAAGAGGGCACGTTCTGCATGGAGCACTGGGTGTTATGCACAAACAATGGGTCATGGAACACTACGTCAAAAACTAATGATGTAATGTATGGTGATTAACATAACATAATAAAAAAATGTAAAAAAGAATTATAGTAAAATACAGCATCAAAATCACCATCTTTACCATTTCTTAGTATACAGCTCAGTGCATTAAATATATTCACATTGTTGTATAACCATCACTACCATCCATCTCCATTACTCTTTTTATCTTGTAAAAGTGCCATATATTCTGTGTTTAATTCTCCTTGCATTGTCTGAAGTTACTTACAATGACTTGTTGAAACATGCCTGTTGTACCAGACAGTGAGTGACCAGACAGTGACTCTGTAGCCATGAAACACTCTCCTTTTCCCCTCCCCCAGAGCCTGGCACCCACCCTTCTACTTTCTGTCTCTATGAATTTGATGGCTCTAGGTACCTCATGTAGGTGGAATCATACAATATTTGTCTTTTTGTGACTGGCTTACTTCACTTGTTTTATCCTTAAGTTTCATCCATATTGTAGCATGGATGTGTCTGAATGGCCTTCTTTTTACAGGCTGAATAACATTCCATTGCGTGCATATGCCACATTTTGTTTATCCATTCATCTGTCAGTGGTTAGGCTGTCTCACTTCTGAGGGAGCATTATCATCCTCATTTCATGGATAATGAAACCAAGAATGAAGAATGTTCAATAACCTCCCACTGGTCACAGAGCTATAAGCAGGGAGTTATAAGACAAGCCCACATATGCATGAATCTAAAACTCATGTTTTTTTCAGCATCTGAGGCTTTCTCCCAATATCTGCAACATATTTTACCTACATTAGCATGGTTGAGGGGATGGAAGTCCTTAATATTACATTTCAGATGCTTTATTTCTTTTACTTTAGAGGTAATCCAGGAGGAGCTTTCACTAACCTTTTAAAAACTGATCAGGTTTTTAGCCTTTAAGATTTATTTACTTGCTGGGAATAAGGTATTTATTCAAAGTGATTTTATCATGTATGAATAGATGGCAATATTCCAATAAAAAGTGGACTTTTTTTTCAAACACATAGTTCCTTCGTAAAATACAACATGTGAAAATCAACTTACAGTGTTAAGAAAAATCATTATGCCCTTTAGAGTTGGAGGAAAATATTACCAGCATGGGCTTCTCTTCTGTGAAGTCAAGCAAAATAAACTGAGCTTTAAGGATCTATATCCCCACTTTCATGATAATAATAGCTAACATTTACTGCCTTCCAGCGATGTGCCAGGCATTATGCTAAACACTTTACATATATTATCTCATTACATCCTCTCAGCAGCCCTATGAGGTCAGTACTCCCTGTATCCTCATTCTATAAAGGGGAAGTGATGTTGTGAGAGAGGTTAGGTAACTGTTATGGGTGAAATGTATCCTCCCCCATAAAGATATGTTGAAGTCCTAATTATTAATATGACAAAATGTGATCTTATTAGGAAATGGGGTCTTTACAGAGTTAATCAAGTTAAAATGAGGTCATCAGGGTGGGCTCTAATCCAGTATGACTGTGTTTTTATAAAAAGGGGAAATTTGGACACCAAGATGGAGACATGCAGAAAGAAAATGACCATGTGACTGGAGCAATGCATCTAGAAGGCAGAGTATGCCAAGGGTTGGCAGCAAATAATCAAAGATCAAGGCCAGGACGGATTCTCCCCTTGGGCCAGCAGAGAGAGCATGCCCTGCCAATGCCTTGATTTCAGACTTGTAGCCTCCAGAACTGCCAGACAATAAATTTCTGTTGTTTTAGCCATCCAGTTTTTGGAACGTTGTTACGGCAGCCCTGGGAAACTAATACTGTAACTTTCAAGGGTCAAACTGACAATAAGGGATGGAGCTGATATTTCCACAGAGGTACCCAGTAAGAGCTCAATAGATGTTATCTGGTATTATTATTTATAACACTATTAGCAATGATATTTAACACTGTTATTACTAATGATAAAATTTAGTGCTATTGTTTCCTTTCTCCTAAGCCTGTGCTACTGTTCATCCACTATACTACAACTGGAGCTTGCTTGTCTTAGAGTCAAAAACCTATCAATCTCACTCAAAATGGAATATGAAATCAGCTGTCTACACTTGAGCAGCTTGCCAAGTTCAGACACCAGATAGTACCCACTTGAAGGAAAGGTGCCCTTAACAGTCTGTATGATACCTCCCTGAAACTGTGAGAGAATATTTGTGAATGATCACTAAATATAGGCCTTGTATGTTATACCCCCCAAACCTGCAGCCCTACAACCTGAAAAAGTGAAGAGAGCAAATTGTTAAAGTCCTGTGTTTGGATGTGGATTTATCTGGAGAGGATCATTACAGCTTCCAACTCTGCTTTAATGTCTAGCATCTGATCATTCATCCACGGAAACATAATTCAACTTCTTAATTTTCCAGACCTGCAGATAATTGGTTCCATAGAGACACAAAGACTTAGGGCTCTCAACACGTACGCCAGAGACACTGCTTACCAGTAATCAGAAGATCAGTTCCCTTTGAAGTTATAAAAATGTGTGTGTGTGTGTGTGTGGTGGGGCTTGTGGAGGTGGGCAGAGAATCATTTCTGGGTTCTTTATAATTACAGTGGATTATGATTTTTTTAAAAGGTAAGGCAAACTTAGCAGCACCAGATCCAGATTTTTCATCTCCTTGCTCTGTACCTCAGCTAGAGTCTCATGTGGTTTTCCATGCTGAAGATTACACTGGAATTTAGTGGAAAACAAAGAAGCAATTTTTCCTTGTTTCTCAAATTATCCCCATCCCCATCCTCATCTTTGGAGGAACTACAAATAGCTAATTTGAAGAATTACGAGGGCAGAGCTGGCCTTGTGGACAGAGCCACAGGCAGGACATTTGGAGATGTGTTTTCTAATTTAGGTTCTCTTGCTGGCTTGTTTTGACCCTCTGGAAAATCACATGGTTCCCATGACCCTGATTGAGTTACTTGTGAAATACCAGAAACACACTGCCTAGAGCTGCATTATGAAGTGGTTGGGAGGATTACTATGGTGGATTTGTAAATATGGTGGTCTCCAAAAACAAAGGGCACTCTTATGGAACCCCATCTCTATGTCAAAATTGCATGACACAATGCATCCAATTCTTAGACTAGTTGGAGAGAAGAGTATATAGCTAATATTAGGCAACAATTTTTGCCTCCTTTCTCACCTAGCCTTTATCATAGCCTTGGAGTCAAAATAATTCCACATATCTAAATTACATTCCAGTTACACTATGTGACTCTGGCTGACTCCAAGTGTGAAAGGGTCAGGGCCAAGCAAGCAGTTGCAAGCAAATAGCAACAATCAACTCAGACATGGGCTGTGACTCTCCGAGTTGTGAGAGCCATTTCTTTATCCTGATCTGAACTCCAGCTCTGAACTGTTTTCTTATATAGGTCAGCTGCAATGAATTTTATTTTGTTTTGATCCCTCATGTTTTGGCATTTGATAATAGTTCAATTGCTCTATCACCTTGGAATCCCACCTCTAGCATTTGCTCCTTGCTTGAGAAATTTATATCCCAAAGAGCAGATCTCACAGTAGCTGTGAACAGTAGCTATAGATGGCAAATTCACCACATAGTCCAGGGTTCCAGTGTGGGACCCATCTTGGACTCGGTGCTAGAGAAATTCAGAGAAAGGAGAGCAAAGGATTGGTTTACCTATTCCTGTTAGGAAACAGCTAGAGTTATTGGTTTCTAAATCCTGCACATTATTTCCAGATTAATCTTATAGCCTTAGTTTTGCCCTCTTCAGACCTCCAAAAACCTTCAATAACCTGTCAATTCTATCAGTTAGCTTCTACTGTGAGCCTAATCCAAAACTTAGTAGACTAAAACAGTAAATATTTATTACTTCTTATAATTCTGTGGGTTGTTTTTCTGGTCTGGGTTGGCTCTGTTGGTCTATAATGTCTAGGATAGCCTCATTCATGTGCCTGAAGGTGAGTCGACTGCTTGGTCTAGGAGTCTTATCTGGGATGACATGTCGGAAGTGCACCTGTCTCTCCTCCTCCAGTAGGCTAGCTGTAGCTTCCTCACACATGCTCTCAGGGTTCCGAAGAGCAGTAAGAGAGGGCAAGTACCAGTGCACTAATGCTTCTCAAAGCTTGACTTGCATCACACTTGCTAATGTATCATTGACCAAATCCAGGATCAAAACAGGGGTCAGGAAGTTGTGATTGTTGCAGGGGGTCATCGCTACACCATTTAATAAGATCCAAACTTTAACATGGATTCATTCTGAATACAATCTACCATTCCAACACTAATGCCACTCTATATCATTAGTGCTTAGGTTCCAGCCAAACTGAACTTGCTGTTTCTTATAGCTGCCATACCTTCTGGTCTCCATGCCATTATTCATGTATTTGTCTCTGTTGGAATGCCTTTCCTCCACTTGCCACTTGGCCAAATCCATTACAGAATAAAAATTTTTTAGGTCCCCATGATGTGCTGAACATTATGCTAGGTGCTGGAGATAGAATTTTGCAGAAGCTTAGAGCTACTTGTCTTGTTTTAATTTACTAGGGTTACTGTAACAATGTGCCAACTTCTAGAACTTCTTACAGTTCTAGAAGTTAGAAGTCTGAGATCAAAGTGTCAGCAGGATTGGTTCTTTCAGAGGACCAGGAGGTAAGGATCTGTTTCAGGCCTCTCTCCTTGGCTTTGAGATGGCTGCCTTCCACCTGTGTCTTCATGTATTCTTCCTTTTATAAATATCTACATCAAGGTTTCCTCTTCTTCTAAGGACATCAGTCATAATAGATTAGAGTCCATCCTTATGGCCTCATTTTAACTTAATCACCTCTTGAAAGATCCTATTACCCAAATAGTCACATTCTGTGGTACTGGGTATTAGGATTTCACCACACAAATTTCTTGGGGGCATGATTCAACTCATAACATATCCTTAAACATGCCACTTAATTGCCACCTCCTCTTTATTTTTTTAATTTCTTTTAAGATTTTATTTATTTATTTGAGAGAGAGAGAGATAGCGAGAGACAGTGTAAGCAGGGAGGGGAGGAGAAGCAGGTTCCCTGCCACCAGCGAGCCTGATGTGGGGCTCCATCCCAGGACTCTGAGATCATGACCTGAGTGGAAGGCAGAAGCCTAACTGACTGAGCCACCCAGGCGCCCCAACCATCTCTTCTTTAAAACCTTTATAATACTTCCTAGATAAAAGCAAATTTTATCTCCTTTTAACCTCCCTTGCTGATTTCATTGCTCCTTTTATGATTCTGAACATTTACTATCTGATGTTATAGTTATCAATATGTGTGTCTGTTTCTCCAATTCATTCATTATGTATCAGGCACCAGCCATGCATCAGGCATTGTGCTCAAAGCTAAATAACAGAGGAGTAGTGGGCACTGCTGGTGCCCTGCCCATTTTCCTGTGGGCACTCACTGCTACAATATGCTGATGCATCCTATGTGAGCCCCACAATTTTCTGCTCTACAGCTTTCTACCAGGTACACAGGGCAGGTGGGAGTCCCAGAGAGTTAATGCCCCTGGGAGCAACCTTCAGCTAGCAGTGGATGGGAAGTAGTGGATAAACAGCCCAGCTTCTTCACCCCTGCAGCTCTTAACTTCATCCAAAAGTGGATGAGAGTTGGTGGATAAGCAGCACAGTTTCCTCACCCCTTCAGTGGAACAACTCAGAGGCATGATTTCCCAGAGGTTCCTAATGGGATGGAGCCTCAGCTGCCCACAGCACTAACTGGCTAGATAAGTTATACTCTCATTATTGGCTCTCTCACCCATTATTGCCTTATTTTCCTATTCCCTACCGATGCCTCCTGGCATCAACTCCAAATGAACTACTTGCTCTCAAATCCTTGTCTAGGGATCTACTTCTGGGGCAACTCAGCCTAAGTCAAGAGGTGACCATAGAAGTCGTAGTTTCTGTTTTTCCATAACTCATTCATTAGTGGGGGATACAGACACGAGAATGGAGAATTACAATACAGTATGATAATAGCTAACATTTACTGTGTAGTCTGAAAGTAATTCTAATAAAAATAAATATTTCCATTTTACACATAGGGAAATAGAGGCTTAGAGAGGTTGGAAAGTGGCCCAGGAGAAACACAGACTGATGGTTCCCAGGGATTTAAGCCCAGGTCTATAACATTTCAGAGCCAGAACTCTGCCATTTAGTTACCTTCCTCTCACTTGCTTCTTCCTTCTCCATTGACAGATGGTTTCAGAAGAGTTTGATTTATTAAAAAAAAAAAAAAATGTAACAGGAGTTGAAGTTATGGGCCATAAACATCACCCAGGTGTCTAATTAATGATTACAATCCATCACGTGGAGCCCTGGCATGGAGTCTTGAGGCACGAGGGCCCAGAGCTGCCCCAGGCCCTGAGATGCACTCATCCCTCCAATCCAGCTGGTTCCTTACAGCAAGTCCCCTCCCTGCAAACACCAGCCAGACCTGGGAACACATGGGTTTGCTTCTTGTAGCAAAGCCAGTGGACCTGGCATCTTGGGTAACAGCAGCTGCTAGGCTGTCAGCTTCCAAATGGTAAAGGCCTCTTTCCTTCTTAGCCTCTCCTCCTGAGTGCGGCAGGATCAGGGTGGGGGCAGGGCTCTTTGGCCTTCACCAGGTCACTGATGACAGCAGTTCATCTTGGGCAGCTAATTGCTCCATTCTCCAAGTGACCCTTTTGTCTGTTCCTGGTCATCAGGGCACCTTTTCCCACGGGAAGCCAGCGGGGCTGCTCCTTCGTAAGGGCCGATCTGGCTGGAGAGCAACCCTGGGCCTCTGGGGAGAGCTGGAGAAGCAGTCTCAGTGCCTGTGGGCTACGGGGCTATCCCCCATTTAGCAGGGACGTCACAGCCAGAATTCAGCACCTAGAAGGCCAGCAACCTGTTTCACTTTTCCTCTCCTTCTTCTTGGATTAAAAACAAAAAGATCAAATCCCCCAAACAGCAACAACCATAACACAAGCATGGTTATTTGTTCCATTCTGTTTTACAAATTATAGAAACCTAGGTCTGAACTTCTGTTCCACCAGAACCTGGCTGTGTGATTTGGGACAAGTGGCCCCCCCTTCTCCCAACTTCTGCCTTTCCTGCAGTTAAGCAGGGCAAGCGTTTATCTAAGGCCACGTGGCTAATGTGACACAGCTGAGATTCCGTCCCATGCCTTTTTTGGCATCAAAACCCATGTTGCCGCCTCTTAGAGAGGGACTGACACAGAGTAAAGGCCCAGAAATTCAGCTCTAGGACACTGTGCTGCCACCAAAGTGAAATTGTGAAGGGGACATAGTATGTGCTTATTGTGCTCAGTGTCACCCTTTTCTGTCTTCCTAAATTTCAGGTACCCAGAATCCTTGACATGTCTGCTCTTCCCCCTATTACACCTGCTTCTTAGAAAGAGCCTGCAGTTTGGATTCTCCTGAAATCCTTGGACTTGGGTGCCAGCTCTGTGACTTACTGGCTGCATAATAGTGGATATAACACTTCTACTTTCTGCATCTCTGTTTCTCATTTTTAAAAAGAAGAGGCTAGGGTCATCTGGGTGGTGCAGTCGGTTAAGCATCTGACTCTTGATTTCGGCTCAGGTCATGATCTCAGGGTAGTGCGATAAAGCCCCTCATCAGGCCCTGCGCTGGGCGTGGAGCCTGCTTGGGATTCTCTCTCTCTCTCTCTCTCTCCCTTTCCCTCTACCCATCCCCGCCTCCCCCTACCCCCAATGCTCACGTGTTCTCTCTCTCTATCTCTCTCACTTAAAAAATAAATAAAAATTTTTTTAAAAATTAAAAGAAGAGGCTAGTCTAGATAATCTTTAAATTTTTCTTGGTTTAAAATAATAGGTTCAGGGCATCTGGGTGGCTCAGTTGTTAAGCGTCTGCCTTCGGCTCAGGTCATGATCCCAGGGTCCTGGGATCGAGCCCCGCATTGGGCTCCCTGCTCGGCGGGAAGCCTGCTTCTCCCTCTCCCACTCCCCCTGCTTGTGTTCCCTCTCTTGCTGTGTCTCTCTCTGTCAAATAAATAAATAAAATTGTTAAAAAAAATTAAAATAATAGGTTCAAAGTCGACTGGTTCGGTCTAGAACCTCTAGGTGTGTGAAACTGGGCAAGCCCTTGCCTTCCCCTGGTCTGAAATTACTCATGTGTAAAATGGGGATAATGAACCACTCCCTTTATAGGTAGGGGAGAGGAAGTGTCAATGTGAGTGAAGCATTTCTTAGGACAGGGCCTGGCAGATAATATTCCTAATTTAAATTCTCTGATGTAAGGTCAAGTCGGTCATTTCCACCTCAACTTGAATTTCAGCCATGGTGTTTCTGAGGGCAATTGCTTTATAAAGTCATGGTTAGCTAGAAGGGGATTTCAGTCAAAAGGACGTATTCGCGGGGCTTTCCATATTCCCTGGAAAGCATGCCACTTGGACAGCTGCGCTGACAACCTATAAAAGGTATTCTGTGTGGAGCAACTAAGTAGTTAGGCCAGCAGGTCAGACTTTTTTTTTTCCTGCAGAAGCTCTCTGTGGATTCCCAGGAACTGCATACCGAAGTCTTCAGTTGGAGAGCGTGTTGTGTCAGAGGGGGAAGGTGGAGGAGTGTGGCTGAAGATGAAAACCCAGTCCTGGTCTGACATTTTCTTTTTAGAATTTAGAAAGGCTTCCCTATGCTTCTGCTTTCTCTAGGCTCTGCTGCCTTGGCATTCTTATTCAAATCAGACACCAATCAGAAGGGCGTGCACATCAGTCGGACACGCTTGCACGTATTGGCTTTAATTACCCTGTGCCTTCCGACTGTTCTTACCCAAAGGAAATCACTGCAGTGGTAGTGAATCTGGACTTGATTCTCAAAGGAAACATTCAGTGAATAGAAAGTGCAAAACCTGTGAAATGCGATGGAAATTGGCATGCAGACAGAGATGGGGGCAGGCCCTGGAAACTTGGTCGGGTGACTCTCAGAACCCAGCAGAGAACCTCCAAGTCCTCGACCACTGAATGCACTGCCTTTTCCCAGGGTCCACTTACCTAAATATTTCTGCTTGTGTTCTGTCAGCTTCCACAACGGAGGTCTTTCTAATCATAGGAACATAGTTTCATGTGATTCAAAGGGATCTTAATGGATTCATGGTCTAATCATCCATTTGATGCCTGAATCTCCACTCTGCCATTTCTGCACCCAGGTCCGCTAATCTCTGCTGGAAAGTCTCCAGTAGCAGAATGCTCACCTGGCCCAGTCCATCTCTACTCAGGCATCTTAAAGAGTTCTTGCATGGTGAAGTATGTTTTCAGAAGCTTCTGCTTCTAGAACCTCTTGGGGCCGTTCAGCACATAAATCCCAGTGTTTACTAACATTCAGTTACTCATGCCCACCCAGTTTTACAATTGTTCCATGTCTGTGCATTACCTGTAATGTTATCAACCTAATATTTTCCTTTTCATTGACTTGGTTTTTTTTTTTAACTTAAATAAGTTTGTCCTAAGCAAAATGATCTATGATCTCTAGTTTGAAGGGTGAGTATTGTTTTTTATAATACATGTAAGAACAAACACATGTATGAGATAAAACCATCTGTGCGATGTCAAGGGTGGCACACTATACTTCTGTACTCTAACAATGCTTTATCATATTTAATTAAATGAAATAAATTGGGGGAGAATTAATGTTCATCAAGTACTTCTGAGATGCCAGGTATAGAGTAGGTGCTTCATATACGTTCTCTCAATGAATAGTTTAGTGCCTACAATAACCTTCTGAGCTCAGTGTTATTTCTGTACTTGTTTTACAGATTAAAAAAAAAAAAGAAGCAGCTCAGAGAAAGAGAAATAGTGCCTAAAGTTAGATGGTTAGTGAATGAAAAAGTTAGGAACTTGAATTCATGTCTTCTGGTTTCAGATGCCATGTTTTGCCCACTGGCCCACAAAATGACCAAAAGTTCTATTTACCCCAGAAAGAAGGTACTTCCTGTGGTTTGGTGCCTTTGCTCTCTTGTCTTAGCCAGTGTGGAAGAAGTGATCTTTGTCTCCAAACAGCTTACTGCCGATGAGAACAGCTGTTCATTCTTCAGTCAGTGCTCCTAACGGCTCTAGATAGCCAGCGAAGCTGACAGACATATATGTGGCAGCTGTATCTTAGCCACGGCTCCTTTCTTTTGAGGAATGTCTTGGTCTGTAATTGAGCCCAAGGCATGCTAGACACAGATAACTTGGGTTGATATAAAAGTCTGGGGTGGGGTGGAGAAAGGGACAAGAATGGTTTCTTTAGCATTCCAGATATAATCCTTTCAGCCTTTCTGTGCTGCTTTGAAAGGGTGTTGTGTACCATGAAGTGTGGTTGGAAGGTAGGGACGTGAGAAAAGGTAAGGACAAGTTATAGAAGACCTGTAGGAGATATTTG
Organism: Mirounga leonina; assembly: GCF_011800145.1. Classification (NCBI taxonomy): domain Eukaryota; kingdom Metazoa; phylum Chordata; class Mammalia; order Carnivora; family Phocidae; genus Mirounga; species Mirounga leonina. The sequence continues at coordinate 14,048,919 of NW_023270855.1, forward strand.
CTTACTCAGCAGTGAGACAAAACCCTTACAGCCACCCAAGATCCTCACGCAAAAAGAGTGATGTCCTTTGACCCTTTTCTTCCTCTGTTTATCTCTAGCAGGTTAGAGTGCTCATGTGCAGGGTTCCCCAATAGCTCTATAGAATATTGATATTTAATAATATCTTAGGGGCACCTGGGTGGCTCAGTAGGTTAAGCTTGACTCTTGATCTGGTCAGGTCATGATCTCAGGATCATGAGATTGAGCCCCGTGTCAGGCTCCATGCCTAAGCCTGCTTAAGATTCTCTGTTTCCCTCTCCCTCTGTCCCTCTCCCCTTTCTCTCTCTCTCCCTCTCTAAAAATAAATAAATAAATAAATAAATAAATAAATAAATAAATAAATAAATAAATAAATAAAATCGTAAAAAGAATTCCATGAGAAAAGTTTGGTCCCATGACCCAATGAATTTGGGAAGTGGTCCATACTATATTCTCTTCCTATTGATCCTAAATATTTGTTACCAATTAAAGGCTCTGAGAAGAGGTTAACTGATAATTTTGTTTAACCCAGCATGTCCCCAAATTATATGATCACTGTCAGAAAAAGCTGAGAGACTGAAATGGCCAAAAGAGGTCTTTTCAGTTGAATATGAGGCATCAGCTGCCTCATTCTTTTGGCTGAATTGATTTTATAGGGACCTTGGCCTTTTACTGTCTTTGACCAAGCTATTTTACAGAACCATAAGTTGAGGACAACTAATGGTAATTTAAATGATGCTTGTTCTTACAAGTGCAAATGTATTTTTCCCCCCAGTGGAGTTGCAAGGATGCATCTGCTAGAAAATTTATTTCAGCATTTCTGACTGTCTCTATGTGTCTGCTCTCCGGATTCTCCTTTGCACTCATTTTTTTTTTTTTTATATCTTGTTCCCTCATTATTTTAATGAGCTAAATAAGATCTTTGACAGATTTTAATTTTATTTTTATAGAACAATTTTTCTCTTTTCTAAAAATTATGTTTTCAATACCCAGAAACTCATTTTGTTTCTAATCTGTTATGAATTTTGTCTCTTAACATGCCTATGCATCTAGACGCTGTGACTTACCAATTCTGGCCCCTAGCTTCTCTTTGTCTTCCAGCTGAGCACCTTTAAGTCTGAATCTTGCTCTACTGAAAGTAACCGACCACTTTCTCGTCTTAGGACTCTTTCTTCTGCAATGCCTGTAGGCCAGTTAGCCTCAGGATGCATAGCATCCAACACAGTTTCTCTACTGGCCCTTCCAAGAACATATTTTTTTTTATTTTCCCATCATCACTTCAGGCATCATTTTCTACTTTTCTTGAGCAGCCATCTTCCAATCTTCACTCACCCAAATCCTTCCTATCTTTCCATGCAGCTGTCCTGAGCTATTCCAGCCTGAATTACTTTCTTCCTCCACTGAAGTGCCTTAATATATTTTTATCACTCCTATGGCCTTTTTCATATACTTCCTCATGCTATTTATGTACATTTAAAAAGAACTCAACAAATTCCAGAAAGGAGATATAATTCTTTATATTTTTTTTGTTGGAAGAATCATATGGTCAGTCCTATACGTGGATTTGTTCTCACCGACGCAGTCAAAATGGAACAGTAATGGTGCGTGTGCATGTGTGTGTGTCCATGCACACAAGTGATTTATTAAGGAAGGGCTCCAGAGGAGAGCCTGGTGAGCATAACAGGAACCAGGGAATGGGAGGAAGCCAGCCAAAGGTGAGAGATCAACAAAATATTTTTTGCAGTTACCTTCAACCTGATCCCATAGAGAACTGTGGAACCCAGACTGTGCCTCAGAGTTGTCCTGACCAGGGAGCCCCCATGAGCTATTGGGTAAGGGGTCAAGCAGTCATGTTTCCAGGCATTTGCAAGTGCAGAGTGGCTCAAATAGCCTGAGGGGAGCCCCAAAGATATGACACAGTGATGGTCATTAGAAGCAAAATCATACAGGAAAAGAGTGTATAAAGATGTTAAACAGAAATCTTATGAGATCTAAGTGGAGCACCAACATTGCCCATGACAATGGTGCTGCTTCCTAAAAAATTTTCCAGATTTGTGATAAAATATATACAACGTAAAACTGACCATCGTAACCATTTGTAAATGTGGTCAGTGCCATTAAATATATGCACATTGTGCCACCATCATCACCATCCAACCACAGAACAAACCCATTCTTGCAAAATTGAAATTTTTGACGTAAGACACAATAGCTCCCCATTCCTCCCTTTCCTCAACTCTTGGCAAATACCATTCCTTCTTTTTTTTTTTTTTTTTAAGATTTTATTTATTTATTTGAGAGAGAGAGAATGAGAGAGAGCGAGTACATGAGAGGGGGGAGGGTCAGAGGGAGAAGCAGACTCCCCGCCGAGCAGGGAGCCCGATGCGGGACTCGATCCAGGGACTCCAGGATCATGACCTGAGCCGAAGGCAGTCGCTTAACCAACTGAGCCACCCAGGCGCCCCGATACCATTCCTTCTATCTCTATGAATTTGGACTACTCCAGGTACTACATATAAGTGGAATCATACAATATTTTTCCTTTGGGGGAACTGTAATGCTTTTAAACAAATGCCAATAATCCTTTAAAAATAGTGCCTTGAACTGTTTATATCACAGAAACAGCCTCTCCAGGCCTCTCTTATTCTTAACGGGTACAAGAGACCCCTCTTGTTCCTGCCAACAATTTCAGATAATAGGCCAAGAATGGGCCCAGAAGGATCCTGATTTACCTGGAGCTGTAAGACACCTGATCCTGGCTCTGAGATCAAGTCACCCTGATGCCTCTTAAAATACAGGTTCCAAGGTTCCTTTCCAGACTTATGATTCAGAATCTCCTATGCTGAGAGTCTATGTTCTGTGTAAAAAAATTCTTTTTTCATGTGAATTTTGTGTAGCCACAAAAACATTTTCACAATCACCAATCTTGAGCAGTACATTTCAGCCTTGTTTTGAAGGCACTGAAGTCTTCCTAGAAATGACATTTCTCACAGGACCCCATTGTCCCAAACAGAAAAAAGCAGGGCTGTTCAGATGATGCAGAAAGGAGGCCCAAGATTTGGTCACATTTCACCTTCCTCTGTAATTCCTGCATTTCCGCTTCAAAACTGCAAGGCTTTTTGGAAACAGCTTGAAAACTAATGATCCAAAAATATATATTGGAAGCTTCTTTATTCTACCCATGTGTGATAGTTGAAAAATACCTCTCGGCCCTGCCCAAAGTCCCTGGAACCCGTGAATGTCACCTTGTTTGGAAAAAGGGTCTTTGCAGATGTGATTAAGTTAAGGAGTTTGAGAGGAGGGCATTACCCTGGATTCCTCCTGTTGACCCTGAATGCCATCCCAAGGGTCCTTACAAGAGGAAGGAGAGGTAGATTTCAGGCCAAGGAGCAGACACAGTCACATAGAGGATGAAGCAATGTGAAGACAGAGGCCAGTATTGGAGTGATGCCACCACAAACCTAGGAATGCTAGGGCAGCCACCAGGAGCTGAAAGAGGCAAGAAATGGATTCTTACATAGAGCCCCTGGAGACAGCATGGCCCTGCGAGATTTTGGACTTGTAGCCTCCAGAACTGTGAGGCTGTTGTTTTAAGCCAGCGAGCTAATTGTAACCTGTTACAGCAGCCACAGGAAACTAATATGCCATGCAATTAAAAAATAATTTTCAAAGGTGTTAAAAATTTCTATAGCTACTTTCTGTGAAAGCAATCATTGATTATTGTCATCGCCTCCCCTGGCAGAAGATGGCCCCAATACTAATATCTTGGATAGGCACAGAAATGGAATCAGAAAACTTCTTGTCTTTTTCTTCCTTAGGGGGAATAATGAATCTCTATCATTTCAGCTAGTTTGATTTTCAAGTGTTTCTCTATCAACTTAGCCTTTGGAGGAAGTTTCAGAGCACAAGCCCTTTTCCCAGTCAAATTTTCCCCTTCAAGGACTATATTTTGTTTCCGTGGTACTAATCCGTTTACATAAGTTCTGTCTTGGTGAGATGGAAATGTAAATGGCTTGGAAAAAAAGGACTCTGTCTGCAGTAAGAGATAATGCACCTTTTTATTTCATGGAAATTGAACTACTACTGAGTTCACTATAAATATTTAAGCCATTAAGTGGCATTTTATGCAAATCAATAAATGAGAAGGAAACAGCCCTTGAAGAAAAATAACTTCAGTTTTATAGAAGTTGCAAGGCCACTTTTAGTCAGTTCTTATGTACAGGATAATCATTAGGACGGTCACGTTCTGGGGTGCCTGGGTAGTTCAGTCAGTTAATCGTTTGCCTTTGGCTCAGGTCATGATCCCTGAATCCAGGATCCCTGCTCAGCGGGGAGTCTGCTTCTCCCTCTGCCCTTTACCCTGCTGTGCTCTCTCTCACTCTCTCTCACATAAATAAATAAATACATCTTTAAAAAAAAGATGGTTATGTTCTGTAAGTCTCAAAAACCAAATTCCAATAGGTATTTGAAGTCCTAATAATTCCTTGTGTTTGTGTAGTACTTTACCGTTTGCAAAATGCTTTTGTATTCATTTTCTCTCACACCAACTTGGCAAGTAGATAAAGCAGGGATTACCAGCTGCTGTGGGTTGCATTAGATTTCTGTCCCCCAGACAAATTCACATACTGAAGTCCTAACTCCCAGTACCTCAGAATGTGATCTTATTTAGAAATAGAGTCATTGCAGTTGTAATTATTTAAGATAAGGTCACACTGGAGGAGGGTGGGCCCCTAATTCAATATGACTGGTGTCCTTATAAAAAGGGAAAACGTGAACATGAACACACATGGAAGGAAGTAATGTAAGGAGATGCAGGGAGATGACCATCTATAAGCTAAGGAACACCTGAGGCTTCTTGAAGCTAGAGGAGAGACCTGGAACATCTCTCTCTTCTCAGAGTTCTCAGAAAGAGCCAGCCCTGCTGGCACCTTGATCTTGGATTTCTAGCCTACAGAACTGTGACACAATAAATTTACATTCTCTAAGCCATCCAGGTGGTGGCATTTCATTATGGTGGCCCTAGCAAGCTAATACATCAAGGAACTCTTGCCACGATCATATAAAAATGGATCCAGGACTAAAACCTGGATTTTCTGATTCCTTGTACAGTAATGTAAAAATTTCAGATTCTGTTGATTATAGGTGCCAGAGCTGGGTTGGAGGATATAAGCCATTATCTGTAGCTGAGGAGTATCAAGGGTAGCAGTTAAGTGGAATGTCATCCTCTTCTAGGGTTGAGATGAGAAGCATAAAGGGATCTGAGAAGGTAGCATATGCCAAACACAGTTATGAACTCTGAATCATAGTAAGCAGCTGGGTTGTAGGGTTTGCAGGCATATGCTAAGGCTAATATATTAGCAGTTGGTTTAGGGGTCAGAAAGCTATGGTAATGGCTGAAGAAGTCAAAGAGTTGATGAGTGAAAGCTAAGCTCACCCTTCCAGGTACCCAAGAATTTACTCAGAATAAGGCAGGGGAGCTCTGTCAAAAAGGTGCAGGGATCTTTGTGGTCTGAGGCAGCTCAGGACATTCCCTGGTGATTCTGTCTGTGGACTGTACCTTGGGACTTAAAAGCAGCATGTTCCCACAAGCAAGAGATTCCCCCAAGGATCATACCAATTATCTCTGCTCCTGACTTTTTCCCACTTAGTCTTGTTTTCATTTGGAGACATGATAGGGAAATAATGGGTCTTAAGGAAAGATGTATGCTAGCTGACACTCTCTGCTGGTCCTCTGATAGGAGCCCAGGTGTGTGCTCACAACTGAAGACAACCGCATGGTGTCCTGCCTCTTGCCTTTTCAGGAATAAGTGCAGATACAGCCTGCTGGTGCTCCCTGAGAGTCAGCTGTGTATGTAATGAGGACAAAATGCTCAGTCCAATGGGAAGCATGTGAGGTAGGTTCTTTTCGTTGCAGGGAAGAGACTCAGGCTACCTTCAGGATCCAGGTATTATCATATTCATCCATGGATGAATAAAGAAGGCAAAAATATTGGCCATGTTGTTGATCCTTTAAGAGGCTTGTATATGGTCTGAATACTGGAGAGATCCAGCACCTCTTCGATGTCATGCTGTCTATCTGCAGAGTAGATTCTTAGATTCCTACACATATCCTCTGTTCCTCTCTCTTTTTGTCTCTATGATTCCTGTCAGTAGAGTCTGCAGGAAACAGAAGATCCAACATATGACAGAGATACCATGATCAGTAAAAGTTCTGAGGCAGAGAGAAGAGCATCTCCCTACAGAAAGGCAGGAGGTGGTAGACAGCCAGATGATTGAGTCTTTGAATAATGGCAAAAAAAAAATTGTACCAAGAATTTGAAGAAACAAAAGCGAGCCAGCTATAGTCTCAGATTCAGTTCACATTTGCTAAGAACTTAACACGAGCTATGCACTGCCCCTTTTACTTATTCCATCTTAAAGCTGAAAGTAGAATTCCTTTGGAGCAGGAAATCATTTCCATTTAGGGAAATGCTTGGGCTGACAGCTTTTCTGGATGTGTAAGAAGTCTTTCCTGCGCCTCACTTTTTATGGGCAAAAGCCAGATATGGAAAGATCTCAAGCTCGGTGTAATAAAGCTGGAGAATATCCAGTTTCCAAAGACAGTCCAAGAAGGAGGGGGTTATAGCGTTATATAACTTAATCCTCACAATGACTGTGGGAGAGATCCTGTTCTTACCTTCACATCACCAAATAGAAGACCGTGCACAGCAAGGTTTAGTAACCTGCCCAAGGCCACACAACCACCTAATGAGGTTTGAACGCACTTTGTTTGATGGCAAAATCTGCACTTTTAACCATTAGGCTATATCAGTTAGAAACATTTGCCTGAGTATCAAATGCCGTAAGAGAGGAATAAGTCTTTAATGTCTCCAGGTAATTTTCCACTTGGTTCAAAGAATCCACCCCCCGCCCCCGCCCTTCTAAGTGGCTAGTGTGGTTTGTAGCAGTGCAACTTGCACCGTGTTCTTGCAGACAGTCATCGTGAGGGAGACTAGAGCATCATCTGCTTCCTCCTCCAAGAGAGGTTGTAAGAACAACAACAACAACAACAACAACAACAACAACAACAAATGGCATCTCAGCAGAGCTGCTTCCAGGCAGGCTTCAGCTTTTTGGCTTAGACTTGACTTTGTAATATTTTATGAGTGAGAGAGAGAGAGACATGCTGAAAGTTAATGCCGTTTTGAGATAATGCAGTAAACTCGAATGCTTAAGTGATTTGCAGAGAAATTACTTACCAACGGAAAATAGAAAACAGATTTTGTTTAGAAAGCGTAAGCTGTTTAGAAATCTTATATTTGGATTGGACAGCCCATTGCTCATGTGGACTTGTTAGCGAATTTTAAGCTTCTTGGCAGACTTATATTCCTCAGGTCGGTGGTAGGGATGGATTGAGTGTCAAATTTCATTTGTGGAGGAGACCATGTGCTGGGCTCAAAAAATATCAAAAATAGCTCTTAATTTGCTTCCCCTGTAAGCGGATTATATAGAATTTGATTTTCACGTTCTAAGGATCTTACTTCTAACCCAGGCACTATTACTAGAGCTGTCAGAGGAAGGGAGAAGCTCATGTTCTGCAAAGCCAAATCATCATGTTCCCTTTGAATTTAACAGCAACAGAAGACAGGAACACTTTCTCTAGATATACTTTGCTTTAAATCCTGAAAAACCTAGAGATATTACACACCTAGATGACTTTGAAAACAGAGGATTCCTGTGGGATGTTTATTACTTTCATAACCAGAAGATGAAGTGATAGTGTGTGTGCTGGGGTAGAGGAAACAAATAGATAATTTCCAAATGCTTTTGCAATGAATATAACCAAACTGTCTTAAAAGAGCCAGACTAGTCAAAATAAGTGCAATTATTTTTAAAAAATAAGTCATCTTTATAGGAGAAGAAGTCTGGAAATGTAAGCTGGGGAAAGCAAAGGCAGAGAGAGAAGGAGGGAGGGAGCAATTGGGTGTCAGTCTTCAAAGGCTGCAATTATCCGACAGTGCTTGCTTAAATTCTTCAGGTTTTTAACTGTAGTGTATTATCAAATGAAGGAGGAGGAGAATAAAATCCAGCCAACCATTGTACAATTCAGGATGCAGTCTGTACACTGTGACCAGGGTTCTTTTTTTTTTTTTTAAGATTTTATTTATTTATTTGACAGAGAGAGGCACAGCGAGAGAGGAAACACAAGCAGGGGGAATGGGAGAGGGAGAAGCAGGCTTCCCGCCGAGCAGGGAGCCCAATGTGGGGCTCGATCCCAGGACCCTGAGATCATGACCTGAGCCGAAGGCAGACACTTAACGACTGAGCCACCCAGGCGCCCCTGTGACCAGGGTTCTTATGATAAAAAACATTAATTTCTCTTAGTTCCTCAAAAGGTTTTGGAACCTAAGTGTCTATTTCCAGCTCTGTGGAAATGCATTATTTATTTATTTATTATATTCATAAAATTCACTTGGTCCCATATAGCCTCAGGATGTACACATAATACCATTTTAAAACATCCATAATTAGGGGCGCCTGGGTGGCTCAGTTGGTTAAGCGACTGCCTTCGGCTCAGGTCATGATCCTGGAGTCCCAGGATCGAGTCCCACATCGGGCTCCCTGCTCGGCAGGGGATCTGCTTCCCCCTCTGCCCTCTTCCCTCTCGTGCTCTCTGTCTCTCATTCTCTCTCAAATAAATAAATAAAAAATCTTTAAAAAAAAAAAAAAACAAACATCCATAATTAATAGCCATTTAAAGAAATCCCTCAGAAACCCCAAGTTTTCCAGTATTTTTTATTTATTTTATTTTATTTTATTTTTATTTTTTTAAAGATTTTATTTATTTATTTGAGAAAGCGAGAATGAGACAGAGAGAGCATGAGAGGGGGAAGGGTCAGAGGGAGAAGCAGACTCCCCGCCAAGCGGGGAGTCCGATGTGGGACTCGATCCTAGGACTCCAGGATCATGACCTGAGCCGAAGGCAGTCGCTTAACCAATGGAGCCACCCAGGTGCCCCTATTTTTTTTAATTTTAAAAAGGATATGCAGACAGGATGGAAGAAAAGAAAGATAGAAAATGGAAAGCAGATCAAACTAATTGACCAGCATGGTAGCTTGAGTGCTGAGTCACTCTTTCCTCATTTCATAAGTGACCTGTGTTGTAAGGTGGTGTCTTTGGAACACAGTGGCACATCATTAAATATTTGTCTTTCTTTGAAACTGTTAGAAGAAGAAACCTACAAATTGAGTAATAATGACCATAACATTAACTATTATTTATACTAGTACTTTAGAGATTACAAGGCAAATATCACACCATTACATCCTAGTGGCTACTGGGATTTGTCGAAATGTAACCAGAAATTGGGGGGAATGGAGAGGCATGGAGGGGAGGAGTGTGGGCCTTCATTGGTAATAACTCCTTATTACTTTATTTCAGTCATGGTTCTTTTACTATTGGTTGTTAACTTTTATTTTTTTTTTTTTAAAGATTTTATTTATTTAACAGAGAGAGACACAGCGAGAGAGGGAACACAAGCAGTGGGAGTGGGAGAGGGAGAAGCAGGCTTCCCGCCGAGCAGGGAGCCTGATGTGGGTTTCGATCCCAGGACCCCGGGATCGTGACCTGAGCCAAAGGCAGATGATTAATGACTGAGCCACCCAGGCGCCCCACTATTGGTTGTTAACTTTTAAAGTTAAGAACTGGAGAAATGAATAAAAGCTATGAACCCATTCCTTAGAAAAATAAACATGCAAACAACCAAAACTCTGTCTGAACTTCCAAGAGGTTAGTGGATGCCTTATAGACTGGCCATGGCTGCCTTAGAGAATTTGACCTCTTCATACAAGCGCAACAGTATAGAGCAGATAGCTAAGAGATTGCAGGTAGGGATCTTGTACTTTTATTTACCACTTTGTGCCTAAGTCTAGCATTTTAGGTGGTACACAATAGGTGTTTAGTAGACATGTGTTTAACGAATGAATGATAATGAGACTAAATTTCTAAACTATACCTTTCAGTCAAGCATCTCAAAATATTAACATGATCATCTCTTGATTATTCAGGTCTGGTTTTTTGGTTTTGAAGAATATTGGCAGGAAATATTCAATTTGGGTCAGTTTTTTTTTTTTTTTTTTAACTCCTGGTATCCCCTCTTGTCTTATTCCCAACCAAGAGAGAACTTACAGAAAGTAACTGGTTCTAATATTTATAAGTCTTTGTGAATTTGAGTGAATCTTGTCTTTGCTGAAGTTGAGATGCTAATTTAGTACCTTCTCTCCCAATATCCCACAGGGATATTGGAGAAAGGAAGTGATATAATATATGTGTGAATTTTCTTCAAATAGAGTCAAACATTTTCCAAAGCATTCTAACTTAACCATTGGTGTGGGCCAGGGATAAGAGTGCACCCTGTTGATCATAGTGGGAGAGATAAACTATATGCTCATAAATGCTTAGTGGCCATGGTTTGGCCTGCCACATAGGTGATATCTTAGGACAATATTTTTTAAGGGGGTTATCTCAGGTAGAACTAGAAAAAAAGTAAATTGGAAGGGCTAGTTGTCTGCCTAATATTGAACAATGACTCCCCCGCTTCTTTCCCTTCTTACAACTTCATCTCCCATTATGTCATCATCATCCCAAATAAATTAGCCCACATTTCCTCAACAGGAAACTGATATTGACCACTGTCTGCCCAATATACTCTCTCAAAAGTCTTTTTGTATCATCTGCATTGGCAGTTTGGAAGTTTAAGCTTCTCTCTACCCTCAGGAATGCCATTTAAATATTCACAACTGTTACTCTTAAAATCACAACATGCGCATGTAAATCATCACACCCATGAAAAGTCCCCTTCTCCAGTCTTTGGCTGTCATGTGATTAAGGACCTTTGCCCTATTGTAAGACAAACTTGGTTTAAATCCAAGCTCTTCTTTTTACAAGCTGTATGTTCATAAGATTTCGACCTCCTGGTACTCACTGATCTTGTCTGTGAGATGCGGCTAATAGGGTATTTTCATAGAGATATTGTAAAGCATAGATAAGCAAATGTCTATACAGCACTTAGTGTCATACCTGATCATGGGAAAGAGCTTTAAAGCTGTTAGTTGCCACTGCTCTCGTCATTGATTCTGGTGATGTTTGTTTGTTGAAGAAGCTGTCCTGAGAGCGCTAGTCAGCTCTGAGTTAGAGTGAGTGCGCTGACCTAAAGCAAGGGGTTTCCTCCAGGGAACTGCAGTGAGGTCTTCAATCAAGGAAGAGAGGTTCAGCTGTCTGCCAGTGCTGATAGTCAGACACTCTGAGACTTCTTTTTTTAAGGATGCTTAAGGTCTTTCTTCCTGGCTCAAGATGTACAGAGGCTTCATCAGGGGCTGAGTTTCTGAATATTCAAGGAGCTGATGAAATGAGCTCTTTCTTAAAGTAGAACTTACAAAGAACCCTAGAGCTCTCTGCCTACCTTATGAGAGCAGTTCCCAGACCTGCAACAAGACTGCTTTTGGTTCATACTAATTTTGCTGGCCCCCAGAGTCTCTCTTTGTTAGTATTTAGAGCTTCTCTATTAGACAAATTGCTGCCATTAGAAACTGTGAACCAATCTCCTCCTACCCATTATTTGATTAATCAGTGCTTCTATACCTCATGTAAAACATTGCCTAATGCCTAGAGAATGTGGATGGCTCCCAACTGGTGGGCTGCTCTCTGGTTCCTCCTGGCTCTTCTGTTCCCTCTACTGCAGTTGCCTACTTGCCAAGGGTCAGTTGTGTTGCTGCCCATATCTGTTTGTGCAAGTTCCATTTGTCATGTAATCACATATTTCAATTAAATGTTTCACGATTGATTTAATTTAAGTACAAAAGAGAGTTTTTGGTTCCATATATGTTTTGGAAAGAGTAAGTTTGAGTTGCTGAAAGTGCTGTTGAATCACACGTGGCCATAACGACTCTGAATGCCTTGGGGGTAGAGGGGATCATAAAACTAGAAAGAGTCTGCACTCAGATGGTTTCACAAAAGTATGTACATTCTCACTCTGCTTGATAGAAAGCAAACCTGGAAATCCTTGTAGACGATGTGTTGTTTGAGTTGTTTATATAAGAGAGAGAATATGAACTCTGATCATTGGGTCAACTTAAAGTCAATCACAGCAACAAAACTTGGCCTACATCAAAAGCTTAGGAATGGATCCAATTTGTACATTTTAAGTTAAAATAAAAATTTAAGGTATGTATGCATAATTTTTAAGAATTTTCCAATTTCATCAGTATTTTTTATTAATTGATAAACTACCCATTTTGTCACAATGGATGATTACAGAGGGTTTCTACTGTCCAGGGTACCCACTGCGATACATGATGCATCCACTAGCCACAGCACAAGCTCTTTTGGGAACAATCATGGTGGTGGGTTGTGCAGATAGATTCAGTCTCTTATCTGGTGTTTGAGCTCACAGTGTGAAGCAGGCACCTAGAGCTAAAGATACAGCCTATGGCCAAAGAAAATATATGTGGCTACCTACCTATATTAACTAATACTATATGGATAATTTTTCATATACTGCTTTATTCAACCTCCAAATAGCCCTTGGGAGATTAGTAATTGTTATCACCATTTTGTAGATGGGGCTGCTGAGGTTCAGAGAAGTTAAATAAATAACTTGGGCCTAGTCCCACATGAAGTAGAGACAGCTAAGGCGTGTCCTGGACTCCAAATGCTGTGATTTATTCATCAAGACTAATTTACCTGTTGATTCAGATGGTGACATCAACTGATCCAATCAGTCCCAAGATCCAGGTCCCAAGAGCACGGACACTGAGCTTTAACCAGCTTCCGCTAAACATGATTCTCATATTCTTAAGATTTTGATCAGTTGCACTAGTTTCAGGCAGATAACTTGATGTAGGCCAAGTTCTAAGCCTGGGCTGCTAAATTAGGGTTTGGGCTTCTAAGTCAGGGATTGGTCAAAGCAGGCACAACTGATGAGCCCCCAGTGCCCTCCACTTTTTTTTTTTATTATTATTATGTTATGTTAATCACCATACATTACATCATTAGTTTTTGACGTAGTGTTCCATGATTCATTGTTTGTGTATAACACCCAGTGCTCCATTCAGTACGTGCCCTCTTTAATACCCATCACCAGGCTAACCCATCCCCCCCGCCCCCTCCAGGAACTGGAGGGTATTATACTGAGCAAAATAAGTCAATCAGAGAAACACATGTATCATATGACCTCACTGATATGAGGAATTCTTAATCTCAGGAAACAAACTGAGGGTTGCTGGAGTGGTGGGGGGTATGAGGCATGGGGTGGCTGGGTGATGGACATTGGGGAGGGTATGTGCTATGGTGAGCGCTGTGAATTGTGTAAGACTGTTGAATCACAGACGTGTACCTCTGAAACAAATAATACATTATATGTTAAAAAAAAAAAAGAAGGTAGGGAGACGAACTCTGAGTGCCCTCCACTTTCCTGTGAACTGTGCTGCAGATGTTCTGTAAGCAAGGGGACACACTAAAAGTTTAAAAATGAGCCACCTTAACAAAAGGGAAATGCTTTTGGCAACACATATCATTTGCATTGTTGCAACACCTGCTTGTTTTGGTGCAAGATAAGAATCTGTCAGAATTTCCATTATTCCCCCTATATAATCTATATAATGGGAGTTACTTCGCTAACTCTTTTCCCTCTGGTCTATAATTTGGGACATGGTATTTCGGCTCAGCTAGTATTGCTTTCTCATTAAAGTTACTGTTGGCCATTTTGAGTTAGTATTGAATCAAACTCATGTGTTTGCTTTTTGTTCTCCAGAATACTTGTGGAAAAGTATAGGAGAAAGTGCCTGGCTTTTGATAAAAGCCAGAGAAAAAGAAAAACACCTTGGTAGTTTGAATGGGTGTTTTGTAAAAATTTTTGTGTGATCCATCATTATTGGAATTACCAGAGGAACTTATTAACCACACACATTTCTGGACTTTACCCCAGATCTACAAAACTAAATGCTGGAGAAATGGAATCTGAGAGCCACTGGTTTAAATGAATTATATGGAACAATAAACATCTGTATCAGTTTCCTAGGCTGCTGTAGCAAAGTACCTCAAACTTGGTGGCTTAAAACAATAAAAGTTTATTCTTGTATAGTTCTGGAGACCGGAAATTTGAAATTAAAGTGTCAGCAGGGTGGTGCTCTCTCTCTGAAGGCTTCAGAGAGAATCTGTTCCACACCTTTCTCTTAGCTTCTGCTGCTGCAGTAACCCTTGATGTTCCTGGACTTGCAGGTGAATCACTCCAATCTCTGCATCTATGTTCACATGGCATTCTTCCTGTGTGTCTGTGTCTCTCCTTCTCCTCTCGGAAGGACGCAAGCCATCTTGGATCAGTGCCCACCCTAGCAAATATGACCTCATCTTAATTTGATTATATCTGTAAAGACCCTATTTCCAAATAAGGTCACATTCACAGGTACTGGGGATTAGGACTTCAACATATCTTTTTAGGAGAAACAATTCAAACCATAACTACATCCTACGCATTTGCTGACAGGTTCTTTATATCAATGGGAACAACACGTATTTTATACTCTAATTGGGAAAATTGAGCAGTACTTATGATTATGAGAAATAAATATTCAACTCAAACTAGAGATACTGTTTTTTATTTCATGATAGCCATTTGAAATTCTGAAACCATTTTTAAAGTGTGTTTTTAGTCATGAGACTTCCTTCATGTAAAGAACTCTTGAATTTCTTATTTTTTAAATGATTTTTCTACTAGCTGGAAAATAATAGTGAATTTCTCTTTTTTGTAGCTTATTCAAGAATACCCAGTAGGTTGCCTTGATTCTATAGTGGTTAGTACTCTGCACTGTGTCATTTATTCTAAAGAAAGACATTATATGTTATTAATTGCATCCATATTCATCTAAAGCTATTCACAAGAAAATGATACATAAGCTTTTGTATTATGACATAAAAATATTTTTTCTTATTAGAAATTTTATTTTTTCTCCATTGCTAGGATGTATTTATTAATAACAAATTTTCTGTTCATATTTTTCCCAGCTTTATGGAGACGTAATTGGCATATAACGTTGTATAAGTTGGAAGTGTACATGTTGATTTGATACAATTATATATTGCAAAATGACTACCACCATAGGGTTAGCTAACACATCCATCACATCATATAATTACCATTTCTTTTTGTATTGAGAACATTTAAGATTTACCCTCTTAGTAATTTCAACTATACATGGGATTATTAACTATAATCATCATGTTATATATTAGATCCCCAGTGTACATTTTTCATCCTAGAACTTTTAGTTTGTACCGTTTGATCAACATTTCCTCATTTCCCCCATCCTCCTGCCTGATGGTAAACACCACCATTCTATTCTCTTTCTCTGAGTTTGGATAAGCCCTCATGGTGGAGGGATTTGCGTTCTAATGGTAGAGATCGGTAAGGGATTTAGACATTACATACACAGGAGCAAGTATTATGGTCAACGTACAGAAAACTATGGGAAAATGTGGCAGGTGGGAGAGGTAAGAAGGTAAGCAAGGAAGGCTTCCTGGAGGGGCTAAATTTTGAGTAGGGGGTTGAAGGAGAAGTAGAAATTTGTCAAATGCAAAGTGTGGGAAGGGTGGACCAAAAATTAGTGTGTCTGGAAAACCTCCAGGGGTTTGTGAAGATGGAGCAAAAGGAGGTGAGCTGATGATGCTGGGAGATAGAAAGGTTGACAAGGTTGGACCACTAAGAGTGTGTGTGTTTTGGGTGATTTGCCTGTTTTTTTCTGGAACAGAACTTGCTGAAGGTGGAAATCTATTAGAGAAAGTAAGGGTTCCCTCTGGTAAAGTTCTTGCTAACCACTGCATATTATTGCATATTCCTTTCTTGTAGATTGACAACACTCTTTCACTATTAAGGCTCTAAAATAGTCTGTAGAAAGGAAATTTATTTTACTCTAACTTAGCATTTTCCAAACTTCCTTGATAATGAAATTCCATTATGGAACTGTGAATCTAAGTGTTTCCTGAGCCTGCATCAAAATAGCCTAAGGGGACAGGCAGTCTAAGGGAAGAGGAGTCAGTGATAAACTCAGGAGTAACTCCTGAAGAGTGGTTAAAAAGCAATCTCATAATAGTCTCAAGTGGGAAGCATTATAAGGCTGATCCTCTGAATTAAGAAATAAGACAGAAGCAGGAGGAATGACAAAGAAAATTATATTAAGGGGTATAAATGATCCTAAGGTTAAGGATTTTTTTTTTATAAAGAAAATTTTAACTGAAAAACAAATGATTGTAAAGGTAATACAGATTCATGGGTGAAAATGTTTAAAACAATACAGAAGTATATAAAGTAAATCAAAACACAAACTATTTTTATTCATCTATATTTATTAAAAAATTTGATCATGCTCTACTCTGTTTCCCAAGTTGCTTTTCACTTAACTATATATTTCAACCATGTCTGTACCCAGAGCATTATCACATTGTATTGCCATGCCATAATTCTTTTATCCAATCTTTAAAGATTTTAGAATTATTTCTTATGTTTGATTATTTTAAATAGTGCTGTACTAGGCGCCTGGGTGGCTCAGTCGTTAAGCGTCTGCCTTCAGCTCAGGTCATGATCCCAGGGTCCTGGGATCGAGTCCCACATCGGGCTCCCTGCTCCGCGGGAAGCCTGCTCCTCTCTCTCCCACTCCCCCTGCTTGTGTTCCTGCTTTCACTATGTCTTTCTCTGTCAAATAAATAAATAAAATCTTAAAAAAAAATAGTGCTGTACTAACTATCCTTATGCATATGTCTTTGATACCTGTGTAACTAGTTTCTAGAAGTGGAAATCCTATTTTGATACAGGGCAGAGATTGCTAGTTGCCTTTAAATATCCATGATTCCCTACTTCTTTAATAACATAACTTTACATTTATTCCTGGCAGCAGTGCATCCAACTAAACACTACATTTCCCAGACTCTAGAGTAGTTTCTTATGGCTGAGTGACTTTTAATTAATTAAATATGAACTCAAGTGCTATATAATTCTTTTAAGAAGTCTCTTTACTAAGAGAAGAGAAAACTTTCTTTTGCCCTTCTTCTTTTATACTGGCTGGATTTGAGAATCCTCTTGGATCATGAGGTGGCATGCTAAGGACACAGGGGGAGTAGTAAGACTGAAGAAGTGTGGGTGTCTGATAACTTAAAGCCACCATAGTAGCCTTGGAGGGCTTCCTCTGGGTTTCTTTTACATAAAGAGAACTAAATTTCTATCTTGTTTCAGCTGCTACATTTTTTTTCCTATTACATACCCTCAAATGAGATCCTAACTTAATTGAATCAGATGCACATTGAAAAATTTGAAAATAATATCCAAATGCACTGAAAGGGGATTATACCAGCATACACTCTGACCAACAGTGAATGAGATTGCCCGGAAAAAAAATTAAATTTGTTACAAATGATGTGGTCCTTATCATTTTCTTCAGGAGAATTTTAGGGGCTTTTCAGAACTTTTGTTTTAAGCCTCCAAACATACCTAAGTCAACAGTAAAAAAGAAGTAGAGTCATACAAATTTCTAATCGTATCTTGACTTGGTCACTTAAAAGCTATGTGACTGTGACCCTGAGCTAGTTTAGAACTTTTTAGAACGTCAGTTTCCTAATGTGTAAAGCAGAGTTAATAACAGTACCCCTTTGGGTTATAATGAAGAGTAAATAAGGTAATGCATGTAGTATACTTAGCATAAACTCTTGTATAAGACACTCAACAAATGTTAGCCGTTATTATTCGATAAACAAATATCTGCTTTTGTAAGCTGTCATGTGGGACACAGTTATGGAACCCAGTGCCTATAAATAAGTAGCTCAATAGACTAACTGGGGTGTGGGGGCAGGAGGAGAAAGCAGGGATCTCCAAAAGGGAAAGTACACAATCACAGGAATTAAGGGAGAGGGAGATTACTTCTGTTTAAGAACATGGTGTCCAGAAAGGCATCTCAAAGGCTTTGAAAGATGGGGAAAATTCCAATTGGCAGAAACATCAGAGGACTTCATTCTAAACCAGCCAATATGGCAGCAAAAAAAAAGAATGTTGGGATGGGAAGACATGGGTTAACTAGTGAGCCAGGTGGCTGAGGTACAGGGAACATGCAGGGTAGGCAGACAGTGTCAGCAGAAGTATAAGGCCAGATCCTAAAGGATCTGTTCTCATTGAACAGTTAGAATGGAGACTTAATGCCTTGAGAGTCAATGAAAGACTTCGGTGTGAGTGTAAGGACAGACAGATGAGAGGTGTGCTATGTGAAATTTAACCTGGCATTGGTGTGCACCAGGGATTGGACAGAGCTAAGACAGGAGGTGGGGCTTGGTAGTTACTGCCCAGTGTTGCATTGTCACAATGGGAACAAATAGGAACATATCCCTGCACAGAACATCTACTGTTACAATTTTTTCTAATTATCATTTGGAGAAACCAAGAGGTAGAGCAGCCCTAGGTCTTCCAAGGTTGATAAATGAGTCAATAATGAAACCATTGCAAGTTGCCTTTGATTCCTGCTCCTTATCCCAGGGCAAGTTTGTCTCTTAGCAACACATTTTGAACTTGGCAATACTCAGAGCTCTCTGTGAATGAATAAAGCAAAGACGGAGGGAAATGTGAAAGTTACTTTGCTGTGAGGAAGTGTGTCTCTGGGGCATGTGTACGCTGGGCATGTGCTGGATCCCCAAATTTCACTGGGAGCCAGTGAAATGTACAGTAGCATATCCGGTGTTCAGAGAATAGAAAGCTCTCTTCTCCCTGCAATTGGAAATAGAACATGGTTTTAAAATGCATAAATCAGGCACTTACAGAAAATTACCTATTTTTGTTATTAAAGAAAGGGACAGCTAGGTATGAGAGATGACTTTCCAAAGAAGGCAAAGAATAGCTAGCTACAAAGCAAAAATTAAAGCAGAATATCCACTACCTCAGCCTCATTATCTACCTTGCTACATACACTTGTTGCATCTTGAGGGCCTGCACTGTGTCTTTTAAAATTGATTCATCTTTTGCTTAAGATTGTGTTATAAACAACTAACTTCTTACGGCTTTTATATTGTCACCCATTCAACACATATTTATTGAAAATTTATGATATAATAAGCATTTTTTTCTAGGCCTTCAAGTGTTGTTCTAAGCATGGATTTCACAAGGTGAGGTTTGTTTTTCATTTACTCTGCTAGCACTGTCAAAGCTTGATGAAGAGGGGAGAGAGACTGCAGAAAGGCAATGAGGAGGGTCTTCTCACACCTGGCCAGCTAAGGCATTGTCAGATCAGGTAGAGTTTCCTATAATGCATAATAAATTATCACAGATTTAGTGGCTTACAACAACACACATTTAGTGTTGCACAGTTTCTGTGTGTTACCTCGCATCCCCAAGCCCATGAATGGCTTGACTGGGTTCTTTCCTAGTTTGGTTCAGGGTCTCTCAAAGATTGCAATCAAGGTGTTGGCCGGGTTGCATTCTCTTCTGGAGGTTGGAGTGGAAAAGAATCTGCTTTAAGCTCTCTCAGGTTATTGGCAGAATATTTGTTTTTATTTATGTTTGCAGCTATAGTTCTGGGAGATTCAGTATTTTTGTTGGCTATCAGCCAGAGGCTGCTCTCAGCTCTTAGAGGCCTCCCTCGGTTCCTTGCCATGTGGCCTTCTCCGTATGCAATTTACAACCTCTCAGCTCACTTCTCCAAGACCAGTAATACAGAGATAGACTCCAGAACAAGACTGCTAGGAGTGATCTATTTTGCTGTATTGTATTGGTTAGAAGCAAGTCACAGAGGCATCCTACACACACTCAAGAGGAAGAGATTATAAAAAGGTGTGACGACCAGGAGACAGGGAACATTGGGGATCATGTTAGAGGCTGTCCACCAGAGAGGGCACTGGAAGACAGATGCTCAAGGCAGGCCAGAATAGAGCTTATTCAATTTTCTGTCTTCATTGCCTGGTTCACAGTGACTAATGAAGAAAGTAAATCTTTATTGACTGGTTGTGAAGAGTGATGGAGTAAGTATGTAAGGAGGAAGCTTCAGGGATGATTCTGAGATTTCTAGCCAGGGTTCACTGAAAATTGATGCAATTTTCTAGGATGGAAAACAGTGGAAGAAATGTTGAAGGTTAAGGGGATAATACATTACCTTTGACAGATGGTCCAGGTGAAGAAATCTTCTATAGCACTTCTTTAACTTCAGTGGCATATGAATGCCTCAGGAATCTTAGTGAAATGATTCTGATTCAGCAGGTGGGGCCTGAGAGTCGTAGTTCGAAGGTCCCAGGTGATCTTGATGGAGTCCAAGGACCACACTTTAAGTAGCAAGGTTCAAGAGCAAAGGATTTGTAATGTTTTTGTTTCTTCAAATGTTTTGTTTTGAAAAGCTATCTTCTTGCACATTTGTGAGTTGATATCTAATATTTTTTATTCTGTTTATTGTTTTAAACAATAACAAAGGATATGATTTCTAGTATGCTGTCACTATTCATATTTTAAAAGAAAATGTTACATCTCTCTTCTAAATGTATCATACCCTGGACCTATAAACCATAGTGATTTGATCATCAGCATCTATTTATATAACAATCTATATAAAATATACTTGAGGAAGATTTTCTCACATCGTGAAAAAATTATACATTATTGCTTTTTCTCATTGAACTCACATTTCCATTCTACTTTCCCACAGAATTTTATCCTAAAGTGATACATTTTTCTTTTGAAAGCTTTTATTGATCTTTTGCTTAGTTACTGCATAAATGTGCATATAAATTCAAATTTTAAAAAGATTAGAATTTTTTTAAAAAATTTGAATTTATAGATTAGGACTTTTTGTATCTATAAAATCCAAATGTTAAAAATTTCTTCTGTATTAAACTACTTGTTACAATTAGTAGATAATTGATCACATAATACCCATAATACAGATTTCAATAAACACTAAATAGAATTGTATTGGAAATGCATCTTTTAATGAGATAATTGGGGCTGATTTTCTTTTTTAATTAGCTCCACTATTGAGGATAAGAATTACTTATGTTAGACTGAGACATGATGAAACATCAGTACATTGTCACTTCTCTGTTTTTTTTTTTTAATGGCAATGATACTCAATGCTATGAACACCTTTAAAGATATATGCCAAGAATCATATAATCTATCATCAAACTCATTTTAATGATGTGTTAGTGGCATGTTCATTAAATTCTCCTTCAAATTCATTGAAAGCAAAGAATTGGAAACCACCTGATTAATCTTATGATAGTAAGAATCATAGGTGAGAGATGTGCCTTTCTTTTGTAAAAAGAGAGAAAATGGGGTAGGGGGAAATGGAAAGGCAATAAGCATAATGCTTTCTTAGGAGATGAGTTTTAGGGAAAAGTATTCCCTTGAAACTGTTCATGGCCACATAGCCTTTAGAAAATCTGTGCATAGGAGGGTACAAGTTTCTAGTTTGAAAACTTGCAGTGGAGAACTGGAAATGGGTGAAGCTCAGGAGAGAGGCTAGGCTGAAAGCAAAGCAAGGGGGACATATAGACAGAAATCCATGCACATTAAAACCTGCATTGCATGGACATCATTAATTCAGAATTTTAGGAGTAGAGTCTGGATCAAAAGAGATTTTTGTCCTATGTATGGAAGGAAAGAAAAGTGGCTAGCAAACCCAGGGGCCATATAGGCTTATAAGGACCTGAAAAACACACAGTACCTTCAAATCCTCTAGGACATCCTAAACCCATGTGTACAGAAGTAATGATGGGTGATTGGTATGTGATTATAAACCACTCTTATCTATTTGCTAGAGTTAGCTCTCTGCTCAGTAACACTTTGTCAGCTTAATTCTGGTTATTCTGTGTACACAGTGTGCCTGAGTTAATGAAACCTTGTTACTAGAAAGAAAGGAAGAAAGGAATGAAGGAAGGAGAAAAGAAATTTACCTTGGTCTTTTTACTCAATCTGCCTATCATTATTCTACCTTAAGTGGCTAAATCTAAGTAACTTTAGAAGATTCTTTCAACATCAGGTGTTTTGACTCTACGAATCAGTCACATTTTAAAGATACTTAAAATAGAGTGAGTCACACTTTTCCTTTTTGCTTTTATTGTGAACAGATCCTTGGGAAGGCCTAGTCAGATATACTTAATTTATTTTCATAGGGAGGCAAGGTGTGAGAAAGAGAGGGTGAGAACTTCTACTACCAAAGAGGTGCTGGAACTCTCTTATTTGCTACTTTATCAAATGATTGGTAAGGAAATGTTATAACCAATGGCTGCAAATGGCTGTCTTAGCTGAACAAGTGAAGGAAGACAATTTGAGGGTTATAAGCCACATTCTAAAAAATAACCATTCTCAGAAAGAATGTATTATCTGTCTGTGGCATCCTCAGATCTGTGTTGTGCCTACCTCTGTCATTTCTTTATGCCCTTTGCTTTCCAGGCTATAGAACTTTGCCTGCCCTGTTGGTATCTATCTATGATCAAATACCTTGTGACATTTAAGCTTAAGCAGCAAGATATTCCTGAGAATAGCTGCGGTTCAATATTTTCCATAGGACTAATAATAACCTGCTGCCTTAACAAGTATAAAGAGCAACTGATGCCTCATAGAAAAAGTGGACAAGATTGGATTTTCTCAGTACAGATCACAGGGTTAGAAGAGACCTTTCTTTGTTCCTATAAATTCTTCCAGCTTTGTTCCCACCACCCCCCTCCCCCAACACTTATCATGTGAGAGAGTTGAAGGAAGCATAATAAAGGTTCCAGGTTCTTGCCTACACATTTGCTATATCTCCTCCCCCCCACTTCCGTTCTATTTCTCCACTTCTGACCTAATATTCATGTTCACACTTACCAGTTAAATAGGTTAGAGGAGATGCTGACAGTCCAAAGCAGCAAGTCAGCAGGGAGAATAATCTAGGATCAAAACTCCACTTTGCTGCAGATCTTAAGTATAGAAAGGCAAAGCTGTTTTTGCCTATGTCTTTTATCTTTTCTTCATCTGCCAAAGTGTGCTTGGCATTTCATAGGGGCTTAATTCTTGAAATTAGATGCAAAATTTTGCATGTTTGTGAATTCTTTTCCATAGCTTTTATTAGAGCCTTGAAGAGATAAATTTCTCCTTAAAGGTAAAGAACCACTAATATGTTGGGCTTGTTTTTCTCCATGGCATTAAATGATTGGTAGAGTCGCCCTAGTGAAGTGTAGAATTCATGGCACCTCTCACTCCCCAATCTTTGGAGACCTGGGAACTTCAGCTAAATAAATACCAAAGTTTGCCCTGTGGTGTGTGTTTTCTTAGAGGAACTTTCCTCTCTACCTCCAGAAAAAAGTCTCAATTGCTTTTTTTCATCAAAAATGTAGTGGAGATCATAAAACACTCTTTCAAGATCGCTATGCAATTGGGAAATTCTTTCCATATAATTTGGTAGTAATTCACTAGTGCTTAACTACCACCACCTCGCCCAACATTTATTGGGTCTTCACTTTGTGATCAGGAACCATGCTAATCATGTCATGGGCATTATTTTGTTTAATCTTCATAGTAACCATTTGAGCTATGCATTATGGGTTATTCCCATTTTGGATATTGTCATTTTGGATAAGGAAACTGTAACACAGAGTGGTAAGGACCTTGTTTATAGTCCTATAGCTAATATGTGATGAAACCCAAACTCATACCCACACAACCTGTTTGTGGAAGTTGAGCTCTAATATATCAAGCCATTCCTGTCAATTAGGTGACATCCATAATAGTGTGATCAATCCACCAAACAAATGGGAAAGCATAGATAATTAATCAGAAGCCTGGTCTTGGAGAGGGAGCATTGGGTTGGGGTTCTGGGAATCTGTTTTTTAATATCCCCTTGGTCAACTTCTGGAGTAATAGTAATACAGTTATTTAATATTTAATATTTCTGTGCTTTTTTTTTTTTTACAAAATGAGAAGTTATTATTTAAAATTTTCATTTATCATCACAGTAAAAACAATAGATATATACAACTTTGATAAAGGAAATAATAATGATAATAATAATAACAATAATAATGCATCCATAGATGCATAAAGGCCTCAATGCAGAAAGACGCCAGATTTCCTTTGTGTCAAATATCCCCTGAGCATGGTTCTTATTGTCTAGAAGTGAATTCTGATCTTTTCTCCAGGTTCCTCCCATTTCTCTTTCTCAATCTCTTCAGTGCATTTTTCCTTTTCTCATCCCACTCTCTCCCTTTCCTTCTCTCCTCGCCCCTTTTCCTCCCTTTCCCCCCTCCTTTCTTTCCCTCCCCTGCTCCCCTGTCTTGGATTACAAAGACAGCACTGTGCCTGGGAGAGTGCCTAAAGGGTGCAGGGAGAGAAGAAAATGAGGCCAAATAAGTTTTAACAAACTCTGTCTCTTTTTGCAGCTGCTGTTTGGAAAGCAGGCTTCCTGCCATTCTTGGGCTGAACCTGCCAAATGCCTTATCCTGGGCTGAGCCCCAGGACCTCAGCCACAGACTACTGTCTATGGCATTTCCAAATGCAGTCCCTCAGCTGTGCTGCAGGCAATAAATATCTCTTTCTGTAATAGGGAAATGGGTCCGTGAAATCTACCCGTTCATCCTTCAGAGCCTCCACTCAGCCACATCTTTATTTTCACCCAAATTGCATTATTGCTCTTTAAGATAGAATCTGGAGACATTTATCAAGTGCTTGTGTGCCAAAGTTCTGGGTATTAGAATATTCTCAAATTCTCCAAGGGAGAAATCAATAGAAAATTGTAGCCAGAGGACTGATTAGCAAGATAATATGGAAGGTATTTTTCTTTCCTAGAGACTGTAGCCAGCTCAAATCACATCATTTAAAATTTCTTAGCCCCTTGCTATTAAAATGTAATTCAGGTCTTAAGGTTTGAAATGTTAGATTTATTTTCCTAACATTAAAGAATAGAACTGGGAGCATTACACAGTGCCAACTTAATGTGGCAGATAAACCAAATGATAATAATATCAATTGTTATTTATGCATACACATTTTGTGTGCCAGAAAATGCATGGAATTTATATTATCTCAATGTCTGAAACAGCTTTGCAAACAAAGATATTGTTAGCTAACTTTTACAAATAAGGAAAGTGAAACTGAGTTTGGCCGTAGGTTTTTCTTCTTAATACTCTAAATGTTAAATCTACATGCTGAAAGTAGACATTCTCACACACTGTTGGTAGGACTGTAAAGGTAGGAGATAATTTTGCAACATAAGTCAAAATTAATTACAAGCATAACATAACCTTTTACCAAAAAAAGAATATACATCTATACTTATGCATGTGTGTGGGGTATATATGTACACACATAATCGCAATTTATATCCATTTTTTATCTGGGTAAAAGTTATAGAAGGACATACATTGTTATCTCTAAGGAATGATACTGGAAGATTGTGGAGAGAAAGAGGTCTTTTGTTTATAGCTTTATGTTCATCTGAACTTTTTAAAAAATATATAATAGCCGTTCTAACAGGTGTGAGGTGGTATCTCCTATGGCTTTTTTTTTTTTAAACTTTTGATTTATTATGTTTTGCCAAGATCATGTATCACCTTTACACTATTAAAAATTTGTTTAAAATGAAATGAACATGAGCATAACCTTTGACTCAGCAATTATATTTTTAGTAATTTATAATAAGGGAATTACTAGGCAATTGTACAAAAATATGTAAAGAAAGGTTTTAAACATATGGTGGCCACAATTTGAGTTGTACTTTGTCATTAGAGGAATAGTACAGATGTTCAATTACATAAAATATGGTGTGTTCATGTAATAGAATACCATAAAGTGATTTTTAAAAATAAATGAACAGATATGTGAATATCAACATCAAACTCCCTCCAGCTAATGCCCACCAGGTACACATCTCTAGTTGAACAAGTTGGGATTATTCCTCATTTCAGAGAGGGAGAACCTCACCATGGGAAATGGTGGGGCATCTCAGTTAGAGGGTGTTAGAAATGACTTATCGGAGATTTGGCCTTGTGTCAGTTGGTTTGGGGGAGGGTTTAAGGAAGCAGGGCTTTGCTGTGGTTTAGATGCTGTCAAGCAGTGGAGCAATTCCATGAAGGTGTATCTTAATAAATCTTTTCTAGAAGGAAGGCAGTAAGCAAGGCTAGATCCATAATTGATAAAGAAGCAGCAGTCACTGATATTAGTCAGGAAAGGGAAATGTCTGGTTATTTTTGTGGTGTTTTGGACATGTTTTTGTTTGTGTTCAGGCTGAGTACAGGTTGTATTATTTCTGTCTTGATCCATCATGGTCACAGAGTGGTTTTGTCTGATGTTGATGTTCTATGAAATTGTTTATATTTAACAGAGAACATCAAGTTCTAGCTGATAGCACTCGGCCAGTTGTCAAATGTCAGAGGCTTCTTTCCTCTTTCTCAAAAGACACTCACAGTATATTCAGTAAAAAAATAAAATAAAATAAAGTAAAAGCATGTTACAGGACAGTAATCCCATTTTTAAAATATCAACACAAAAAGTATGTTCAGACATAGAAAGAGATTGGAGGAATATACTTCTTGTTATCAACAATGATCTCATTAAAGAGGGTTAGATTATGGGAGGTTTTGGGTTTTTGTGTGTGTGTATGTGTGTGTTACTTTCTACTTTCTGCATCTCTGTTTTGTTTAAAATTTTTTAGAAATAATGAGCACATATTATTTTTACAATAAAAAAGGCAATTAAAATATTTCTAAATTGAAAATAAAACGGGGATGTCTATCCAAGTAGCATGTGCTTGTTCCTCTCCACCCAGAACTTACATGATGAATGTATTCTCTTTCCCATGCTGGCTCTCTCCCATGAAAGAGTTTAGAGATAAAGCCACATCTTTGATGTTTTAAACATATGGTGGCCACAATTTGAGTTGTACTTTGTCATTAGAGGAATAGGGATAGGGCAGGTGATCTGAGTTTTAATGAACAAGGCAGTCTAACCCTCTTCCATCCCTACCTTCTCTTCCTTCAGGATAAAGAGCTATATACCTATATGAGCTACTATGAGCTCATATAATGGGAGGGTCCCAACCCATCATCCCAACTTAATTTTTGACAGCCCTCTCATTCTAAATTTGTCCTGGTTTGGATGACAGGTTACATGGTCACATGAGGAAAGCCTTTCCAGAGGAAAGATAACTGGGCTGAGTGATTTGACAAACGTGGAAGAGATTAGGTTGGAAGGAAGAAAATAATTGGGCAGATAGAGCTGTATGTGCAGAGGACCGTGGTGAGTGGGAGTAGGGCACATTTGAGGAGCTGAAAGACCATCATGGCTGGAGCTCAGGAGGAGTTAGGGGAAATGTGGTAAAAGATAAAGCTGGGAAAAAGATTTGAGAGCTGAGTACATGGGGCTTGTCAACCTGGTAAGGAATCTGGGCTTTATCTTAAGAGCCATGGGAAGGCACTGACTTGTTTTAAGCAGGGTATGATATGATCAGGTTAGTATTTTAAAATGAACCCTTTATCAGTAGTGAGAAGAGGGACAGTAGGGCTAAGAATTGGTTCATGGTGGCTGTTTAGAAGGTTGTTGCTAAAGGCCAGGTAAGAAATGAGTGTCTTGCACTATGGTGCTGGTAGTGGAGATGGTGGTAAAAGGACCAAATGGAGAGAGATACAGGAGTTAACATAGCATTCTTTTAAAAATTATAAACTGCATTTATTACTCCAAGTCCTAGACAAACAGTATACATACAAGAGAACCTAGGGGCAAATAATGAGAGTGGCTTATGGGAAACTCAAACTTAGTATTAGCAAAAGTTGACGGGTTGATTGCATCATCATTTTGTCCAGCATGTCATGCCAAACCAAAACCGCCCCTCTCTGCACCTATGTAAGACATCACTAATTGATCATAGCACTTTCTCCTACTGAGCCCTGGCAGGGTAAAGAACCATTTCCAAATCAACATTCCAAGAAGCCTCTAAGAATTATTCAGGATTATTATGCATGAAAATGTCTATCTGCCACTTGCTTATTTAGGAGACAAATCATTGCATGGATGCTCTTGCTGATTAAGCAAGTTCCCTACCCCTTTATCTTTCTCCCCTACACTAGGCCATCTGAGCATCTGGATAACAGAGTTGGAAGAGCTCTGTGGACACTGCATTATTTGGATCCAGATGGGTCTACGTTTATCTTATGAAATTAAAATGAGATAAACCAAGGGGGATATTAAGCATATTCATTTTAGATTGAGGACATGTTTACCATTATAGTGCACCTTCAGATATGGCATTTGCCTTGCAGGGGAATTTGGTGTTTTTTAATTTTTTTCTCTGCTTAAAAAGATATATTGACTAGGAAAAGAAGGGAGTAGGTGAAGCACCCTATATTTATAGTGTGCTTGTGACTGTCTTATATGCTAATAGCAAAGTGGGTGGAATGGAATTGCTCTTAAATAAGTAAAAACCTTAGCATTCAATTACCTTAAAAAATGGGCTTAATTCGGAGAGTTTCATATAACATATTGCTGGTCAAATCTCATTTTTTAAAAAAACTTCCTTTTGCTAATGCAAGGCAGAAAAGTTTTGTGCACTAAATAAATAGACCAAGACCAGAAGAGTTTTGTGCACTAAATAAATAGACCAAGTCTCATTGGGGAGGGTCAGAGATCTGGGATTCTTATATTTTGGAGAATGTGATTTAATCTTCCTACAGTTTCTCTTCCTTCCTTCCTTCCTTCCTTTCTTCCTTTCCTTTCCTTTCCTTTCCTTTCCTTTCCTTTCCTTT
>NW_023270855.1:14077710-14368083 GCF_011800145.1 Mirounga leonina
TTTCCTTTCCTTTCCTTTCCTTTCCTTTCCTTTCCTTTCCTTTCCTTCCCTTCCCTTCCCTTCCCTTCCCTTCCCTTTCCCTTTCCCTTTCCCTTTCCCTTTCCCTTTCCCTTTCCTTTCCGAAAAATGTTAATAGTGTCAGCCAGTCACAGTCAAGGGAATGACCCAGCAGGGGGGCATAAAATTTTGCAAATGCTCATCTCTGTCCCAAGAGGAAAACAAAACCCCTTCCCATCCACTACATCCACTGAAAGAGACAACTATCCTAGTACTGCTGCTTCTTCAGAAATTGTTTCAGACAGCTCCCTTTTTTTCAGGCTCTCTGTCTTTCCTTTGTTGTTTTATTTCATCTGATTGTACCACTGCAGGGGAAATACGTTGTGTAGCAGAGGGGACAGGAGCAAGGACTCTGAAGTCACATAGGCCTCCCAGCAAATTCACACACTACTATTTATGAACAGTGTGATCTTGACTATTTCACTGGACCCCTTTGAGTCTTTTTTTTTTTCATGTGAAAATGGGGATAGTAACAGTTTTTACCGATTAGAATTGTCTGAGCATTAAATGAAATTGTGCATGTGAAGTGGTGAGCACCAAATGGGCATTAGCAGTTGTTATTATTATTATTACTATCATTATTTTTTTAACCAGGCTCCACATCCAGCATGGAGCCCCTGATCTCAGGGTTATGAGTTCAGGCCCTGAGCTGAGATCAAGAGTTGGATACAACCGACTGAGCCACCTAGGTGCCCTGCTATTGTTATTTTAATCTGTAGGGGTTTGATCCAGCCTCAGGGCCTCATGCACATGCCAGCTTCCACAGCTGTGCCAGCCGTCCCCCTGGGCACTACAGCATTGGAGGTGACAGTGGAGAAGTTGGTGGTGATCGGGAGGGAGAGAGTGAGGCTGGGGGAGAAAGGGGTACAAAGAGGTAGGCTACAAGAACACCTAATATCAGGAAGCATCCCATAGTTGAAAGTGATTATTGCATCTAGCCATCAGGTTCTTATCCAAAGTGCAGTGTGAGTGCACTAAGAACTAATAATACGAAATTCTCTTGTAATGCCTCATCACCCTTGAAACGTAGTCTGACAAAGAGCTTTTGCCCTTGGCATTTAGAATATTCAAAGGGTTTAATATTAAGAACAACCATTTTGAACAATAGTGCTTGGACAACTTAAAAGGGAATGTTGCAAATAGCCTGTCTAGTCAGAATGCAAGAAGTGATTTCACTTAACCATTGAGAATGTTAACTCGCTGACCTGCCCATATAGCAGCTGGAGTAGCACTTACCTCTACATGCCTGATTAGACAATTGTAGTTATTTTGTTTCTGTCAAATACACCTGGATTCTTAGTAAACACCCTGACTTATGTCTATAGGGACTCAGAATAGAACCAACTTAAAATCAGGATAGAGCTATTTAGGATTCTAGGTGTATATAGAAAAATTAATCGTTTTAGGCCTGGAATCATCACAAAATAACCACTTTAAGGTCCTATTTGCCACGGGGTTGCATGGAGCTATATGTAATAGGCACAACCCCTGATTTAAAAGAAGTTATCACCTTCTTGCCAGGACAGTTGGGATAGTTTTAGGGACCAGAGAGCCAGCCTTTAAATCCTGGCTCTGCCATTTACTAGCTTTCTTATCTTGACAAAATCACTTATCTTTCTGTGCCTCTCTGTCAATTATAAAGGTACTACCTCACAGGGATGTTATGAAGATTAACTGAGTTAATAAGTGTATAGTGGTTTGCCCTAGATGCAGGCAGGAAGCGGAGGGATGCACTGTCTGTGGAGCATTTGGAAAGAATAATGAAACCAACTAAAAGTCTGGATGCTTTCATTTTCATATGCCTATAGTTCTAAACGATATCAGTCCTGGAACTGACTGCTCCTTCTACCCTCACCCTTGATTACACTACTGGGGGATGGTATTAAGAGCAGCACTTGGCACAGAGAACCCTCAAAGCATTGTCACTTGCTATTATTTTTCCTTGATGGTCCATCTCTCATTACCTGTTCAGAATCCTTCAATAACTCCATTGCCTAGAAAAATGTGGTTGAGATTCAGCCTGCCATTCAAGGCCCTCCTTATCTGATTTGGGCAGATGTAGTGTTCCATGATTCATTGTGTATAACACCCAGTGCTCCATTCTATACATGCCCTCCTTAATACCCATTACCAGGCTAACCCATCCCCCCACCCCCTTCCTCTCTAAAACCCTCAGTTTGTTTCTTAGAGTGAACTGGTGTTCTTTAAGACCTCACCCGAAGGATATCAATTCCAAATTCCTCCATCAAAGTCATTGCTCTTGCTTAGAACTCTCATGACATTTCATTTCTTTTTTTTCTGAGGGTTTTCTTTTCTTTCTTTCCAACTTGTTACGTCAATACTTTTTCTCTCCCATTGTACTCTAAATTCCCTGGGACAAAATCTAAGTCAAATTGACCTTTGATTTCTCACAATGCCTTGTACAACACTTTACTCCTCCTGAATATTAATAAAGACATGTCGAATAATCTAATTCTAGGAACCACTGTGGAGTGAAATCCAAAGCCAGTTTTTGTAAGGAGAAGAGACTCAGATCTTGCCACCATGGTCATTACTCAACAGAAACACTGTACTTGGCAATTAGCCACACTGTATACTTTTTCAGGCTCTTTCTGGAGATTTAGATATCTGCTAACATGGGATAACTCTATAATGTGATATATGAAAACTTGGTGAAAGATGGCCATTCAAGTTATAAATAGTGAATGCCCATTGTATGGATAGCAAGCATGAACTTGAGATGGCCTTAGAGGTCGGAGACATTGTCCTTGCCCCTGGGCAGCTTACAGTCTGGTTAGTGAGGGAAAAAAAGGTTATGCTAGAAACTAGGTAACACTTATTAAGCAATGTATAAACATATGTATATAGGTATATTTGCTGTGTATGGAGGTATAGTTGCTGAAGAAACGTCCATATATTTGTGGAGTAAAGAAGTTACCTGAAAGGCTAGTGTCACTCAGCATCCTTTTGGAAGGAGGGCAGAGAGATAGTGTGCTGGCTGTTGTCTGTTTACCCCACTGGATCTTCTCTCCACCCTTGCTCCACCTGCTCTGCACCCTGGAGGCTGCCTTTGATGGGAGGTATGGACACTCTACCATCCTCTCAGCTTCCCCTTGTGTTCAGCCAAAGAAGGCACTGGCAGGAGATTGAAGGACATGAAGAGCAGGGGAGGATGAGGTTAGGCTGGGTATGGATCCCTGATTCCTGCCCTTCTCCAGAAGGTCCACATCCTGCCAGGCAGCCCTCTCTCAATACCTAGGCTTTAGCTACTTTGTCAGGGTTCCTGTAACTGCTCTCTCCCCCTCACCCCCTTGAGGGCTACAAGGGGATATAATTCTTTGTTATTGTAGCCCCAGGATGCTTCAAGATCCTTCAATGGTGAATTTACCCTAAATCTGCCTAGACCTTGTAAATAGTCCTCCCAGTCAACTCCTCAATTACCCAGTGTGAATGGGCCATCTGTTTCTAGCCAAGATCCTGACTAATACAAGTGAGGAGGTTAGTGCAACAGTTCAGTTCCAAAAACACCTATTGAACGCCTTTACATGTCTGGCATGGTTCTAAGCATTGGAAACAAAATGACATTAAAACAAAGTCTCTGCCATTAAGGAACTTCTAATCTAGCAGGGAAGACAAAGGTACAGAATGATTTTTTTTTTATTATGTTACGTTAATCACCCTACATTACATCATTAGTTTTTGATGCAGTGTTCCATGATTCATTGTTTGCATATAACACCCAGTGCTCCATGCAGAACGTGCCCTCTTTAGTACTCATCACCAGGCTAACCCATCCAGGTACAGAATGATTTTAAATTGAGAATGGTGTTAGGAGAATGTACTGTAACAGGATAATAATGGGGGAGGCACTGATGAAGGAGCTGAAGAAAGCTAAAACCAGCTGCCTGACATGTTATCATAAAAATATGTTTAGAATCTTTAGAACTAGAAGGATTAATAGCCGTTTATCTGGACCAATGCCTTTATTTTACAGGGGAGGGATTGTAGAGTCCATTGAATTCAAATTACCTGTTCCCACTACTGAGTAGTGAAAAACTGGAGTGAGGGGCGCCTGGGTGGCTCATTTGGTTGGGCGACTGCCTTCGGCTCAGGTCATGATCCTGGAGTCCCTGGATCAAGTCCCGCATCGGGCTCCCTGATCGGCGGGGAGCCTGCTTCTCCCTCTAACCCTCCCCCCTCTCATGTACTCTCTCTCTCTCTCATTCTCGCTCTCTCAAATAAATAAATAAATCTTTAAAAAAAAAAAAAGAAAAAAGAAAAACTGGAGTGAAACCCAAATATTCTTCCTGCTAGTCTCCTGTCTTCTCTCCCTTTTCCTCTAGACTGTAGATAGTGCCAGTTCTAACTTCTTTTTTTTTTTTTTAAAGATTTTATTTATTTATTCATGAGAGACACAGAGAGAGAGGCAGAGGAGAAGCAGGCTCCCAAGGAGCAGAGAGCCCGATGCGGGACTCGATCCCAGGACTCTGGGACCATGACCTGAGCCGAAGGCAGACGCTTAACCATCTGAGCCACCCAGGTGCCCCCAGTTCTAACTTCCACCTTTGTCCCCCCTGCCTCTGCTTGGCTTCTTCCTCCTGAACCATTTTTCATTTCAAAGCACTTGAGTACTTGGAGAAGGAGAGTGAACTTATTGATTTCAATATTCTCATTGTCACAGTCAGAGGGAAAGGTGAAGAGGGCTGAGACATATGGAGGTGAAGTGTGTGGTTAAGGACAGACCACCAATACTAATCCACCCACCACCAGAAGCAATCTAAGTGTCGGCAGGCTTTGAAGTGTTTCCAAGCCTCCTCCCTATGCTTGTAAGCTTACTGGATGCTCGAACAGACTGGGCACTAATAAACATCCTGTGTGGGACTGATTCATCCTGTCTTCTATCAGTACCAGAGACAGGCTGAAGTGCAGGGTAAAATTTTCTGCTAGATATTGTAGGTGAGAGGAAAAGAAGCTTATTTGTATAAAATGACTTTGAATGTTACAACTTAATTTGCCAGGGAACTGAAAGATGAGTGTTATTCATACAAGTAACTGAATGACTTGGAGTTAAATATCAGGGTTTGAATAATCACATTAACTTCTGTTTATGGAGTGATTGCTATGTGACACACACTACTGAGGTCATGTGTTAATTAATGTGTTAATTTAATTCTGTGAAGTAGATGTTATGATTCTTATGATTATTGATATTATTATTATTTCCACTTTACAGATGAGGAAACAGAGGTACATAGAGTGGAAATAACTGAACCATATTCACATGTCTTATAAATGATGGAGCAGTGAGCAGTGATATAACCCAGGTACCTGACACCAGAGCCAGTCTTGCCCGTGATGTTAAGATGTTTATATAAATAGTCATGCAAAAGTTAGTGTGTTTTGTAACTGCTTTTTTGGGGGGTTTCCTTTTATTTTCTGGAGTTCCTCCATTTCCACGCAAGAAGGTGAGGGAATTAGGGATAGATATATGACCTCTGGGAGCAGGACCTTCAGCCTAGCACCTCATGAGCTTTTAAGCATCATATCTTACTTCAGTGAGTTCACAAATTTGACTCAAGAAAGGAGTAACATGAACTGTGTGGGGAATAAAAATGTTAGCTCAATATGGAGTCTACAGGGATGCAGAGAATTGAGGTAACAGTGCCTGGGTCTTTAGTGAGCTAGCTGGCACAATGGAAGCTCCCTTTATGCTAGGGTGATCAACTGTCCCAACACTGGGATAGAATGCTTTCCTGGGACATGGGACTTTTTATGCTAAAACTGGGAAAGTTCTTGGTATCAGGATGGTCCCTGACTTATAACAGTTCAACTTATGATCTTAAGACTTTACGGTGGTGCAAAAGTGATATGGAGTCAGTAGAAACCATACTTGGAATTTGATTTTTTCCCTGGCTAGTGATATGTGGTAAGATCCTCTTCGTGATGCTGAGCCGCTGCAGTGAGCCACATGAAGGTAAGTGACTGATACCCATATAACCATTCTGTACCTATATAACCAGTCTAACTTTCATTTTCAGTACAATATTCAATAAATTACATGAAATATTCAATACTTCATTATAAAATATGCTTTGTGTTAGGTGATTTTGCATAACTGTAGGCTGATGGGAGTGTTCTAATCATGTTTAAGGTAGCCTAGGCTAAGCTGTGATGCTCGGTAGGTTAGGTGTGTTAAAGGCATTTTCAATTTATGATATTTTCAACTTATGATGGGTTTATTAGGACGTAACGCCATCATAAGTTGAGGAAGATCTGTATAGGGATGGATTGATCACCCTACTTTGCACATTGCTGGGGCCATTTGAAGATTACTTCTTTCCCAGACCCTGAAATCAACCTTACCTAAATCTGGGTTTCTTATCACATGGCTCACTGACCATCTGCATCCAGGTCACATGCGACCCTTGTTAAAAATGCTGATTCCCAGACCTCAGTCCAAATCTATGGAAGTGTGATATGTGAGCAGATTCAGATTAGAACTTAGGGAATCTGCCTGTTTAAAACAAGCCTGCTAAATGATTCTTATGGGCACAAATATTCCCAAAGTACTGACTCAGTCTATGAGGAAATGAATACATAGCAATTTTATTCTGGCTCTGGATGTATCATTCTCACAGCTACTCTCTTTTCTTTTCTTTTCTTTCTTTTCTTTTAATTTAAATTCCAGTTTGTTAACATATAGTGTAATAGTTTCAGGTGTACAATTTAGTGATTCAACACAGAAACAACACCTGGTGCTCATCATTAACAAGTACCCCCCATCACATATTTAACCCATCCCCCCACCCACTTCCTCTTGCTGCTACTCTTGTTCTGACTTGGCACCTCAGTTCTAGTCAGTATGATCCTGCTCTGTTTTTTTCCATCCCTATTTGGACCACAATTTCAAGAACTGTATTTCTGGTCCCTTCTTCTTGCTCTACATCCTAAGAGCTGTCTTGAAACCTGATCCAGCTCCCATTTTCAATAAGACCAGTGCCTCACCCGCCCTCATGTTGTCCTGAAACTTAGTTTCTCTCCTGAAGTTACATCACCTGCAGAACTGCAGGCAGTCAACCTCTAGTCTGTCTGTGTCTGGCTTCCCAGTGCCATGTTCACGTCTTTTAGTCAAAGCCATGATTGAGAAGTAAAGCAATTGTTTCCTTAGTGCTCGCAAGAAACTTGTCTGTTGTATGGTTAATAGCTTGAAACATTTACATTGGCTTTGAAAACTGGCCCCATTGGAACCTGTATCTACCTAAGGAAAAGCACATATATATTTATTTTAGCAGTGAATTTGATCCCAGTTAATGCATAAGTAGGACTCCCTGCTCACTGATGTCCCTGTAATCTGGTATCCCACTATTTGCAATTAAGTATCAGCCCTCTACATCATTCCCTTACATTTGCCCAGAGAACACTTACTCAAGCATCTGTTGTCTTCTAAAGTCTTCCCTGACTTAGCAGGCAGAAC
The DNA here is from genome assembly GCF_011800145.1 of Mirounga leonina. NCBI lineage: Eukaryota > Metazoa > Chordata > Mammalia > Carnivora > Phocidae > Mirounga > Mirounga leonina. The sequence goes on from NW_023270855.1 coordinate 14,085,242, forward strand.
TGATTTTTTCCTCTTCTGGGTTCCCCTCTGCAATGACAGACTTCTACAACATCATCTGTAGCAGGGGCTGTTGTTAGTGCATCCCATGTCCTCTTGGCTACTTCAACGTTTACCTGCAGCTGTGGTGGGAAGTTACCCCCACATGCCAATGGCTTCCTACCTCAAGAGGCTGCATCTCTCTGCTTCTTTTTCTAAGGGTGTTTTCTATGTGATAGCCCAGAGGTTCCAGACCAGTGAGGAAGAGCAGGATGGAAGATGGAGCTTACCCATCCCTTAGCAGATCAATTCTGAGGTGTGCTGTACATTGTTCCAGACAAGGGCCTATGGAGTTGCGCCCCAGTTGCTCACATAATAACCTGCTTATTTATGATTCTAGGATCACCTTCCAAATAAACTGCATGTACCCATGTCTTTGTAATGGAGTCTGCTTTTGGGGAAATCCAAATTAAGGCACCATATTTTACATATTGTTAAATATAAATATTTATATGTCTGTCTCCTCCTCTCAAACTAAAAGCGTCTTTACAGATGGTATATGTCTTACATGTCTTTGTATCCTAAGATATAGCCTGATACTCCGTAAGCACTCAGTCAATATTTGTGTTTCTGAGGTACTATAAAATCTTAAAGTATCTCCAAAAGCAGCCATTGTAGTCCTATAGGAATTTTAATGTAGTAACATTCTTTTAAAAATTAAAAATCTACTAAGATTCTGCAGGTATCTTAATATTACCTCTCTTAGTGGATTAACCAGAATGCCCCATTGCTTTTATTGAAGCAGATAAGAGAGAATATATTATACATTTCTAATTGTTTTATTTCCTTTTGCCTAAACCAGGATAAAATCTGGGTCTCCATGGCATATAATAAATATTAAGCCTATATTGAAAGCAAGTTTTTTATCCATAAATGATGACAGTAAGGATGAGTGATATGGGACAACTGTTAATAAATTAAAGACTCTCTTTTCAATGTCTTAGTTAAATATATTTTTAAAAAATGTATTAAACTCTGAGAAAAATTCAAATCAGTTTATCCTCAAGGGGCTAGTCTTTAAATATCTTCAAGCAGAGGAAGAACTCACTCTAGCGATTATATGTCATTTTGTTAATATTCTCAGAAAGCTGGCAGTTCTTGAGCAATATTATTAAACCAATAATTTATTCCAATTTTCATTTGGAATCAGTAAGACATTTATCATCAGTGAGCTCTTCCTCCATCATTTAATTTTTTTCCTTCAAAGTTATGCACATTCAGTTGCTTTAGCAGTGAAAAAACACAAAGCCTGTAGAATTATGACTATGTCACTTTGCTTCTAGCTAAAGTACTAGAAAGGACTGAAAGGAAACAATATGAACTATAATAAAGAAAGATGCACTGATTGATCAGGAACAAGTTCTAATGAATATTTATAGTTAAAAATGTAATAATTTCCTATTTATCAGTGTTACTTTACACCAAAGTAAGTGGTAACTATATTCATAAGAACAATGAAAAGACTGAGCTAACAAGAGGGTTTTTAAATAATTTATATCAGGAACATTGCCGTCATGAGATATTATTTTTAATAAACCAGTAATCACATATTATTGAGCTTTTGGGTACTCCATTTTTCATTAAAATATATGATGAGTCAAATATGGAAAAACTTCATAGTCTTACTACAGCTAAGGATCTAATCATAAAGACTTCTTAGGAAGAACATAAGTGTTGACAAGGGACTTTTCAATCAACACTAAAAAATAGCAAGAAATTCATTATTTTTATAAGATCCAAAAAGAAAAGGCTAGCATTACAATTACATAATCAGATTTTTAAAAATTAGCTATTAAAGAATGTTATGGTAGATATTTATTGTATCAATTTTTATTAACCTTAACATTGTTCCTTATTATATTATAAGCTCCTCAAGAGTAGGACCTTTACATTTCCCTTGGTGAATGTGCATAATAGAATTTCAATTATCTGTTGAACAGATATTTTCCCTTTAAATATTAAAAAAATATATCTTAGAAGGAAATGTGGAAATCCTTGTGAAAGGACAAAAAATAGAAAATAGGATATTGTGATTTATTTCAACAACTCAAATAAACCATCTTCTAAAGCAAACATATATCATAGATGTTTGTTTTTTCCCCAAGAAAAATAGATTGTTCTATACTAACAGATGGTAAAGCCTAAACAACAGAAGACACCATATTCCAAAAATCTAGATTTCTCAGTAGTTCTAAAGGCAAAATAATAAAAATAATTATTATTTTCAAAAAATTAATTATTATTCTCATTGTAAAGAGCTATAATCTTCATTCTTGCAAAGTAAGTTCCTGAAAAGTTTAAGTCATGTAAGGCTTTGATCTTCATCTTAATCTTCAACCAGGGTGTAAGACCAAGAAATGCCCCTCCAATGATAACTCAATTACTCTACTATGTTGCTAGATAGAAAATCTTAGTATAAATTTAGCCTGTGATTTGAGATTCTTGCATCAGGAAGAAAAGTTGACCAGCTGTGAGGGGGACGAGTTTCTAAACCTATATAGTCAGATAATACTTTGCAAGTGTTTTGAGGTTTTTAACTGGAGTTCCCTTTACATGCACCCTTTCATTATCCATATTCTCAAATTGTTCTTGTCTCATTGAATCTTAAGTATTCATTGCCTCCAGGTAAGGGAGAAATACAGAAGAAAAGCAGAGAAATTACTCTGAGTACCAAAAACTAAGGCTTTTGAGTTTCAAGAACCTGGGATTAGTTTCAAAATTTGAGGTTCTGAAGGATTCAGGGTATAAAATTTATGCAATAAACAGAAGATTAGATGAACTGAAATACATTTTATGCTCCCCGGCATACTTAGCTTTAGGGTGAGATTACTACAGTGTGAGTTGGGCTCTTTGGGATAACTAAATTTGAGCAAAGCAATTGATTTTACATAATATCCTTTAGAAAAATGTCTTCCATATTGTAGTGATTTATGGGGATTCGAAAGTTGAATGTTGTTATCAGATTGACTTTGAGCCAGGCTGCTGGTGGTGTTCTATGAGGCTTTGCTTTGTTCAAAATTTCAATAATTTATATAATTATAGAAAGTTTGCCAATGAGGTTTATGGGATGCCTGAAATTAGGAGAGAGTAGAAATCTTGTTAGAAATCACATGGAAGATTTAAAGAAAACCAGTCAGGTAGACAAATAAGATATAAATATGCAAGGTAAAGACCTGTGTTTAGAATTTTTAAAAATCTGCACAAATGAGGGGCTGGCAAGTCCTGCCTGAAAAAATGGTTCTATGAGGAAGACCGGGGGCTCTGATTTCATGCTCAAAATGAAATTGGGTGACATTTTTGCCAGAAAAAGATAATGTTTCATTGGCTTGTATTCAAGGGTTTGGGAATGAACTCCATGTACTCTCCTCTGGTCAAACTATACCTGGAAGAGTGCGTTCAATTCTGATTTTTATCTTCTGCATCGGATATCAATAAACCGTAGGACATCAAGTGCATGTGGCTAGATTTTATATTCAGCAAAAATGTTTCTGAATTCCTCTTATGTGCCAGACACTGTTCTAGGTACTAGGGATACAGTCACAAACAAGAGTTAAACATGGTGGAGTTTCTGGAAAGGGGATAATTAATCTGGAGATTATATGGGGCTCCTTGCTAGCAGACATCTGTTGAACAGCTGACACGTGAAAAAGAATTATTCTGATACTATGTGGCTCCAGGGGGATTAGGCAGAAGTTATAAGGATGCAGATTTCAGTTAGAGCATCTGTTCACAAGTGGAGAGTGTGGTTGGAGAGTACCTTGTCATTTTCCAGCAGTGCATCTGTCAGGGTGAATGACGTAATGCAGAAAACAGCGCAGTACCTGGGCACTTCACAGGTGCTCAGTCAATGGAACAAAATAGTTGTACAGGGCTTTTCTTATCTCTTTTAGGAGTATGTGATAGATGATTCTAGAATTCTAGAGAACAGGAACTCTTACCTATAATTTTTTTCCTCTGTGCCCACCACAAGAAAGAAGTGGGTTCAAACCCTAGCTCCTTCACTAATGAGTTGTGTAGCATTGGTGAAATTATCTACTTTCTCTGACCCTCCGTGTCTTCATCTGTAAATTGGGAATAAACTTATGGCTTTATTCTTATATACACTTATGGCTGGTGGCCTTTAAATATCAAATACATGAATGAGAGATTTGTATCATCTCTAAGACGGTACATTAATAATTATGATATTAAAGAAGGAGCATTTATAGTTCCAGTTCCATTTTTAGTGACAATGAGATTTGATATTACGTTTTTCTGGGATTTTTTTTTTTTTACCTGTTACTTAAAATCTCAGTTATTCTCTGGACCACATGGATCTTTCTGTCATTTCATAGAATGTCAACATTCATTGGCTTGTGGATTTACTTAGAATTTATAGAAGAACCATAATTTCATTCTCTACATCAGGTAGGGTCCTTTCAAAGCTCAGCTCATTCTATTATAATTTGTATTATTCTGATCTACACAATACATCTTTCTTATTTATGAAGCCATCTTATTTCTAGAAGGTTCTCTCAGTTTATCCCTTTTCTTCTCAAAATAAACATTATTATTTTCAACATCCTTCCTAATGACTCTTCTCTCCCCCTAAACTCATTCTGGAAATAATTGGTTATTTCCAGTTCTCTCAGAAGCTGGATAAATGTGTCAATGTTAAATATCCTAAGACTCCTTTACCATCTTTTGAGGGCTTACTGTGTGCCAGAAGTTTTATATACCTTATCTCCTTTAATGCTCCTGACAACTTTCTTGTGTGGGTGTTTTTATTCCCACTTTACAGATGAGGACACAGAGGGTCAGAGAAAGTAGATAATTTCACCAATGCTACACAACTCATTAGTGAAGGAGCTAGGGTTTGAACCCACTTCTTTCTCTTAATCCCACAGTCTACAGACTCCTCATGTCAACTAGAATTTTGGAATGAAACTTAAACATGTAAAAAAGAGAAAGGGAAAACTGGGCTTTGTTTTGAATGGGGGGGTTTATCTTTATCAAATAAATTGCATAGCTCCTTTGTACAATTAACTATAAACAAAGAGATTCAAAAGGCTGGTATCTCTCAAAGTGTCCTCAGACCTTCAAAGTTAGGTGACTCTGTACCATTCAGAATAGAAAGTTTCTTCCAGAGGTTTCAGGCCAACCTCTGGATTTGGGACAAGGAGTGGCATACTGACTTGCTCAAGACCACCTAGCTGGTTAACCGCACAGAGAGGACTACAAGCCAGGCTTCCAGATTTCCAGACTATCAGACTATTTCTGGGGAACTTTGAGTGAAATCATGAACATTTTCCCCTGAATAAAAACTACTCAAACACAAGACACAACAGAAAGGTATATTTTGATAGTTTCAAGCTAAAAAAAAAAAAAATCTTGATTTAAGATCAAGCAAGTGTTTATAAAGCATTTCTGAACTCCTTGGAGAAAGGTACTTTCTAAATAAAAGTTTCGTTTGATCATTTTGAAATGTTTATTTTAGGCAAGCATTCTTTTCATAAAATATTTACACGTGCTCTAATACAAACATTCACATTAGTATGTGCTAAAGGTCTGAAATTTACTTAGCCAAAATGATTTGCTTTTCTGGGTCCAAACAGCAGGATTTCCAGAAATCCAAAAGAGATAAAGGGATTTCCTTACAAAGCTTGTTAAAGCATCAGATAGGAATTTGGAAAGGGCAATTCTAAAATAAGCCTCATTTAGAATAAGAACTTCCTTAAGATCTTGACTTGAAGTCTACACTAGCTCAAACACCTGCAAAATGAGCAAATAAGGCATAATTTCCTCAAGACATTATGCCAAAATCTTGCTAAATTCTTTTCACTGCCAAGGACTCAGTTAATGTTTCAAAAAATGAAGCGCAGCAAGTTTTAGCAGTTTTTTCTGGATTTCCAGAAGAGAATAGATTTGGGAATTGCTATTATAAAAGCAATATGGAGTAAACTTCTGCCTCTATTAGAGGTGATTCTAGAGGTGTCAAAGTCTTATTAATGTTGGCGGCAAACCCTATGGTAGGTATATTTTGAATGGAAAATAACCCCACATATTCCTCTGACCTTATTTTGAATAAATCTCCTGGGAAATCATAAAGAACAAGCTCTTCCTCTAAAAAGGAAATTTCATTGCCGGAAGTCCCATGATGTAGCAGAAGGAGCATCAGGAGAAGGTAGAAGAGGATGTCTAGGTTCTTCCATCAGATAATGTGTCCTTAGGTAAATCACTTACCTGACCTGAGCCTCAGTTTCTCCCTCGGGAAAAGGAGGGCACTGGACAACTTCTGAGTTCTCTTTCATCACTGTCCTTTTCTGGAGATTTGGCTGTGGCTTTTTCCCACCCTTCTCATGAATCTGCCTCCCAGAGGCACCATATCCTCACAAGGTACAGCTTCTGTCTGCCCTTGCAAATGGTATTTGTAAGGCAAGAGGCACACACATTAACTTCTCATCCTTTCAATCACTCTTCTTATATATTGGAAACTATCTAGTAAAACTTCCTTTGTTAAAACCTCATCAAAGTTTTTCTTTGCTCTCTTTCAGAAAAGAAATTGGCAATCACTTAAGAAAACTATGTAAGTCAGGTTTGTAATGTTTGACTTCCTGAAGAAAATCAACTCTTTCAGCTTTGCAGCTAGTTGGTTTTTATGATGCAATAATGACAAGACTAAATGTTAGAGTAGGTTTTGGCAAGGGTTTACAATCTGTTAGCCTTAGTTGGATTTATCAAACATGATTGAAAGTAATGAGGTCCATTTCTTTAAGAGTAGACCATGGTTGAGACTTTTTACTCTGTGGCTACACACATAGAACTAATTAGGTCTTTGGATCCAAATTGACCTAACAAATTGAGTCAGGGGAAAAAAAAAAACAATTGGTTACATCTTAAAAAGTATCATCTGCCAAGAGAGTTAATCTGGATGTACATCTCAATAAATGCTTTTCAGTTAGTGGATCAAGACTGATTAGCAGCTTGTGAGATCCATGTATTGGCTCATGGACAGCATTAAAAAAAATAAAATAGAGTAGAATAGGAAATATCAGGGTATATCATGATAATGGTTAGTATCAATTTGCAAAAATTAATTTTATTCATATAGAGAGAACATATATATGCATATATGGTCCTGGTCTCAATGTGAATTTTATTTGTCACTCTAGGTCTGGTTAAGAAAAGGTCAAGTTCCAGGGGACACAAGTTCTAAGATGGAGATTGGTGTGCAGTGGGTTTATTGGGAATTGCAGAATAGAGACAACATATGTGACAATGAGAGGGAGGCAAAATTGGGCAGAGGAAGAAACTTAACAGAGATGCAATTACCACAGAGATCTCAGTTGATTCCTATGGGGAGCTCTGGAGCTTAGCTGGCCCCGCAGAGTCGACTTAAATTGAGGAAAGAGGCGGGGTCTGTGTACCCTCCCTGGCCACCCAGCCAGATACTGGTTGTGGGCTGCTCCCAGGAAAGGGGCGGGCATTACTTTGAGTGAACTGGCGCTCTTTACTGGCTGTTCCAGCAGAGGGATTCTGCTCTGGGCAATCAAGAGCCTGCACAGCTGGAGGAATGAGGGTCTGGCTGCTGAGGGGGACCATCTGGCAGGATGGCCATCTGAGGGGGGCCATCTGCTGGAAGAATGAGTGCCTGGCTGCTGAGGGGGGCCATCTGATGGGTCCACAGCATCTACTAGGCCACTACCTACATCCAACCTGAATCAGACTACCCCAGCTGCAGCACAGGAGCTCTCAACCCCAGCATCACTGAAATTCAAGCCTGGAAAAACTTTGTTGTGGGGGCTCTCCTGTTGCAGGATGTAATAAAGAGTCTGACTCCATTTTTGATGGTTGACCACTGACAACTTTCAAACCCCATCATTCCTCATTGCTCTTTTGTCCCACATCTGAACAAGACCTAAGAGAGAAGTAGGATGTTCCTTCCCTTGGTTCCTGCAGGGAAGTTCAAATAGGGCAAACCCAGGATGAGAATCCTTACCCTTGCTTCACCTCCTAACTACAATAAAAACCCAAACCATTTTCAGACTGTCTTGGGCAACTGCCCTGCATTCCCCTAGAAGTTTCTTTATGTGAGCAATAAACCTTTTCATACTCTCTTGGGGTATGTGTGTGTGTGTGTGTGTGTGCGCGTGCACGCATAAGCACGTGTGTGTGGCATCATCAGTCTTGACATCTGAACCAAAATTTGAACATAGGATATTCAACAGCATCCCCATTCTTTATCCAGCAGATAGCAATAGTAGCATTTCCCCTTCAAGTTGTCCCCAGGCATTGCCAGATGCCGCTGAGTGACCATATCACCACTGGTTGAAAATCACTGCTTCAGAGCATAAATGAACTCTGCTAGATGGGTAATTGATATGAAGATTTAAGTCCAGTGCACTGTATTCTAAATATTTTTCTGTGATACCCAGCAAAGACCTGGGGTAGTTCTAAATTCTCATGACTCAACAGGATGCGAAGATAATTTCATGGATTCTGTGTGATTAGTTAAAATGTCTGATTTCCTATTTTCAGGCTGGCCATAAAGTCAGAGTGGGTGGTCTGGTGAGAAAACAGACTGGAGGCTTTAAACTTTGATTGTTTTATTTATGGGATACATTAGCTCCTTCTTTGGAAGCCACATAAAATCATTTAGGCACAGTAAAATGGGATAATGTGGTGATTTGCATTTGCCTGCCATTGAAAAAATCCTTTTTTATGAAGTAGGAGTGAAGCAGAACGGTATAGTTGGCTTTTAATCATTAAAGTTTGACCTCCCCTTTTGGGAGCTATTATGCAATTTTAAAGAGTAGAAACTACAGAGAGCAAGAGAATAGAGGTAGCTGAGATAGAAGGAGTGGCTTTTTTTTTTTTTTTTTAAGATTTTATTTATTTATTTGACACAGAGAGAGATAGTGAGAGCAGGAGCACAAGCAGGGGCAGAGGTAAAGGGAGAAGCAGGCTTCCCGCCAAGCAGGGAGCCCGATGCAGGGCTCGATGCAGGGCTCGATGCAGGGCTCTATCCCAGGACCCTGGGATCATGACCTGAGCCCAAGGCAGATGCTTAACAACTGAGCCACCCAGGTACCGCAGAAGGAGTGGCTTTTAAATGAGTAACTGCTGAGGATGTTTTTGCTAACAATTGTAGACCACAGAATCTCACACTTCACCTTTGGTGTTTTACTTTTAAGATCATACTTACACCAAAATATGGGGATTGAAATGAGGTAGAATGGCCTCACAATTATTTTAGGCTCACCCAATAATTATTCTCAAATATTTATTTGGCATAGTAGAAGAAATCTTCTCCAGCTCTCATTTAGGGATTCACTTTTGTTCATGGTCATGAATAATATTGTTTTCATGACTCAAAAGTTAGAAACACTGCTATTTCAGTGGTGCCATTAACCAAAAATTTTAAGAGTGTAATTTTTTTTAAAATTAACTCATTCGTGAAGTACTTTAATCTTGACACATACTAATGTAAGTTTCAGCCTTGCATATTTTGGTTTGGTCAGTTCAAAGGTGACTTCATTGAGGAGAAAGTGGCTTTTAATGAGGAAATTAACAACTCACCTGTGAGAAAGTCATTGTCTCATTTCTGGGCTTGGGTGCCAAAAGCAAGCTGGGAGGTAGCATCAAGTCTAAAGAAAGTGTGAGAGCTGGAAAATATTGTAGAAATCAGTGCAATGACTGCTTCTCTAGACAGAATTCTTTTGACTGAAAGGAACAGAAGCCACTCATATTAGAGCAAGAAAATTGGATATTATACCAGGATTTGAACAGGTTTCCTGGAACCCAACAAAAGGACACAGAGCATTGCTTGACTTCATAAGAACCAGAAATCTGGCAGAAACTAGGTCTGCCTTTGCCATCATCTCTCAAAATTTTGTCTCTGCTTCAGGTTGGCTTCATTTTATTGCTCTTTGCTATGGATTATTTTCCTCTGACATTCCTCAGATTTTCAAGGGTCCAAAATACTGGACTAAGGGCAGGAGTAGACATGACTTTTCCTAACTTCACATAGTTACTGGCCTAGAGTCCCAAAGCCAAAATCTCTTGGAGAGTCTGATTGGCTCAGGCTCAGTTATCTGTCTACCCTTCTTCCTATCAGCTGTGGCTACCTGGGCCAGCCCCTTGTGCAACATTTGGATGGGCGAATATAACAAACCAGGAGTTCTAGCTTTCATTTTAAAGATGAGAGAACTAAACACTTGTGAGGGGGTGATTTGTCTTTACTTACATAGCCAGTTATCAACTGGCAAACAGTAATGGAAGCCAGGGCTCCTTATTTCTCTGCAGTTCACACCACATTTCCCCCTTTACTTTTTTAATCATCAAAGGTGTATTATGTTTGTCACACCTCTCTAGCATTTCTTCCTAATTAAAGGGAAGGAGAACACCCTTGGACTGGGAAACTGAGGCAAAGGGTGATTGGCAAGTCAGAGACACATCTAGGTTTTCGGCCTTACTATTCTGTAATTTAGTAGGTTGTCAATTCAATTTCTGTTTAAACAGCTTTACTGAAGTATAATTTACATACCATTAAATTCACCCACTTTAAATGTACAAGTCAATGAATTTTAGTATATTTGCAGTTATACAGTCATCACTGCAATCTAGTTTTAGAACATTTCCATCACCTTATGCCCATTTACAGTCACTCCCCACTCCTAACCAAACCCTAAGCAATCACTATTCAACTTTCTGTCTCTATATGTTTGCCTTTCCTGAACATTTCATAAATATGGAATAATATAATAATGGGATTTTTTTTGTGCCTGTTTTTTTCCACAAAAGATAATGTCTTTGAAGTTCATTCTTATTGTAGCATGTATCAGTACTGAGTTCCTTTTTACTACTAATAATATTCCATTATATGGATATACCACATTTTGATTCTCTTTTTACCAGTTGATCGATATTTGGGTTGTTTCCACTTTCTGGCTATTGTGAGTACTGCCTTCATGAATATTTGTATACAAGTCTTTGTGTAGATATAGTTTTTCTTTTCTCTTGGGAATATACCTGGTAGTAGAACTCTAAATTATATGATAACTCTATGTTTGACTGTTTAAGGAATGGCCAAATTGTTTACCAAAGCAACTCTGCCTTTTTACATTCCCACCAGCAACATTTGCAAGTTTTAGTTTCTCTCTACCCTCATCAACACTTATTATTGTCTGTGCCCATTTTTAAATTACATTACTTGTCTTTTTATGTTTGAGTTATGAGAGCTCTTTAAAATCCCTTATTGATTTGCAAAAGTAAATTCAGTTTTGCATATACAACAATAATTCCTTATGTTTTACATTTTTTCATCTACAGTGTAAAGCAGGCATTATGCTAAAATTGTTATAAAACATTATCTTTGTTCTGTGTATCTTGTATTTGAGCTGTGACATATATCTGAATAATATAGGAAAAATGTAATATATGTAAGGACAAAGAGCAGTGGCAATGCAGGGGAAAAACCAATTCATAAGTTCATAATATAAAATAATAATTTATTATAATAATTTATAATGACTATAATAACAATAACTATAACATTATATATTATAGTTATATATTATTATAATGAAATTATATATTATATGGTTTTATATATTATTTATATATTTTCATATTAATTATATAATATGTAACATTATAACCATAAAATGGTTGCCAGGTATGAAACTTACTACATGTGGGACAATATGCTAAGTATTTTGCACATGTAATTTAATTCTAATATTAATTTTACAGAAAATGTGTCTCTGGATTTTCACATTCAAAAATTATGATATTGGAAATTGTATATATTAAACCAACTTGAGAAATATCTGTTAACTATCTACATACAAATCACCTTGGGTGACGCTACAAAGAAGAATGTGGTCCTGCCCCTACAAGCCTAGAAGGAAAAAGTATATACTCACAAATTACTATTTTATAAAGGCAGAATGTTATCATATCTCTTCAAATAGCTATGAAGTCATAGAAAAGAGAGAAATGATAACTTATGAAATTAGGGAAGACTCCTTGTAAAGGGTAGTAATTAAACTTTACATTGAATAATGCGGACAATTTTAAAAATGAAAATGGACCTAGTGAGTTGATAATTTATTGTTCATCCTTGGACAATAGGAGAGAGAGCAGAGTGAAAGGGGAGCCTATTAATAATTACACTGATGCAATAGGAATAAACTGGGAGTGTCCTGGGAAATAGATGTGTGATCACCCTAGTCTTTGGAGGGAAGATATAAATGGATGAGACAGGAGCAAAAGCTCAAAGGTGGGAAAGGGGAAGTCCATTTAAGGAAACAGCATATGAAATGATGTTGCTATGCTAGGAGCACTCTAGTTTACAGGAGCCATGTGTCTATTGGATTCTGTTCTCTCCCATCTTGGGTCATTAATCCATTCCCCTCCCCCCCCCATAATAACTCCCCACCCTTTAGGGACAACAGATGTGGATCTTGGGAAACATGGGAAGTTGGGGACTTCGGATAGTCAATGGTCCATAAGGTGGCTCCTGGAGGTCATCACTCGTTCAGTTCCCAATCCATTTTCTTTCTCCAAGTGGGGTTCTTTTTCATCCCTCCCACTTCAAATACTCCAGTTTCTCCACTCCTATAGTCTAAGTTATTTTTATAATCCCTCCTCCCCCTTTCTAGCCCAGTTTTGTGGGTTTTTATAGAAGAGCAAACTCTGCAAATTTTTCTGTCTCCAATTTCTGCCAGCTAATTATTTGAGTCTTTGTTTCTGGTTCAGTGTGAGCTGAGGAATAAAGGTGAGTTATAACACTGCCAGTACAGTTACTCTAGTATGGTTGTTACCTAATTGTAACTGGGGCAGTGGTGATGGGACTGGAAAAATTCATGAATGAAGGACAGATTTGTTTTGAGTGAAATTCCTGGGGTCCAGTTTCAAAATGCGGAATTTCACAGAAGTAGAAAAATTCCATTAATTTTCAACAAGGACCATAGAAGAATGTCACACATGGCAAAGGAACCAGGTATTTACTAGGGAGATCAAATTAAGATTCTGGAATATGAGGACAACTAAAAGGATTGGTAATGTATGAAAAATGGTGCCAAAATTTTTTTTAAATACAGTTTTGTTTAGAAGAAGTTCTGTGAACAAATTAGGAGCATTAAAAACTAGGGCCTAATTTAAAGAGATTAAATTTGGGAAAGCATGAGCTGTATCTTTCATAGAAGTTGCCCATGCACCTATCTAGACATCTATTACTTGACCTTCATCTTGAGAACAATCATATTTCTTTTTTTCCTTTATTCATTCAACAAATATTTATTGAGCAACAGAAACAGAATTAAAGAGATTCTTAGAGCTAGAAAGAATCTTAAAATCTTTTGTTTTATTATGTTCAGTTAACCACTGTACAGTACATCATTAGTTTTTGAGGTAGTGTTCAATGGCTCATTAGTTACATATAACACCCAGTGCTCATCACAACACGTGCCCTCCTTAATACCCATCACCCTGTTTACTCCTTTGTTCTAAGGATTGCATAGGCCCTTCCCATGAAGTACCAAGAGGAAAACTGAATATGAGACATGAGAGTGGGATATGTACATGTGGGATTTATTCCAAGATATTGTCTGGAAGTTAAAAGCCTCCTAAAATGCTATCCTGAAGAACCTTTAGCTAGTTTCTCATCTATCAACATTTCACTGTGCATAATAAAACATAATATTCTAAGACTTCCAGAGCCTATATAACTCTTGATTTTCATATAAAATATTAATATTAAACAGCTTTAAAGTAAAGTAGGACTCTGGTTTCGTGTGCTTCTAGAGCAATTTAATAAAGACATCATTGTAATAAACCAGCAACATTTCAAAGATACCCACTGAAGAACTCCAAAATGAAAAGAAATGATCTTTAATGTACACTAAGCTAATTAAAAAAGAACTTGGTAATTTAAGGTTTTTCATTTTCATTGTAAGTCAAAGTGTGATCAAGATAGTTAAAACAATATAATGAGATACTGATACTTTTATTCCAGTGATGATCCTATGAAGTGGGGATCGACACCTTGGAACTATCATTATTCCATTAAAAATGAATCAGCATTGAGCATCTGTCTAAATTTATCACAGTCCAATTATGAAGCCATATTAACTATAGTTTATGTAAGCTGCTAGCACACATAAGCTCTAGACAGATTATTATTGAGCATAAATCCAACAAGAAATGAATAAATCTGTAGCATTACTTTAATAAATAGAGAAAGTTCTTTTTTTATCCTAAATATTATAGAAATTTATCCAAATGAAGAGCAGTGGACTTCATCTTGTCCAACCTAGTATTTAATAGATGAAGAAATTGAGAATTATTAAGTGATTAAAAAAAATTTTTTTTTAAGATTTTATTTATTTGACACAGAGAGAGAGACACACAGTGAGAGAGAGAACACAAGCAGGGGGAGTGGGAGAGGGAGAAGCAGGCTTCCCACGGAGCAGGGAGCCTGATGCGGGGCTTGATCCCAGGACCCTGGGATCATGACCTGAGCCGAAGGCAGACGCTTAACCAACTGAGCCACCCAGGTGCCCTGAGAATTATTAAGTGATTTATCCAAAATCACATAGCTAATCAGCAATTGATCTAGAATCAGAATCCATGTGATAGAGTAAAAGTGAAATATACTAACAGGAAGTAGTGTTCTTCATAGAGTACTGCTATGCTTAGTTGTGACTTGCTGGTAAAAAACTCTTTACAGAAAGCTGTTTGTTTAATAAGGGGTAGATGGAAAAGTATCTCTTTCTGGCACTTATAAGCTATGGCCAAGACACTTAATCTCAGTGTCATGATTAACTGGTTAGCTAATGGAGATAATGTCTGTCATGCTTCCTTTTTAGTTTGTTGTGGAAAATGAATGAACCAAAAATTCCTTTATTTATTCTATATTTTATTGGACACTTACATATTTATACTGTCATGTTGAACATTATCTCAAAAGTAAATATGATTGGATCCTGTCTTTTAAAAGCTTGCAGGATAGTCAAAGAGCTAAGACTTGTCTGTGTTCTCCACCAGAGTGCAGAATTGTGTTCATTGCTGTATCACCAGGATCTGGCTTATAGGCAATGTTCAATAACTACTAAGTGAACACATGAGTAAAGTACCAATTGAACACATGGAAATAACTCTAATGTAAGGTAAGAAGTAGTAAGAGTCCTAAGGGCACACCAGATTGAATTCCCTGGGTGTTTATAGGTTTTTGTTAGATTGCAAAGAGCACATGAAACTGATGTTAACACCTTTAGCTCAGATTCCACAAGTCTTGGGTTCTAGAGCCAATCCTAACACAGTACTTATTTCTACAATATTGATCAAACTGCACAGACTCCATTTTATTTGTAAAATGGAAATGTTAGACCACAGAGATCAGGCCAATAATATAAATGAAGATAATGAGGCCTAGGAGGGACTGTATCAATCTAGAAATCTTCCCTGTCTGAAAGAGATCACTCCTTCTCAATCCAGCAGATTGTTTCCAGTCAGGAATAAGGACACAGTGCTATCTAATCATTCACATTTTCAAGAGAAATCCAGATTTTTCCAACTTTATAGTTTTCCAATTTTTAAGTGTTAGCAACTCATTCAATTAAAAAAAATGCAAGCCAAGCAAATCTGTCTCTGGACTAGATCTGGCCCATGGGTCACTATTATTTTATGTCTAGATTAGATGATCTTCAAGATTCCAATAATCTCTAATTCTTCATTTTGCTGCATGTCTTAAACTAAGATTGCTAAGCTTAGGAAATGATTCATTAATTTTGGAGTGACCCCTAATTTTTCCCAAAATATCTCTTAGTCAACTTTTACTTGTGAGGTGTGTGCTGACAGTTTGGTGTGCAGGTATGGTCTATCACATCACAACATAAATACTGCTTCCTGAAATTTTCAGAGGATAATTAATATTTGAAAATTAGGCTGAGATCTGGAATTGCTTCTAATCATAGAAGGACAAAAGCAAGTAGTTTGTCTTTATTAGGGTTTCTCTATTCAGTTTATCTTGCAATCTTTTATGAACTGTTTTTCCGGAGAGTTTGCCCTTACTTCAATGTTGACAGCTTAGAACTAACTGGATGAGGTTCTTGGCTTTCCCAACATGCATTTCTCTCTCTGGTCTGGGTATCCATTTACAATGAGCTGACTGTTTTAGAACAGTAGATTCCTTTTAGTATTGCTGACATAGGTCTTGGGTGTTTTTTTCCCCCACATTTGTACCATCCAGATTGATTTCTTTTATTTTATTCAGCTAAAACTTGCATGCCTGAGAAACATTGAAGTTGTATGCCATTTGTCATTTTACCTGGCCATGTCTTTAAATAATGCCTGTTTTTTTTTTACTGAATATTTGCAAAAATAATTTATTTATAGAATTGATATGAAAGCAGCCTGGTAGCATACTGCAATATCTTCTATCCATTGACCTTATACTGTACTTCTTCCTCTTTCCTTTTGTAAGACATGTTTTTTAGGAGGAGGAATTCATAGGCCTCCTTTTACTTCCCTGTAACACAATCTGCCTTCAGTAATTTATCTTCATTGCACTTTTTTCTAGTACTTTTTGAACTAAAAATAAAAGGGAGCATGGAATAGTATGGTACCTACTCTGAGTTAGATTGTCTAGGTGAATCTTTCATCTATTCCCACCACTTACTGTGTTAAACATACCCAACCTCAGTTTCTCATCTGTAAAATGGAAATAATAACAGTGCTAGCTCATACAACCGTTTTAAGAACTATTAAAATTAATAATACATGGTACCCAATAGTTATTAGGCAATAATTGTTAGCTGTTATTTTCATTATTATCATTTTAAACTGTCTCTTAGGAAGGATAGCATTAGGCTACAAGTAACATTAGGCTGCAGTTTAGGGAATAACATATGCACTGCCCTGTCCCCTTTTCCAAAACTCCCATCTTCCCTCCCATTCTTTCTTCCTGCCTTCCATTGTCCTCTCTCTCTGTTTTTTTTTTTTTTTTTTTTTTTTTTATTCTCTCTCAGTCTTTAACTCATTCTTGAACATTCAAGTACTTACTAAGTGCCAGGCATTGTCAAGAAACCACAAAGACAATAGTGATCCAAAAGACTCAGTCCCAGTTCTCAGGGAGCTTGCAGGATGTTGGGGGCAGGAGGCAGCCATTAATCCAGCAATGGCATGAATATACAATTCCAGACAGTGACAGCTAATCAAAATTAATGAACACCCTCAATTTACCCTTGCTTGAAGAACTGTGAAGCATAATAACATTAGCAACTAATATTTAAGATGTTTACTGCTTGCAAAGCACTTGTGCTTACTTTATTTTATTTGAACCCTATAATGGTGGTATGATATAGATATTATTAATTCCCACTTCATATATGAAGAAGCTGAGAAGTTAATGACTTGCTTATGGTCACACAGTAATCTTATTAAAAAACTTAAAGCAGGATCTTCTGTCTCCAAACTCTATACTCTTTAATAATCTGCAAAATAAGAATTTTTTTTCAAAGAAGATTCATTTATTTTCATATTACCCTCTCATCAAAACTAGGACCGAATTGCCATACGGGAATGTAATATTGGCAACATTTTCTAAGACGGTGACATCTATTTTACCTGGGACTTTTAATGTTTCAGACTTAAGATGTAGAAGAAAAAATAATATCTAACATTGAATATTTTGCCTACTCTGTGCTTATATCCTTCAGATTCTCCACAGGAAATAGATTTCACATTTAAACAGGGTGTCTGAAATATATCTGAGGAAATATTGAGGAAAGAACTATTTACAAAATGTGGGCAATTAAGGAAAACCAGAAAGGCTGGGTGAAGCATGCAGGGCTAGCAAGAGCTATGAGCTGCTAATGCTCAGTCAGATTTGAAGAGGCAAGAGGATAAAGCAATTACTAGAACCTGGAAAATGCAACTATCGTAGTAAGAGGGGCCTCTGAGGTTGGAGCTGCAGTGTTTAAAAGACTCTGCAGGAGTCCGAGAAATACATACCCCAATCTCAACTTTCTCCTTCCATCCTATCTTTTGCAGATGTTTTCCATTTGTCACACCCAGCCCTAGGGTAGAGGAGTTCTTTGATGTAGTCTATAACGTTAACTTCCCAGGGAACAGAATAGGGTGGGAGAGCTGAAGAGGAGATCTGGAGAAGTAAACAAAAATATCCAGCACCATCCACCTCTTTTGTTTTTCAGTATCTATTCTTGTTCTTCTTCTTGATGATAAATTTATGTACCCATACAAGATATTTCATTTTATCATATTTCATTTAATCATGGGATGATAGCACTATAGATATACTCCCACCTAAAATATAAAATGTTAGCCACCGCCATTTCTTAATACTTAAAGGGGGAGGGAAAGAAACAATTAATGTAAAACTTGGCTTTAACACTCCTATTTCCGTAACTTCCGTCTTCCAACACCCATTTAAGGCCCCTTTTATCTTCTGCAACTACCTAAAATGGATAGGATTCTTTACAGAGTGGTGTGGCTCAAACCTGTATTCCTGGGATCTGAATCTTTTCTGGCCCTGTCTTTAGTAGACTGCTGCAGTGTTCCACTGACCATTACTGAGGGGGCACTAAAAGGTACTAACAGTCAGTGAATCCTCTGGTTCCAGACATTGTCTTCCTTGTTGCACTGTATAGCAGCCATCCATTTTCTCCTTGATAATGAAGATCAATCACTTTGCCAGGAGAGTGATCCTCTTCTCTGGGTGAGGGGACTTCTTGATGTTGAACCCGCGAAACTTGTATTCGGTTCTAGAGACTAGAAGTCCCGCATCACAGTTTGGCAGGGTTGGTTTCTGGTGACGGTTCTCTTCCTGGCTTGCAGCTTGTGCCTTCTCTTTATGTCCTCACTTGGCCTTTCCTTGGTGTGTGTGCAAGGAAAGAGAGCGAGCAAGAGTGTGAGAGCGCAAGAGCTACACGAAAAGAATTTTTGAAATTGTCAAACTCACCTGGAAGCTTGTGGAAATGATTGTGCCTCTCAAGGGACTTGTATTCAAATGGTGTTTTGGGGCCCAAACTCTCGGGTTTAATCCCTGAATAGACCAGTTGACCAGTCTACCTCTAGGCTGTGGTTCTATTCCCAGTCAGTTCTGCCCAAAGCAAGTTGTGAATACCAAGGAAGGCCATTGAGATTATAGCCCTGGTTTATCAGGACCCACCACTGCTTTTGGGAAAGCCCACTTAAGGTCCAGATAAATGTACAGCTTCTTTTCTACCCACTTGGTTGCCTCTACCAGAGTTCCTATTGTTGCTACACCCACCGGTGTGATTTTCTCTCAGGCTGCAAAGACAAAAAGACGATAGTAGAAAATACTCATTTCTTTCCAGCACTGCTGGAATTCTTAGAATATCTAAGAACAGAGTTGAAAAGCTACCAACTATAGCTGGACCAAGTAGGAATTCCATTCTTCCAGGTATGTGTGCAGATGCTTCCCTGGGCACAATGAAGCCTGTGGTGGCCTCACATTTCAGGAAATGAACATGGGACTGGATCACCACACCTGGGATACATACTCAGAAGATTGTTTAGGGAAGCTTTGCATTTATTTCCCTTGAAGCTACACTTTTAAACAGTCCATCACGTTGACTTGCTTGCCTGATGGTAAAATGTGGCTCTAACAGAAGTGATTCTATTTTATTACATTCAGGAGGATCATAGCAGCTATGTAATGTAGGGCAGCCTCAGCAACTAGTTTCAGGGATCAACCCTAGCATGCTCCCTACTCCGTCCTTGAGACTCCCTAGTATTTACAGCCATGATGCCATAACTCACTCTCCACTATTTGTCCTAGACGGCATAAGCACTGTCTTCAAACAAGAGATTTTGCCTTCACTTTTAGCAAAATTTTTCATGAGTTGTTATGGAAAAGAAACATAGGAGCAAAAGGAGTTGTGACATTTTGGATTTGAAAGAGCTTTAGTTCAGTGCCTTCATTTACTGATAAGTTAACTGGGACATTGTGGTAGGCAAAACCATGGCCCCTTAAAGGTGTACATGTCCTAATCTTCAGAAGCTATAAAATATTACCTTATTTGGCAAAAGGGACTTTGCATATGTGGTTAAAGTTAAGGTCCTTGTGGTGGGGAGATTATCCTGGGTTATCCCAATGTGCTCATTCTAATCACATGAGTCCTTAACAGCACAAGAGAAAGGCAGAAGAATAGATCAGAGAGATGCAGTGTGAGAAGAACACCACCAGTGGTTGCTGGCTTTGAAGCTGTATGAAAGGAAACTCCAGCTAAAGAATTTTAAGTCCTGTAGGAGTTGTGATTGGCTCTCCCTCACAGGCAGCAACACAATAAGAACCTTGGACCAACAAAAGCAAGAAACTAAATCTTGCCAACAGTCTGAATGAGCAAAGACACAAATTCTCCCCTAGAGCCTCCAGAAAGAAAAACAGCACTGCCTATACCTGATTATAGCCCAATGAGAGCGATGTTGGATTTCTGACCTATTTGTGTTATTTTAAGCTGCTAAATTTGTGGCAATTTGGTCTGGCAGCAATAGGAAATGAATATATAGGCATACAGAGGGAAAGAGACTTTGCTAATGTCACATATTTAATTTATAGCACAGCTGGGAGCTGTACCCAGGACTTTTGACCACTTGTTCTAGGTCTTTCTTCCCTATTCATCCCAACTTCAGTTCCTCTCTAGCATATCACTTGGATTCTTTCCCTTATCCTGGGGATCATCCCTCAAATGAATCTGAAGTTATCTTGCCTCCTTACTTTGTTTCATATCCTGTGTCACTGTCTAGACTGGAAGTTCCATTAGGATAGGAAGTTTGTTTTTACCACTTACTACTTTATACTTAGTTACCAGTATGATGCTGCATATGGAGTAGGGCTCAATAAAATATGCTGAATGAATGAAAAAAACGAATGAATGAAAGAATGAGTGCATGAATAAACAGTATGTCAAAATTAATGACAATGGAGCTATCAAACCGAAAGTATTTCATAAATTGGTACTCAAATTTCTCATTTTACAAATGAGGAAATCTAGGACTGAGCAGATCACAGATCCAAATCTTAACAGATCCAGAGCAGAGCTGAGGCCTGCTGACCACCTGTACAGCACATTTCTGTTTTTCATTTGATGTGTCCCAAAATGTCACACTTTAAAAGCAGTATGGAAGTAAATAGATGCTGTGCGACCAAAGGGTAGGAAATGGAACTGATACTACCTGGGTGTACATATTTCTGAAAATACCCAGAGGCAGTACCTACCCTGAAATTGTTTGCCTTTTAAATCTTTCTTTCTATAATTAGCTCAGATAGACCATAGGCATCTCAAGCAAGCACTTTCATCTTTTTTGAAAAAAAAAAACAAAAAACAAAAAAACAAAAAAACAAAAAAACATGGTAATGCTCTTTAGTAGGAACAGGTTTGGAAGTTCTGTCCAGCATCCTGATTGTGCTGGTCTGTGTTAAAAGGAGTCACTGTCTGTCTGGGCTATACGTTTGGTTTTTAAAATCCACTTTTTTTTTTTTTAAAGATTTTTATTTATTTGACAGAGAGAGAGAGTCACAGCAAGAGAGGGAACACCAGCAGGGGGAGTGGGAGAGGGCCCGCTGAGCAGGGATCCCAATGTGGGGCTCGATGCAGGGCTCAATGCGGGGCTCAATGCGGGGCTCGATCCCAGGACCCCAGTATCATGACCTGAGCCGAAGGCAGATGCTTAACGACAGAGCCACCCAGGCGCCCCTTTAAAATCCACTTCTAAGTGGCTCATTTGTTGTTCCTATTTCTTTTTTATTTTATGCCCCCAGTGTCCAAACTTTTAATTACTACCTCCATGTGTTGTAATCAAAACTTTTTTGTGTTTGTGTTTTTATGCTAGAAAAAAAAATTGGAATAAAGCAATTTCTTATCTCATCTACCAGTTGTATCAATAAATATCTACTGAGAATTCTCCAGGGACAAGAGCAGAGATGCCAGCTTTGAGGGGACATGCAAGCTTAGACCAAGGGCATCTCTGCAGTGACTGTCAGGGACAGATGCCTGGAGGGCTCTTTCTGAGAGGGTCACAGCAAAGCCACCAACTCCTTGTGAAGCCAGACTACAGGCCAATCGTGGTTTGCACTTCTGCACACACATGGTGCTACAGACTGAATGTTTGTATCTCCCCAAATTCATATGTTAAGACATAATTCCCAATATGATGGGATTTGGATGTGGGGACTTAGGGAAATGATTAGGTCTGAGGTAGAACTCTGATGAGTGGAATTAGTGTCCTTATAAAAGAGGCCCCAGAGAGCTCCCTCTCCCCTTCAGCCATGTGAGGACATAGCAATAAAGCAGTCTGCAGCCCAGAAGAGGGTCGTCACCAGAACTTGACCACACTGGTACCCTGATCTTGTATGTGCAGCCTCCAGAACCGTGAGAAATGAATTTATGTTGTTTATAAGCCACACAGTCTATGGCTCTGTTTTAGCAGCCCAAACGGACTGAGACACTTGGGGTGTGATTTTCTGTTGCAACATTTTCTTTTGATTCATAAATCCTTCCTCACTTTTCCCACACTGGCCTCATCTCCTTTTTCTTTCCTGAAAGTAACAACCCTTTCCCCATCAAGGCCAAGGATGAGAAAACCAGGACATTTTATTTATTTATTTATTTTATTTATTTTTTAAATTTTATTTTATTATGTTATGTTAGTCACCATACATCATTACTTTTTGATGTAATGTCCCATGATTCATTGTTTGCGTATAACACCCAGTGCTCCATTCAGTACATGCCCTCCTTAATACCCATCACTGGGCTAACCCATCCTTCCACCCCCCTCCCCTCTAAAACCCTCAGTTTCTCAGAGTCCATAGTGTCCCATGGTTCATCTCCCTCTCCAATTTCCCCCCTTTCATTTTTTCCTTCCTACTATCTTTTTTTTTTTTTTAACATATAATGTATTGTTTGTTTCAGAGGTACAGGCCAGTCTTACATAATTCACAGTGCTCACCATAGCACATACCCTCCCCAATGTCTATCACTCAGCCACCCCATCCCTCCCACCCCCCCCACCACTCCAGCAACCCTCAGTTTATTTCCTGAGATTAAAAATTCCTCATATCAGTGAGATCATATGATACTTGTCTTTCTCTGATTGACTTATTTCGCTTAGCATATACCCTCTAGTTCCATCCACATCGTTGCAAATGGCAAGATTTTGTTTTTTTGAAGGCTGCATAATATTCCATTGTATATATGCACCACATCTTCTTTATCCATTCATCTGTTGATGGATATCTTGGCTCTTTCCACAGTTTGGCTATTGTGGACATTGCCGCTATAAACATTGCAGTGCATGTGCCCCTTCAGATCACTACATTTGTATCTTTGGGGTAAATACCCAGTAGTGCAATTGCTGGGTCGTAGGGTAGCTCTATTTTCAACTTTTTGAGGAACCTCCATACTGTTTTCCAGAACGGCTGCACTAACTTGCATTCCCACCAACAGTGTAGGAGGGTTCCCCTTTCTCCGCATCCTCACCAACAACTGTTGTTTCCTGTCTTGTTAATTTTAGCCATTGTGACTGTGAGGTGTGAGGTGGTATCTAATTGAGGTTTTGATTTGGATTTCCCTGATGCCGAGTGATGTTGAACACTTTTTCATGTGTCTGTTGGCCATTTGGATGTCTTCTTTGCAGAAATATCTGTTCTGTCTTCTGCCCATTTCTTGATTGGATTATTTGTTCTCTGGGTGTTGAGTTTGATAAATTCTTTATAGATTTTGGATACTAGCCCTTTATCTGATATGTCATTTGCAAATATCTTCTCCCATTCTGTCAGTTGTCTTTCGGTTTTGTTAACTGTTTCCTTTGTGTGCAGAAATTTTTTATCTTGATGAAGTCCCAATAGTTCATTTTTGCCCTTGCTTCCCTTGCGTTTGGCGCTGTTTCTAGGAAGAAGTTGCTGCTGCTGAGGTCGAAGAGCTTGCTGTCTGTGTTCTACACAAGGATTTTGATGGATTCCTGTCGCACATTGAGGTCTTTCATCCATTTTGAGTCTATTTTTATGTGTGGTGTAAGGAAATGGTCCAGTTTCATTCTTCTGCATGTGGCTGTCCAATTTTCCCAACACCATTTGTTGAAGAGACTGTCTTTGTTCCATTGGACATTCTTTCCAGCTTTGTTGAAGATTAGTTGACCATGGAGTTGAGGGTCCATTTCTGGGCTCTCTAGTCTGTTCCATTGATCTATGGGTCTGTTTTTGTGCCAGTACCATACTGTCTTGATGATGACAGCTTTGTAATAGAGCTTGTAGTCCGGAATTGTGATGCCACCGGCTTTGCTTTTCTTTGTCAACATTCCTCTGGCTATTTGGGGTCTTTTCTGATTCCATACAAATTTTAGGATTATTTGTTCCATTTCTTTGAAAAAAGTGGATGGTATTTTGACAGGGATTGCTTTAAATGTGTAGATTGCTCTAAGTAGCATTGACATCTTCACAATATTTGTTCTTCCAATCCATGAGCATGGAACATTTTTCCATTTCTTTATGTCTTCCTTAATTTCTTTCATGAGTATTCTATAGTTTTCTGAGTACAGATTCTTTGCCTCTTTGGTTAGATTTATTCCTAGGTATCTTATGGTTTTGGGTGCAATTATTAATGGGATCGACTCCTTAATTTCTTTTTCTTCTGTCTTGTTTGTGGTGTATAGAAATGCAACTGATTTCTGTACATTGATTTTATATCCTGCCACTTTACTGAATTCCCGTATGAGTTCTAGCAGTTTTGCAGTGGAGTTTTTTGGGTTTTCCACATGAAGTATTATATCATCTGCAAAGAGTGAGAGTTTGACCTCTTCTTTGCCAATTCGGATGCCTCTTATTTCTTTTTGTTTTCTGATTGCTGTGGCTAGGACTTCTAGTACTATGTTGAATAGCAGTGGTGATAGTGGACATCCCTGCCATGTTCCTGACCTTAGGGGGAAGCTCTCAGTTTTTCCCCATTGAGAATGATATTTGCTGTGGGTTTTTCATAGATGGCTTTTATGATAATTGAGGTATGTACCCTCTATCCCTACACTCTGAAGAGTTAATCAAGAAAGGATGCTGTACTTTTTCAAATGCTTTTTCTGCATCTATTGAGAGGATCGTATGGTTCTTGTTCTTTCTTTTATTAATGTATTGATTGATTTGCAGATGTTGAACCAACCTTGCAGCCCAGAAACAAATCCCACTTGGTCGTGGTGAATAATCTTTTTAATGTACTGTTGGATCCTATTGGCTGGTATTTTGGTGAGAATTTTTGCATCCATGTTCATCAGGGATATTGGTCTGTAATTCTCCTTTTTGATGGGGTCTTTGTCTGGTTTGGGATCAAGGTAATGGTGGCCTCATAAAATGAGTTTGGAAGTTTTCCTTCCGTTTCTATTTTTTGGAACAGTTTCAGAAGAATGGGTATTAATTCTTCTTTAAATATCTGGTAGAATTCCCCTGGGAAGCCATTTGGCCCAAAACCAGGGCATTTTAAAATGGGAAAATAAACAGACCAGCAGGATCAAGTGGGAAAACAGGTAAAAACATCAACTCCTAGTCATGGGTGACTTGAGTCTTACTGCATTTCTCTCCCTTCTTGTCCTGTACTGCCATTTCACTTCCACCAGGCAGTATCTTCTGCTGGGCCAGAAGGTCAAGTCAGGTATGTCTTTTGGGCTGTCTGGAAACAGCCTGTGCCCAGGCTGGTGGCTTTTATCATCACAGAAGCTTTTTTTCTGCTTTACTTCAGCTTCCTGCCTGCCATGAGGAAGCAACAGGCACAACTGGGCTCCCACGGGTGAGTGCCACAAATCAAATTGTCATTTCTTTCATAAAACTGACCCAGGCAGTCACTCCCATGAGACAGCTGTTTCCCAGGAGAGCTTTTTCTATTCTGACAAAACCCATGAGGCAACTGTTTGCAAAGAGGTTGAATTTAGCTCTCCCATCAGGATGAAAACTTTAAAAATTACACTTTAGGCAGCGCCAAGTCACAGGAGACCTGCACAGAGTCCAGTCTCATCTTGCTGCTCACCAGCTGGGCCACCTTGGGAAAAATGTTTTAACTTCTCTGGGCCTTCACTTTCCCATCTGTAAAATGAGAGTTGGTCTAGTATCAGATATGCCAACATGGAGCCCTGGGGTCTGAATTCCGTCTGCATGTGTATTTTATTTATTTATTTTTATTTCTTTTTTTAAAGCAAAAATTTTAATGTCTTTAGTTGAGATGGTTGCCTACCAGTCTCTCACAGTCTTCCCCAATCTGTCTTGGTTTAAATTGAGTTTTAGTCATTTACCTTATTTGGTCCCTGGTGGCATTTCAGTTTATACCCCTGGACTAGATGACCTTAAAGTTTATTCTTGGATTTAATAGTTTATGATTCCCTAATTCTAAGTCACATGTGATGGAACAAAACAAAAAGTGATGAATTAGACATTTCAAGTATGTGTTCAGCTAGACGCTAGATTCTAGAGGACTAATGATTGTTCTCATTTCTCCAATTTCCATGCATGGTACATATTTCCAGCAGCAACCTGGACTTTGGGAAATGTGTTTAACTTGGTGCCTCATGAGAGAGGAGAATGTGAGAGGTAGTGGCTGTGCAAGTCAAGGGAGTATGTGCAGCAGTTTTAGACTTGCAGAAAGGAGATGCTCTGTGGTAGATGGCACAGTAGCTGTAATTCCCTTTATGCATTGCTTTCATATGGTGACTTTGTAGATTCTCGCACTGAGGTAGAGTCCGTTTTTCTACCCCTTGAACCTAGGCTGGCTTGTGACTTTCTTAGGGCAATAGAATGTGGCAGAGTGAACTTATGACAATTCCAAGTCTAGGGTTCAAGGAGTCTGACACACTCCATTGGTTGTCTCAGAACCCTGATGAATACCTGATAGCTGCCAAATGAACAAGCCCTGGTTGGCTAGCTGGAAAATGAGAGACATGTGGCCTCATTGCCCACATTACCCCAGCCAACAGCTTGCCATCCCTAGCAGCACAGTTGCCTACCTGACCAGTAGTTGACTGCAATTGCATGAATGAGCCCCCAGGCACTAGAAGAACCTCCCCAGCTGATCCTGGTCCAAATAGCTGAGCCAAATTTCGTAAGCTAAAGAAATGGTGGTTGTACTGAGCACTGTTCTGGGGGTGGTTTGTTACACAGCAGCACCTGGTACAGACTCAGGTGTTCAATTCATTTCAACAAATTCAACAAGTAGAATGTGAGAATACAGATGAGTAAGATACTCTCTCTGTCTCCAAGGAGTGTATAGTTTAGCTGAGAAACAAAATTGTACAGATATTAACAGGGAAAATGAGATATGGCAGATGTCATAATGAAGGGACAAAGCTTTGGAATTTAGATTGGAAAATACTTAGTCAAAAAGACACCATTTGAAGTGGATATTAGATCATGTGTAGGATTTATACAGGTGAAGATGAGAGATGGGTTTGTTATTTAGGGGGATAGGTAGGTGGATAATGACAATAATACAGATGCAGAAACAAGAAGCAAGAACAGTTTCAACAAGCATTTACTGTGCTCCCATTTTCCCATTTGTGAAAACACAAAGACACACATGATAAATGTCTCATGATCCAGTTGGAAAGACAAGACACAACTACATGAAAAAAATGATAAAGTAAAACATGAGACTTCTCCCCAAGCCACTGCACGGGAGGGTAGCTATGATAGCAGATGAGATTGCAAGGCTCAGGTTGTCCAGCCTGAAAACAATTGATCTTTGGGAAGATTATCTGCAAGACAATCCCAGCCTACTTCATTTTCATGAGTGACTAGAATCTTGCTTTTCATGATATTTCCCTTTGCACACCAACACATTTTCTGGTGATACTTCAGAAAAATGTTTTTCAGATTTCTGTAGCAGAAGGTGATGATGATAAAAGGTTTTTCTTGGGACATTTTATGATTGCTGGCAAGAAATGTGCTGTTGATCTGGGCTTGAAGAAGTTACTGAATGGCGATGAAGGAGAGTTTGATGGGGAATAGTCTGTCTACCATTTTCACCCCCATGTTCCTGGAGATTAGCAGATGAATTGGCCTCTTGGCTAAGCATGCCTTAGGAATAATTTATCCTCCTCTAGGCAATAATGAGGTTTGCAAGTTCCAATATGTTAAATAATATACTTATTTTTTGTTTGTATATGGAGAGAATGAGGAAATAATTTAAAATCCCATATATAATAAGATATATCATTGCATGATTTATAGTAAAAAAAAAAAAAAGGCATGGGTTAACTGACAACACAAAAGTAGCCACTTCCTCTATTAGGACTATGAGACACTCCAGAAACAGGGTTCAATATTTTTCAGAGAGTTTTCTACTGGGTCTCAGTCCTGTAAGATGCTGCATGGTCCACTAAGCTTAGGAAAGGCTACATGCTATAAATTGCTCATGAAGATTAATTCTTTGTTTTAATGTATAAATGCTCTTGAGACATTCCTGCTTTAAAAAGGCCAATGTAGGGCACCAGGGTGGCTCAGTTGGTTAAGCAGCTGCCTTCAGCTCAGGTCATGATCCCGGAGTCCTGGGATCAAGTCCCACATCAGGCTCCTGGCTCAGCGGGGAGCCTGCTTCTCCCTCTGACCCTTTCCCCTCTCATGGTGTTTCTCTCTCACTCACTCTCAAATAAATAAATAAAATCTTTAAAAAAATCATTAAAAAGGCCAACATAACAGTGTTTCTTGAGGAACAACTAAAACATCTTGGCAAACTTTCATCTACTCTGATCTTTTCCCTTGTCAGAAGGAAACAGTTAGTGAGCTAAATGATTTACTTAAAATCTCAACCCAGTTTGTGCTAGAGATGAACTAGGACTCAAATCTCACCAAGAGATTCTTGGTCAGGGGTGTTCACTCTCAGACCTCTCTTTGCCTCACACAAGGTAATCAGAGACCCTGTCCATTAGCATCAGGACAATGAGTACAGTGAATCCACAAGTAGGAGTACACCAAAGCCTGTGGGTGAGAATCATGGGGAAGCTCCCTGATAATGTTGTGTTGGGTATTGAGTGACAGGGGGGATTTGAGTAGGTCAAATGAAGCAGAGGACATTCCAGAGAATGCATAGAACATTCCAAATAGGACTCACTCTCACTGCTGCATCCCACCCCTTCCCTTTTTCTTTTTTTTTAACTTTTATTTTAGTAGATTTTATTTTTTAAAGGAGATTTAGGTTCACAGCAAAATTAAGCATAAGGTACAGAGATTTCCTTTATACCCCCTTCCTCCACATATGCATAGCTTCCCCCACTATCAATATCCAGCATCACAGTGGTACCTTAGTTACAACTGCTGAACCTATACTGACACATCATAATCACCCACAGACCATAGTTTACCTTAGGGTTTGCTCTTGGTGTTGTACATTCTATGGGTTTAGACAAATTTATGATGACATGTATCTACCATTATAGTATCATACAGAATGCATCTCTCTTTATATTTGCCATAACAGATAAAATAAAAATATAACAGCAAAGTACCTCCACTCTATACAAATAAAGCAAAATCCAATTGAGGAAAGAACCAAATTGCCTCAGGAATGCAATTTTATAAATCATTTGCATTTAGGTTTTTTTTTTAACAGTGCATTCATGCTGTGATATTATGAATCATATCCAGTAATAAAATAGGATAGGGTTGCCCCCTCTCTCTGTTCTCTCTTATTCTTGAGTATGTTATCAGTAATTGTTTCTCTCCTCTCCATATGACTTTGTTTTTAGAGTATACTAATTTAGCTAAGATTGAGGAATAAGCCAGAAGCTATTTAGGAAATTGCGAGGACAGGGTAGTGAGGAAAGATTTGTTTAAAGGTATTAATTACACAATGCTGTGAAGATGCAGTGTGGGGGTCATGTAGATTAGAAATACAAGGATTGCACAAAATGTCAGGATAAAGTGATCAGATGTTCACACAAATGATGGGCATTCCTCAGGCCACAATTCCAATAGACCTGATGTGTCTTCAGTCTTCAGCATGACAGGTGGGCCTTTTGTTACTGCCTGAGTCTTCCCACAAACCAAGGAGAACTCATTTAGGAATGAAGAGGAAAAAAAGAAGAAATGGAGGGAAGAAAAGTTTACTGTAAAATATAGTCTTAGGTTTGAGAGCAAGATGCCTCCTACAAAGTGTTTTGAATATGGTTTTCTTGCTCCTTCATTTATTCCCAATAAATGAACATGATTTTAGTGCTGGGTTGACTACTAAAGAAAGAGGGATTTTTCCTTCTCAGACAGGCAAAATGCAGAACTTTTCAGAGATCTTCCCTCTCCATATTACCTTTCCATTTTTCTCTGCCTTCAGGTTCAAGGGCTGCAACTTGCTCTTTCTTGGACTCCCTTTCCTGTGATTTGAAGGATGCACATTTTTAAAGGAAAGATTATCTTCCTTTCTCATTTAAATCTGTCAGGCCAGCTTCCAGAGCTCTACCTACCTGTGGAAGAGAAGCATTGGTGTAGCAGGTGTAAATGATGTTCTTTTGTGGTCAGTATCCTGTCTCTATTAATTTTACATGTGATAATGAAAAACATATGTCTTCAAGGGCCTCTTAAACTTTGGTTCCATGTTTTGAAGACATGAGTTAGCTTCCAGAACTTTGTTAGTCTAAATTTTACAACTGACATCAACTTGGCAGTGTATTTCTTTGACCAGATTTCCTCTTGCCTCTAAAAACACCTGCTGCTCTCTCTTCTGGCCTGCTTCTCCTCCACCTCATCCAAAAAAGCAAACTCCTTCTTGCTTCTGGGCAGAACAAAAGCATAAGTGAGCTGCAGAGCTGGGTTGGTGTTCAGCCTCCACTCAGCATATCTCTGGCTGACTGATTTACAGAGACTTTGCTCACAATGGCCATCCTGGGGGCCTATAAAGACTTTTAAGGGAGGGAATTACTGAGAAGGAATGACCCAGCCGTTTCCATGAGAATTTCTCTGTACTTCGGAGGGTCTGAGTTTCACACCATGGCAGGATCAGTTAGTTGTGGGTTGCAGCTTTTTAGATTATGGAGTGGAGGTTTCCTCAGGCAGAGCTGGAGGGGGCTGGGTGGAGGTAGTTTGGCAGAGAGGTTATATGGCACTGGAGGAGGCTGTTAAGCAATAGAAAACATAATGGCTGTCCTCTAGGAGCATAGAGTCAATTCTAGATAAGCAGTTAGGACACAAGGGTGGTAGGGTTGGGGGCAGTGATGACAAGTCATTAAAATGGAATATGATAAATAAGTGCCATGGGAACAATTGTGAAAGAATTTAGAGAGGAAAAATTATGTCTTTCCAGAAGGTTCTGGAAAAGTTTCAGAGGGAAAGTAGGATAGGATTTGGAATTCAAACGAACCTGTATTACATCAACTTAAAAACTATAAAAACATTTTTTAATGTAAAAACTGAGGGTGGAGTAGGCTTGAGATTCTCCCTTCTGCCTCTTCCCCTCCCCCTGATCTCTCTCTCTCAAATAAATTAATTAATTTTTTAAAAAAGAACCTGGACTCAAGGAGATTACAATGTTGTGGAGACAAGACTGTGAGCCTATAATTTTATGTGCACTGAGTGTTATGAGGGAAGTGTAATAGCTATTATAATGACTGGCCAGGGGAATGCATCCTGGAGGAGGTTAGATTTCATGAGGTCCTAAATACACTATACCTGGAAGCACACCCACTGTGGAAAGTTAAATTACATTCCCAAAGTTGCTTTTGACCCTAGAATCAAAATTCTAGGAGAATATGGGGTTGACCATATAGGGGAGGAGGTCTGTCTACATGACTCAGTAGTAGAATTGCATAACCGTTTTGTTCTTCTGAAATGATAAGGTTTGTTTATTTGTTTTTTATATTGGTAACAGGTTTTACAATTTTTCAATTATTGAACTTCAGATAGACACTGACTTATTGGTCACAATTTATATAGATGAATTCATAAATTTCTGACTCTTTTTCTCATGTTCCTGACAAACATATTTATTTCCTGTCTGAAAAATTTGAGACACATGACCTCTACCTACCCTTTGCCTTACGGTGATAGTCTTAAAGGATGCCCCTTCCAACCTTAAAATGATTGTATGAAAACAGACTGGTGGAAGGCACTGCATCTCCACAGGCCTGGATACATACTGCCCAAATCTTTTCCCTTTTTTATATTCCATGTGGGCCACCCCTCATTTCTATTGATGTGCTCTTTCTTCAGATATGCTAATACCATAGATTAAGCTACTGCTTTCTTTTGTAGTCAAACTTTGATTAGATGTTCACAGTCCTTTTTTTTCTTACTTTTAAAAATTGAATTATAATTGATATATAATATTACATTAGTTTCAGGTATATAACATATTAATTTCATATATTTATATGTTACAAAGTGATCACCTCAATAGGCCTAGTTACCTTTTGTCACTGTACAAAATTACTATAATACTGTTGACGATATTCCCTGTGTTGTACATTACATCTCCATGACTTATTCATTTTATAACTAGAAGTTTGTGTCTCTTAACTGCTTCCACTTGTTTCTCCAGTCCCCCCAACAGCCTCCCCTCTGGTGACCATGAGTTTGTGTTTTGTATCTATGAGTCTTTTTCTGTTTTATTTTGTTTGTTTTTTTTTTTTAGATTCCACGTATAAGTGAAATCACACAGTATATCTTTCTCTGTTTGACTTATTTCACTTAGCATAACACCTTCAAGGTCCATCCATTTTGTTGCAAATGACAAGATTTCATTATTTTTTATGGCTAAATAGTATTCTAGTGTGTGTGTGTGTGTGTGTGTGTGTGTGTGTGTGTATCACATCTTTTTAATCCATTCATCCCAGTGCTTTTCTTTTTGCCTTTAGCTTGGGAAATACTCTATAAGGAGAGTGGCTTTCTGAAGCAGTTGAAAATCAGTCAGTAGGATTTTACTGGTGATACTCTCAAGGATTGTGGGGTTATCCACTGGTTGCCCTATGTTTTAAACATATTTATCTGTTGACATTCTTTCCCCACCCTATCCCATGCCTTGTTCCAAAAAGGGGATTTTATGTGCCTCCTTGACTTCCAAATAAGGTGCAAACCCCTGAACAGGAATAAGGGGACCAACCTTCTTGGGAAGCTTAGAAGTAGAAGTCATCCCTGTCCCCAAGAAACTTGACATTCAGGAACTCTCATAATGCATTATTCATTTCCAAATGTAAGATAGAAAGAACACCAGAGATTTTGAGTTTAGTGGGGAGAGAAATTTTTGTGTAGTCCAGGACCATTTAATGGAGGAAGAAACTTGATCTGGGTTTTTAAAACTAGGGAGAGTGGAGTTTCTAGTTGAAACAGCTATTCCCCTTATTACCATATTGTCATAAGTAATGGTAAGGTGCAGTGGTATTTTCCTTTGCAAATGTGTTTCATATAATACTTGGGGCTTCACATCAAGCCCACTGACCCATAAAAGAGGCCTTGAGAATGTTCTTCAAATAGGTTACTCCTTACCTGGAACAGGTTAAGATTAGGAACCTGGGGTAAAGGTTTGCTTCATTTCTGTCCAAGCTTATGAGTCTATGGCCAGCCTGACCCCTCTGCCATTCACACAGCTGCCTCTTCTAAGAAAGGGATGATGTATACCATCCTCTCAAGTAGAGCAGTGACCAGGCATCAGGCTGTAGCAGGGAGCTGGGGAACAAGGAAGAAGGCCCTACTGATGGAGTATACCTAGTCAGATTTTTTTTTTAAAGATTTTATTTATTTATTTGAGAGAGAGAGAATGAGAGACAGAGAGCATGAGAGGGAAGAGGGTCAGAGGGAGAAGCAGACCCCCTGCTGAGCAGGGAGCCCGATGCGGGACTCGATCCCAGGACTCCAAGATCATGACCTGAGCCGAAGGCAGTCGCTTAACCAACTGAGCCACCCAGGCGCCCTATCTAGTCAGATTTAAGATGTCCCTGCAAATACCCAGTCTGGCACAAACATGGCTTTACTACTATATAAAATAATAAATCATAAAGAAAAATGTGCTAAATTTTTTTTCCAAATTAAATTTTCATTGATGACCATGGCTTTTGAAGAATAAAGTACTGCTAAGACAGACATGTATTTTGTGAAGGCTTAAAATAAAATTTCAACTGAGCAAAAAGATAGTAATAAAAAATGCAAGTTTAATGTCTAACAAGACATACTGTATGTAATTAAACTCAACTTTATCAGCTCCAGCATTCATTAATGGATTCTAAGCCTGAGGAGCTATGAAGTTCTTTAAGAGGCAATCAATAATCCATTACAATTGTGACACAAACTCTGAACCTAATTACCAGCAACAGAATAGTTGTGGCCCATTTAATAAGATTAGGAGTATTATTAGAGGTGAGCAAAAGTATGTGGAGGTTAATCGACACTGGCTTGTATTTCACCAAACCTATACCTTAATTTTTCCTTTATAATACCATCTAAGAAAAATGCTAGTTAGAACTGTTCATTAGACCTTCCTGTTCTTTCTAACCTTGAACTCCAAGTTTGTTCTTTCTGAAAACTTTGCTTTTCAAGTGCTTTGAAGAGTGGATCATTTAATTTTATGGTATTTTACAAGATTTCCCCTGAACATTTCTTGTTTTCAGTAGCCTTGTGAATTGCCTTCACCATTCCTTCTCGTAATGCCCTTTAGTTTACTCTGATGGAACCCCACTCCCCCACAGGCATTCTCACTTGGATTTTTGGGTGTCATTGTCATGAACACTCTATATTGAATCTTCTATATGCCTTCTCTGCCAGAACAAATTTGAAAGAACCAAATTTTTACATGCTACTATCCTATGTTACTAATGTTACTGACTTTCTTACTTTGTGTTCCTCAGAGCAAACCCTGAGACAGGATTTGAATATAAGCAGTTTATTTGGGGGTATAAAGAGAACCCCAGTAGGGATTGGGGAAGTAAGACAGTAAAGGGAAGGCAGACAATAAAGAAGGCTATTCATCAAGCCTGATTTACTATGGCCACTGGAGTTTAATCCTGTTGGGGAAACTCTGGAGGCCAGGGAAGAGAACATACCCCAGAGTTCTGCTTCCCAACAGGCCAAGGAACTGGGCAATTATACACCAACTCTGGTCATATATTGGTTGAGGACTATTCTAAGTGTGCATTAATTTCCTGGTTTTTCACTTGGATGGCAGAGTGCTTAAGAGATAGGGGATGCCCTCAGTATTGGGATTGGAAATCAGGCAGTGTGCACTGACATGGTAAGGGCAGGGGATGTGAAGAAATTACCCAAAATTTCTGCTTCTTTCACCATTGGTGATCTTCTGCCCACACCTCCCTAAGAACAATTACCCTTGAACAATGTGGTAGTTAGGGATGCTGACCCCCTGTGCAGTTGAAAATCTGTGTATAATTTTTGACTGCCCCAAAGCTTAACTACCAATTGCCTACTGTTTACCAGAAGTCTAAAGGATAGCATGAGCAGTTGATTAATATATATTTTGTACATTATATGTACTTCGTGCTGTATTCTTACAACAAAGTAAGCTAGAGAAAAGAAAATGTTATTAACAAAATCATAAGGAAGAGAAAATACATTTACAGTACTGTACTGTATTTATTGAAAACAATCCACGTATAAGTGGATTTGCACACTTCAAACCCTTATTGTTCAAGGGTCAACTGTACTTGAGGTCTGTAGGACCTTGGCCAGAATCTTACATTCCTAGCAATGTTTGTTGTCCTGGTAGACATTTTAGATTTACAGTAGATGTTGGTAACTAGAGAAATGGGTTTGGGAGATAGCTATAGAAAAAGAATGGGAACAATCTTGGCAGGAGAGGAAGCTAAATGTCTTAAGATGGAAAGAGGAGGGGAGAAGAAGCTTAATGACTGTCCCTCATGATTTTACAGATGGTTACCACCAGGGACAAAAAGAAATCACACAATAAAATCATTTGTTAATTCCTGGTAGTTCTCAAAGGGTCAAAATCAGGTAATAACCTACGATCAAACTGTGGGTATGCAAGATCCTATGTGTATGCACATATGCACATGTGTATGTGAGCCAGAGGGTATGTAATACATGTGCCTTAGCTAAGAGATGGACTCAAAGGACCGCAAATCAGAGATCACTTGTTTTGTTTAGAGATCACTTGTTTAAACTGAACACTCTAATGCAACCCACAGTTCCACAGCTTTCTTTTGTCTTAAAACACTATTCTTCAGGTGTATTTTCAAAACCATGACCTGTTGCTAAAGGCCAAATGACTCCAGGTAAGTAGCATTATTTTAATGAAGAAGTAGAAGGACTTCTTAAGAAATTCAGCTGGTTATCTTGACTATAACCCATGAGGTTTTCCTGTGGTGGTGATTTTCTCTTCAAGAGTGTTATTTTGGGGACCAAAATCAGCATGTGTGAGGCTAAACTTCCAGACTGAGTAAGAGTAAGGAAAATCAGACTTAGCTCTTCAGCATAGATTGTTCAGTTGTCTCTCTTTGGGACTATTCATGTGTCTGTCAGTGCTTATGGTGGAAAACCCTGCAATTATGTGTGCTTACCTATGTAATCTAGATATGGACAAGTAGGGTTGTAGATTACATTGTGCATATGCATGCAAGTGGAATCCCATGGAGCATTTTAGAATCTGCAAGTTTCCTTTGTTTTGATTGAGCTTTCATTGAAAGCATTTTTTTCCCCATTCATTATCTATTTCTCAAGGACAGGTACTATATCTTGAAATGATTTTCTGTGCAACAGTCCTGTGGATGCTAATTGGAAAATCATCAGCCTTTGTAGTCTTTTGGAATATCTTAGGAAATTAACATAATTGGCTATTTCTTGTGTTCTGAATTTTCATACATTTGATGAAGGACACGTTCATCTTGCATTGATCTTTCCTCAATTCCACATCCCCGTTTTTTGTACCTAATGGGTGTTCTAATAAATCTTGGTTGAAATAAATGTATCTTCTAAATCTTTTGAATTCAGTCCTTCAGTCTTTTGTTCAGTTAATGCTATGGAATGTTTCAAAACAGTAAAGCTGTTTGTTCACCAATCACTTTCAGCTGCAATGACCTATGGGTCCCACTGCAGGCTCAGCTCACTCAATCCCTGTGAGAGTAAGCAGTATGAAATTTGCCCAAGCCAAGATTAGGCTTTGGAATTAGACTTGTTGCTTTGAATTTGGAATCTGTCTCACCTGAGGGTACAGGTCCACTAAACCTTAGCATGCTCTTCCCGTGGTGGCCTAGGATGTATGGCTATAACTTTGATTTCCTTCCCTAATCACTCAGTTCTTTACTGGAACTGCAACTTGTTTAGGATCCAACCTACTCAGTCAGGCCTTGCTACCTTGCTTAAATCATGCTTTCTTCTCAGGAGCTAAATCATACACAAAGAACTCAAGACCACTGTCTGTGGTTCTCCTATGAATATAGTTTACATCCAAAATGATTTTTTCACAGAGCACTGGACCGACGGAATTTGATGCCACTTAGACAAATGACATTGTATCATGATGATTAAATCTGATCACCTCAGTTTTCTGTTTTCCTTAGTCATTCAAACATCTACCCATCCAATTTTTTATTCATTGATTCTCTTGCCCTTCTGTGAGGACTACTTTGCCCCAGGCACAATTTCAAAAGAGATTCTGTTTTGGACCTGTACTTTTTTTTTTTTTTTTTAGTTTTTGATGTAGTGTTTCATGATTCATTGCTTGCGTATAACACCCAGTGCTCCATGCAGTACGTGCCTTCTTGACTGTTGGACCTGTACTTTGAATTGTTAGCTACTCTACCAAGAGCCAGTTCTACACCTGGTCAGTCTCCCTTATCCCTTGATTTTCACCCATACCCAGATTCTCCTCCTCAGCAGCCCAGTTATAGAAGTTCCTACTTATCTTGTACCTAAGCCTACTCAAATCTAACAAAAGCTCATCTCACTTTGGTCTTTATATATTCCTTTTACTCTTGCCAAGCACATCCTATGTTTCTTTATATGTCAATTGAGGTTAAGAATTGAGTTTTGTATCCTGAAAGGAAGAATAAAATAATATAAGTTAGTTAATTGAACACATATTTATTGTGTACCTACTATGTGTCAGACATGGTGGGATGCAGTGAATAAGGCAGATAAGACCTCTACTCTCAGGAAGTTTGTGACCTAACAAGGGAAGCATTCATTTTAACTAGGATACTTGATCCCTCATTATTCCCAGATTCCATATTTGCAAATTCATCTACTTACTAAAACATTTGTAACCCACAGATCAATACTCCACAGCATTTTCATGGTCATTTGGAGACATGCATAGAGCAGCGAAGAATTTGAGTTGCCCAACCCCTATGTTCCCAGCCAAAGTTAAGTAAGATTTAACCTTCTTGTTTCAGCTTACATACTGTAAAAAAGTATCCTTTTCATGGTGGATTTAGTGCTATATATATATATTTTTTGTATTTTTCTTGGTAAATTTTCTGTTTAAAATGGCCCTCGGGCTTCGTGCTAATGTGCTGTCTAGTGTTTCTAAGCACAAGAGGGCTGTGAGGTGCTTTAACATATTAGATAAGCTTCCTTCCATCATGATTATGGTGCTATTGACCCTGATTTCCATGCTAATGAATCAACAATATACACTAAATGAGGTATCTTTAAACAGACACACCATAAAACAAGGTTGTGTACTGAGCGGTTGATGAAAATGTAATGACCAGAGACTTGCAGGAACCTAACCCTGTATTTCCCCTGGGAGCCATGCTTCTGGTATTTGCTAATTTAGTGTTCATGGTGACTTTGTAGAACATAAGTGCTGTCAGTGACCAGAATCATCTATAATTTAGTGAAAAATTCTTTAATTGTGTTATGATAGGTACTACAAATTAATGGCACTCCATACTGTGAGAGTGTATAATAGTGACTTAACTTCATATGAATGGTTTAGAAAAAGCTTCCCCGAGGAAATGATGTTTTAGCTGTGACATGAAAGAGATGTGGGGATTAGCTGAGTCAAGAGTGGGAGGAAGGGCACTTCAGATAAAGGCAACAGCATGGGGATGGCCCTGATAGAGGGAAGATTGTGATTTATTTGGGAAATACAATAGGCCACTGTAAGAGAATGATTGTGTGTGTGGAGGTGGGGGCAGTTCGTATAGGATCTCGTTGGCTAGGTTAAAGATTTGAACTCTACTTAATAGCAGTGAAAAGATGCTGACAGGCTTTAATGGGAGGACTGATCTTTCCTTCCATTCCAGGAAGAATGGAGTAAAGATAGCCAAACTAGAAATGGAGTGACCATTAAAAGTCTATTTCAGGATTCCAGACAGGGGATGATGATGATTTGGACTAAGTTGTGAGAGTGGATATAGAGAGAAGGAAATAGATTTGTAAATGTTAGAGGTAAAAATGGCAATACTCAGTGATTGAAGAAAGGTAGGAGTTGAGGTTAAAGGAGGGTAATCATAGTAGGAACATCTGGGTAGATGGTGATACCATTTATGAAAGGGGAACTCTGGAGGAAGAATACAAGTAGGGAGAATGTAGTAAATTTTGTTTCCAAAGATGGCTGCAAAAATATCTCCCATCTGGCCTGCATTTCTGCAGTGTGACCTTACTATTCTTCCAGGAAGAGGTAGGATTTATTTCCCCTCCCCTTGACTCTGGGCTGGTCCCTTGACCTGCTCTGTCCTGATAGAACAGAGTGAAAGTGAAGTGATGCTGTACAGCTTCTGAGACTTAACCTTCAAAGAGCTGCAGCCTCTGCTTTTGTCTCTTGGAATGCTCCTTCTTGGAATCCCAGTTGCCATCTTTGAGGGAGCCCAGGGAGCTACCTGGAAAAGCTCATGGGGAGGAGAACCATACTGTGGCTTATCACCCCCACTGATTTCCCACCAGCAGCCAGCATCAGCTGCCAGCCATATGAGTTTTGGAACTTCCAGCCATCCTAACACCCTATTTGCCCCACATGGGGTAGCAGAACTATCCAAATAACCTACAGAATCATAAGAAAATATACTTTTCTGTTTTAAACCATTAAGTTTGGAGTGATTCGTTATATAGCAAAAGTATCTAAAACAGAGATAAGTAGGAACAAATTTATGGACAGTTTCACAAAATGCTATGAAACATTCAGGGGAAGGTGTCTGTCGGGGAGTTGGTTATAAAGTTGAGAGCTGAGAAGTAAGATCTGGCTTGAGTTGCTAGCATATAGATGGTGTTTTTAGCCATGGAAGTTGATAAAACAAACAAAAAACTACCGAGAATGTAGAGGGAAAAAGAAAGCAAACTAGAATTAGGACTAAGCTTTGAAGAATTCAAACATTTAATGGTCATGTGTCAAGAAGGTGCCCTTGATGGAGATTAAGGACGAGGAGTCAGAAAGGTTTTCTTGGCAACACAGAAGTCAGGAGAAGAGACTATTTCTAGAAGTATGTGCTCAGTAGTGGTGTCAAAAGCTAGTAAGTTACATAGGATGTGTTCAAAAATTACCCTTTGCTGGTTTAAAAGCAAGGTGGTCCTTGATGAGTTATGTAAATTTCCAGAGAATTTACTTCTTATACTGCTGATAATATTTTTATTTTAAACGTTTTAGGTATAATAGCTGAGTTTGCACCCTTAAGTGTGTGCAAGGCACTGTATTGGATTCTTCACATATATTATGTCATCTCTAATTTAACCATTATATCAACCATATTTACTTTTGGAACAACTAAGGCTTAAGGAAATTAAATTTTTTAGCTGGTGGGTGGCTACATGGCCTCTCTTCCTGTCTCCATGCCCCCCCTGCCTTCTAATTTGCTCCTCCAAGTCCATTAAAGGAAAGAAAGCTACATATGCAAGCTTGATACAATTGTGTCCATAAGGAGTAGAAAAGTAGCTGTTACTAAGATAGTATTAATTATTTTAGGTGTGATAATTGTCATTTTCTTGGGAGGTTTTTAGAGTGTTTTAGAGTCTTATCTTTTAGAGGTACAAACTGAAATATTCACAGATGAAATTTTACATCTTGCATATGCTTCAAAATAATCTGGTTGAGAGGGGAAATAAATAGTGTATAGATGAAATTAGATTAGCCGTGAGTTGATATTTGTCCAGGCTGTGTGATGGGTAGAGTGAGTCATTATACTGTTCTCTCTACTTTTCTATAGTTTGAAATTTTTTATAATATAAAGGTAAAAAAATAAGTGTCTCAGTGAGGCTCTGAGGGCTTCCCAGTGGATAAAAGCACATGGGCTTTGTAATAGCTATTTTGGTACTTAGAGCTTTATTTCTGGTGGTTTTTTTCTCTAGTATTGTGGATAGCTAGAGGTGCTAGATAAATGGCACTGGACATAGGAGGAACTATTTGTTAAGTAGTCTATAAAATCTGCAAAAAAATGAACCTCAAATTTCAATTTACCGAAAAATCATTAAGTATGGCATTCATCATCACTCTATAAGCTTAGTAGCATTTTTGAGATAACAATTAATTAGCTGGATGGTTTTATAAAATGCATGTTTCTTTTAATTGCTATGGCCCATTTTCCTTGTTTAATACAAAATTGGAAGCTCTTAAATGCATCAGAAATCTTTCTAGATTTGCAGTTGCATGGTTCCACAGACATTTTCCCCCTGGAGACATGGTAATTTTGCAACTTTTAAATATTCAACACAACTCTAATTATAAATAGTTCTCTTTCAAAAGCGATAGCCAGACTCTTGGCACAAACCACCTCTTGTTATATGAATAAGGATGACAGCACAATGACTGATGATATGTGTTAGATTCCCTCATTTCTCTTAATTAGGATTTTCTCTGCATTATCTTGCTTTGTAACTAATCAGCTTCTTCCTGACAATGGTTAATGTGATTGGGAATGGTTTTAACTTTATATTTCATCTGGAGAAATAGCCTAGCCAGTCTGTCTGGAAGACAGCATGAACAGAGGAAGAAACCTCCCCAACTCCTTCACTTTTCCTATTCTATTTGGGCTAGTCAGGATATGAAGAGGGATAAGGGGAAAGGGAGTACGTTTTGTGCTCTTAGTAATGGAGGAATACATGCAGAGGGAAGAAGGATGCAGAGTTGGGATAGAAGGCAATGAGAAGGTTAGTGAAGGTCACCATATAGAGTCATAAATCAGCAGCTACCCAGGCAACAAAGCTGACCCTGGACATCTGGTTCATGACTCACCAGTTATTTATTGAGCACCTGCTGTGAGCACAACCCTGCCTCAGCCACTGTGGGGGAATACAAAAGACTCCAGAGACCTTTTTTCTGCCTTCAAGTCTAGTTGGAGGCAGGCCATCTACAATTCAATAGCCTCCTTGAAGACAGAGGCTCAGTCTCTTTGGTTCAGCCCTATATCCCATTGCCTGATACCAGGTATAGCTCAGAGTAGTTACCTTTGATAAATGATTTGCTAAGAAAAGGTGGATGAATAAATAGTTATAGGGCCACTAACAAAGTGCCAAAATGACCCACTTTAAACTAAATGTGTAAATGCTGATGGAGTGGTCATAGAATATAGGAGAGATCAGAGCAGAGTGAGTTTCTACAAGATGTCAGCTTTCTGGAAAACCTACCCTAGATCCCGTTCCCTCCCTGCATCAAAACGTGGGATAAATTAAGATGAAGACTGTGAGGGTTGAATTGCCTAGGCCCCACTCATGGGACATTTGTGGCAGCAGAATTCCTGGCACCCAGCTCTCAGGTAGATGAGAGAGTGTCTGGCAGTTATAAGAAGGTGAGAGAGTCCCAGCTCCTCACAGGTTGCACAGACACTGATGGGTCTGCCACGTGAAAGACCTATGAGCTTTTTGGGAGTTTGTGTTGTGGCCAGTCCTGTGTCTTTCAAAGCATAAGAAGACAGTGTTCTGGAGGTTAGTCTTTATGGTGTCCTGGAAGAAGGAGCTTTGTACACATGACTTGAGCGGGCAAGAATGGCAGCTTTACTGCAATACTCTGGAAGACTCAAAAAAGATACTAGGCTTATGCTTTGCCTTCAATCCATAGGTTGCTCACCATCAACAAAGTAAGCACTTAGGGCTTTGGTTG
The DNA here is from genome assembly GCF_011800145.1 of Mirounga leonina. Lineage (NCBI taxonomy): Eukaryota > Metazoa > Chordata > Mammalia > Carnivora > Phocidae > Mirounga > Mirounga leonina. The sequence continues at coordinate 14,128,255 of NW_023270855.1, forward strand.
GAAAATGTAAATTTTATTTCAAGATCCTTCTCTGGATTCATCAGAATATGGAACTGAAACAAATATTTAGGTAATTCTATGGTGTTGCTTTATCTAGAAGTTCACATCATATTTGTCCTTCAAAGTAGTACATATAAAGAAAAATAATTCAACTAGAGAATTTATGAAGAATACTCTCCCATCACCTTCCCCACACAGACTTTTGAGAACTTCTTTTCTCTTCTTCCAGTGCATATGTGAAGGTTTTGCTAAATGTAACACATTGATTAATTGCTACCACATGGCTAAACCCCTGCTTAGGACTGAATTGTGTCCCCCCAAATTCATATGTTGAAGTCCTAATGCCCAATGTGACTATATTTGGAAATAGGCCTTTTATGGAGATAATTAAGGGTAAGTGAGATCATAGTGGTGAGAACTTAATTCAATAGGACTAGTGTCCTTCTAGGAAGAGGAGGAGATACCAGGCATGCACACACACAGAGGAAAGACCATGAGAAGACTAAGCGAGTAGGCAGCCATATGTAATCAAAAGAGAAACATTTCACCAGAAACCAAACCTACAGGTACCTTGATTTTGAGCTTTTAGCCTCCAAAACTGAGGAAATACATTTCTGTTGTTTAAGCCACCCAGTCTGTGGTATTCTGTTACAGTAGCCCTAGCAGACCAATATAATCATCTAAAAGTAAATAAATAGGGGTCCCTGGGTGGCTCAGTCAGTTCAGTGTCTGCCTTAGGCTCGGGTCACGATCCCAGCGTCCTGGGATCGAGCCCTGCAACCCACATCGGGCTCCCTGCTCAGCAGAGGGCCTGCTTCTCCCTCTCCCTCTGCCTGCCTTTCTGCATACTTGTGCTCTCTCTGTCAAATAAATAAATAAAATCTTTTTTAAAAAATAAAAGATAATAAATAAAACATGGCTTTTCTTGTCAACGAACTTAAGTTCAGTTGAGGAGAAAAGACTAATGTGAGTAAAAGAGAGAAGATACACTGCTATGTTGAAGAATGCTGACAATAATATAATAAAAAATAATAGCCCTATTTCAAGGGTCAACTTACTGTGTGATCATTAAACTTGCTGTATGACCATGTCAACTTTATGTTAGACCCTTGTTATGGGTTGAATTGTGCCCCTCCCCTCAAAAGATATGTTGAAGTCCTAACCCCAGTACCTCAGAATGTTACTGTATTTGGAAAGAGGGTCTTACAGAGGTAATCAAGTTAAAATGAGGTCATTAGGAAGGGCCCTAGTTTTCTGTGATTACTGTCCTTATAAAAAGGGGAATTTGGATATAGAGACAAATGCACAGAGGGAAGATGATGTGAAGACACACAGGGAGAAGGAGTCATGTAACTGGAGTGCTGCATCTACAGGTCCAAGAATACCAAGGATTGCTGCCACATACCAGAAGCTGGAAGAGGCAAGGAAGAATTATCTCTTAAATCCAACAGAAAAAGCATGGTCCTGCTGACACATGGATTTCAGAGTTCTAACCTCCAGAACTATGAGACAATAAACTGTTGCATTTTTCTGGTATGTTGTTCTCAAAGCTCTCAGAAACCAACACAGCCCTGTTCTCAGAGCTAGATAAAGGGTGGTTTACCAGAGCAACTCCTCAGTCACTAAACCACAAGAGGTTCTAAACTGTCCCTGGAATGATCTAGAAATTATAGTGCCAGCCAACTCAGCTTTCCTCAGATGGGGTGAAATGTTCTTGCTGAAGTTGTGAAGTGTCTCTACTGGAAAGAAAACAATAATCTAAAACATCACTTGCCGTCACCCAACAAATGCTGGTGAATATATTTGTGATGCACTTTCTATACAGTGACTTTCTATAAAGCAGATACTGTTATTATCTCATTTTACAGCTCAGGGAAGGAGGGTCAGAGCAATTAAATGATTTGCCTGCCTTGCCCGTGGTCACACAGTTAGTAAATTGTAGGCTGGCATTAGAACTAAGGTTTCCTAGAGCTAGGTACTCAAAGGTGAAAGAATCTGGATAAATAAGAGAATAGGTGGAATGCTAAACATAGCTATTTCCACTAGAGATGTTTCTAGGCATACATAAAAGAGTGGAAGATGTAACTGGGGAATGAGGAGCCTAACATAATAGGATTAGGGTGGGAAAAGATCAAGGTGGCCCTTTAGTTACATTTAAGGCCAATTTTCCCATCCTTAGGATCTCCTGCTTCTAAGAATAGATTAAGAATAGATGAGCAGACTGTAGAACTTGACCTAAATCCATTTAGCATATGTGATATAATGATTTATAAGAAGTATATGCTGATCATCTGAAGATATATTTGGTCTTCACCTAGTTTCTGAAAATGCTTCAGAATCATACAAGTGAAAATAGGTATCTTATTATTAGTGAGGGTGACTTTTGGACCCCACCCAAGGGAGGAGGCTGGTTGCCAGGAGGACCATCCATGTGATTAAAAGGTTCAGACTTTCAGTCCCACAATTCCCCCACCCTCTGGGGAGTATAGAAGAGGTAGAGGTTCAATCAGCCAATGGCCAATGACTTAGTCAATCATGACTATGTAATTAAGCCTCCAAAAAACCCCAAGAGGACAGCTTTTTGGTCCTTTTTTTCTGGAGAGCTTCCACATGTAGGGAAACAGACTATCCCTCATGTGCCACTGAGCCTGACCCAAGCTCCAGTGGGACAGGAGCTCCTTTGTTCAGGACTTCAACCCATATATCTTTTCATCTGCCTGTGTATTTATATTCTTTATCATATCCTTTAATAAACTAATAAATGTTAAGTATTTACCTGAGTTCTGTGAGCTGCTCTAGCATATTAATAGAACCTAAGGAGGAGGTCATTTGAACCCCCAATCTGTAGCCAGAGGTTAGAAGCCTGGGCCTCTGAAGTGGGGGAGGGGACAGTCTTCTAGGACTGACCCCTTAACCTGTAGAATCTGATGCTACTTCTGGGTAGATAGTGTCACAATTGAGTTGAGCTGAGTTGAATTCTTGGACACTCTGATGGTATCTAAGAATTGCTTGGTTGTATTTGTGGGAGCCCCCACCCCAACACACACACATTGAATTTGGTCTCAGAGCACCAAAAGAGCATACTCTGTCCAACATGAAATTCTGTGTCCTCTTCTTGCTGCTCTATATCCTATCCTTATCTCTTGAGATTCTATGTGGTGTGGGAGACTATGTAGATCAATGATCATATCAATCACATAGAAAATTGATGTGTCCCTTCTGAGATTTACATAGGAGAGTCTTTGCAAATAATGAGCATTTTCTCCAGAGCTATTTTGTATTTTACAAATAAGTAGTAATAAGATCATTATCTTTTATTATTTTTCCATTCCTTAAGCACTGTGCTGTAGTAAATCATCATCATCATCATCTAAAACGGTAAAACAAAATAATAACAGCAAACAATGCAGATGTTCCAATGGGAAGATCATGCTGCTTCACTGAAATCCTGAATTGTGGAGAAGTTAACAGGAAATGTAGCTTCATAGCAGAAGTCTGCAGCTAAGTATAGGCCAATAGAATGTGGCCAAATAAAATGTAAGAATTTACTTAATAAGTAAGAGCATCTTGTTATTAATAAAGCAGGGTTTGGGCATAGAGTTGTATAGAAAAAGTTCTCACTTGTGACTGGAAGATCTGGTTTTGGTTCTGCTGCTTTGTGTTTTTGGGAGTCTCTTCACCTCCCAGAGCCTCACTTGGTCTCATCTATATAATAAGAAGATTTCATTAAAAATCATAAGTTCATCTGGAGGTCTAAGTCTGGCCTTATCATGTGTAGAAGTGCCTAGTGGTACTTTCAAGTGTCTCTTTGAACTTTGTTAACATGGGGAACATTGTCTCCAAGCATTACCTTCTGGCTTATAAAACCCTGTCTTGGTTCAATTAGAATTAGAGCCACAGTTCCTAGGGGACAGGATGACTAAATTAAAAAGGCAGCACCAGACCCTCTATTGTTTTGTCGTGTGCTGCATTTTGCGGCTGTTGATGTTTGGGGCAAGCTATTCTCTTCTGTTCATCTGACTGAATGATAGAATGCATCTCTTCCACGGATCCACCTATCCTCACATGGGTTGACCCCAAGATCCAGGTTTCTGAAGTAAGTTACTCACTGAGCTCAAAGATACATTCTCCAAAACCATTTACCACCCCACCCCCTCATTTGAAGGTCACTGGGTGCTTGTCCTGCCATGAGTAAAGCTAATGTATTGTGTCAGTTTCTTGCATCCATTGGTTAGGACCTTGGTATGGAGGAGGGGTGAATCTTGGTCCTCTCCCAACTTCCAGTGTTGTGCATCAGCATTATACACAAGAACTTGAAATTCCTGACGCTTCATCTGATTTGATCTGCCTCTTGACACAGCCTCTCTATCCTGGTTTTTAAGACATGTCTGTGTGTGTATATATATATATATGCATATATTTTAAAGTAATCCCATTTTAACTAGCATAGCTGTTACTTTTATCTGTTATTATTATAAAACAGTGCTTCAGCTGTCAGCATGCTGTTCTCCTTCCATATGTTTCCCCCGTGTCTTCTGACACTGCCTTTCCCAGGGCACAGAGGAAGCACAGGAAGTTTACAGCTTGCCTGGAGGGCTGCCTCTGGGTCACGGGGCAGTTCTGAACAGCTCTGTCTTCTCACTTAGTACTTCTCAATGCTGCTTTGCTGCATCAGTAAGATGCACCCATATCTGCATGGGAGCTTTTGGGCATGAAGCCTAGTTCTTAAACCTTGGTCTTATAACCCAATGCTGAAATTGCTGTTGCTGCCAGCTTATTATAGCAGACAGTGTTTTGAAATTTTATATCTTCTAAGAGTGAAAACTATCATGTTCCTTTGGGCTTATAAAAACCCCTTGCATTTGTAGAGTGCTTTATGGTTCACAAGATGTTTTTGTATTATTATCTCCACTGAGGCTCACAACATTAAATACTTGCTCAATACCTACTATCTATAGACCAATTAAAATGGTGACGAATCAGCCATTCAACAGGCATTGTTTGAGCACTGACTGTATGCTGGCCATTAGGGATTTGAAGATGAGTTTATTGTTATTATGATTGTTGTTGTTATTTATTCTTTATTTACTACTTTATTTATTTATTATTTAGTTCCACTTTATAGATGAAGATGTGGCTGAGAGAAATTAAGTAAATTATCCTCAGTCATCCAGATAGTAAACAATGGAGTCAAATTCTCAAACCCTGGTTTTTTCATTCCAGCTTTAGTCCATTTGTATACCATTCTGACTTGTTCCTCAGGTGGGTTCTTCTAACTCACCACTTCTCTTTGAGAGATTTTTTTGTTTCTGATATAGCTCAAAGGTAAACAGAAAAAGCAATTCTTTACTGAGTATCTGATAGCCCTTGGATGTTAATAACACTAGGTTAGTGTCAGAAATGAGAAGAAATGTCTTGGAAAAAATATAGATTTAGAGAATTAGAGTAAAGAGTTACAAAAAACAGGAAAGTAGACTTTAAGGAGAAAACAGGTATGAGAATGACCTTTTTTGTACTTTCCACACTGATGTATAGATTTGTTAAGTATTTTTCTGGACTGGCAACTGCCCTCTTTGGGCATATAGAAAAATTGGCCTTCATTTTTTATTTTATTTTATTTTTGAAGTTCATTTTATTTTTATTTTTTTAAATTTATTTATTTTTATTATGTTATGTTAATCACCATACATTATATCATTAGTTTTTGACGTAGTGTTCCATGATTCATTGTTTGCGTATAACACCCAGTGCTCCATGCATTATGTGCCCTCTTTAATACCCATCACCAGGCTAACCCATCCCCCACCCCCCTCCCCTCTAGAACCCTCAGTCTGTTTCTCAGAGTCCATAGTCTCTCATGGTTTGTCTCCCCCTTCGATTCCCCCCCTTCATTTTCCCCTTCCTGCTATCTTCTTCTTCTTCTTCTTCTTTTTTTTTTTTTTTAACATAATAACATATTATTTGTTTCAGAGGTACAGGTCTGTGATTCAACAGTCTTACACAATTCAAAATTGGCCTTCATTTAAAAAAATGTATAGTTTCTATCATAATACAGGTTTTAACCTATAGAAATGTTAAATAGCAGCTAGGAAATTATTTTGAATGAAGAGAAAGAAATTTAACTGAAAAACTATTGGAGATATGAACTAACTCCAAAATAAAATGAGGTGTAAAATAAATATCTTAAAAATTATGTTGCCTATGTACCAGTAATAATATGTTAGACAATTTGTTAACATAAGAGATGATATTCAAATAGCATGACAAATACTAAAGACCCAGAAGTTAACTTAGAAAGTAACATATTAATCCTAGAGAAAAAACAAAAAACTTAACCAAGAGCTCAAATATTGAGCTTTAACACATGGACAGGTAAGTGAGTATTATAAATACTTTAATGTTTCATAAAGAAATATACATGTTAGAGGAGGGGCTCCAAGATGGTAGGGTAGCAAGATCCAGAACTCACCTCCTCCCATGGACACACAAATCTATAGCTACATAAGGATCATTTCCCTCTGAACTTGATCTGAAAACTTGAGGAACTATTTTCCTCAATAAGGGATAGAAGGACCACATCAAGAAGGTAGAAGAGACAGAGATGTAGCCTTGCAAAAAAACCACATTTTTTGAGCACACAGTAGGGAGAGATCTTACCAGCCAAGTGCTTCTCCCAGAAGAGTAAAGGGTTGGTGCCCCACATTGAGCACCCCAACCCCTGGAATCTGTATAGGGTATCTGGCTTGGAAAACAAATGGGGCTGATGTCTGGGGGTCCCAAAGTGTTGTAGGAACCTGTGATTCCCCTCTTGGCTGGCTCATGAGCAGTCTTGCTCGCCCTGAAACCAAGTAAAAAAAAAAATAACAGTATGAAAAGTACCTAGACTATATGTGAGGGAGATTTATTGGCTGATCTGGGGGCTTTGGCTATAGGGGCGGGGGATAGCTGAGACACTCCCTAGAAATGGAGGTTCTGGTGGAAGTCATTGTTGCACTCTCCACATAGCCTACCAGCACAGGTGGGTAAGCTTAAGGTGGTACCTTCCCACCACCTTGCTGTCTCAGGCAGAAGTGAATGGTCCTGGCATTTGCTGAGACCTGAGAGTACCAGTGGTTGCAGTGCTTCCCTGCTCCCTTAATCGGATGGGCAAGTGAAAATGGTCATGGAGTTCTCTTGCTCCCTAGCTCAAGTCTGCAAGCATGGGCACTTCTGATACTCCCTTGCCCCCTGGCTAGGGCTGGTGAGTGCTAGCAATGGCACTCACCACTACTGTCCTAAAGCCAGCATACAAACAGACAAGGAACTCTTCCTGCTGTGTTGCTGAAGATTTTGGGTAGTCAAGACATTTTCCTGCTGCTTTTCTGAAACCAACAAGTGTGCCTTGTCCCCAACACCCTCCAGCTGCCTTTCTAAAGCCAATGGGCACATGCAACCCACACAAGGGATGCCCCTTGATTGCCTGATTGTGGTGGCCAAGAGTGCTGGCATTCTAGAGCTCCAAGGGACTATAACAACTGGAAAGACACTTCTTGGCAGGCTACCACCCCCAGGGCACTACACAGAAAGTAGGCTGAAACACACCTCAGTCTTTCTGTGAAAAAGGCTTATATACTTAACCTGGAACTTCAGCCTAAGGGACAGGCTTCAGGTTTCCCACACATCTAGAGGGTAGGGATTGTTCCCAGGGAATGTAAGCAGGGAGATACCATCCTTGTACAACCCTTTGGCTTTGCTACAGCTCAACAAGACTTCCCACAAAGTAATTTATACACATACCTGGAGCCCCAGTTTTTCCAGCTGTCACCCAAGGGGATACCTCCAGATCTCCTGGTCTGGAGGCCAGCAGGGATTACAATTGTGGTTCCACAGGACTGTATATATTTGCATACTTTATTTTTTATTTTCTTTTATTATTTTATTTTTTTCATTATGATAAGTGTACCTTTTAATCCCCATCACCTATTTCACCCTCCCCCATCCACCTCCCCTTTGGTAACCATCAGTTTGTTCTCTATAGTTAACAGTCTGTTTCTTGGTTTGTCTCTCTCTCTTCTTTCTTTCTCCTTTGCTCGTTTGTTTTGTTTCTTAAATTCCACATATGAGTGAGATCATATGGTATTTATGTCTTTCTCTGACTGACTTATATCACTTAGCATTATACTCTCTAGTTCTGTCCACATTGCAAAGGGCAAGATTTCATTCTTTTTTTATGGCCAAATAATATTCCATTGTGTATGTATGTATGTATGTGTGTGTGTATACACATATATGTGTATTCAATTGTGTATACACACACACACACACACACACACATATATATATCTCACATCTTCTTTATCCATTCATCTCTCTGTGGACACTTGGCCTGCTTCCATAATTTGGCTATTGTAAATAACACTGCTATAAACAGGAATGCATGTATCCCTTTGAATTAGCATTTTTGCTTTTTGGGGTAAATACCCAGTAGTGTATCTCATTGTAGTTTTGATTTGCATTTCCCTGATGATGAGTGATGTTGAGCATCTTTTCATGTGTCTATTGGGCATCTCTGTGTCTTCTTTGGAGAAATATCTGTATATTTGCACATTTTAAAAGCTGCTGCCTGAGGGTCTGGCTTCCAGTCATCCTGAAAGTAGGTGCTAAATGAGATTCCTCCTCTTATATTACTAACAAGTTTTGCCCCCCAAAATGGGGGCATATTAAAAATAAATCATGATTTTAGACAATCACAGTGGTTCAAGAGACAAGCAAGAGCTAGGACAACGTTGAATGAGAATGATAACACTGACACAAGGCCATTCTATTAAGACTGAGAGAAGTAGTTTTCACTTAATACACAGAAACAAACACAGAGAGCCAAGCAAGGTGAGGAAACAGAGAAATATGTTCCAAATGAAAGAACCAAACAAAACTTCAGAAAAAAATCTTAATGATACAGAGATAAGTAATCTACCTGGTAAAGTAATAAAAGTAATGGTCATAAAGATGCTCACCAAACTCAGGAAAAGAATAAATGAACATAGTAAGACTTCAGTGAACAGATAGGAGACATAAGAAAATACCAAACAGAAGTCACAGAGCTGAAGCATACAATAACTGAGTTGAAAAATACACTACAAGGGTTCCACAGCAGACCGGATAAAGCAGAACAGATCAGTGAGCTGGAGGATAAAGCAGTGGAATTCACCCAGATAGAGCAGCAAAAAGAAAAAAAAAAAAAAGAATTTAAAAAAATGAAGATAGCTTAAGGGAGGTCTGGGACAACATCAAGCAGAATAACATTTGCATTATAGAGGTCCCAGAAGGATGAGAGAGAGAGAGAGAGAAAAGGGTTGAAAACTTATTTGAAGAAATAATGGCTAAAACCCTTTGTAACCCAGGGAAGGAAACAGACATCCAGATCCAAGAAACCTAGAGAGTTCCAAATAAGAGGAACCCAAAGAGAGCTATACCGAGACATATTATAATTAAAGCATCAAAAGCTAAAGATAGAGAATTTTAAAAACAGCAAGAGGAAGACAAATTGTTATATGCAAGAAAAACCTCATATGGCTATCAGCAGATTTCTCAGCAGAAACTTTGCAAACCAGAAGGGAGTAACAAAACATATTCAAAGTGCTAAAAGGAAAAAAGAAAAAACTTCCAACCAAGAATACTCTATCTAGCAAGGTTATCATTCAGATTTGATGGAGAGATAAAAGTTTTCCAAACAAGCAAAAGTTAAAAGTTTATCACTATTAAACCAGTCTTACAAGAAATATTAAAGGGACTTTAAGCTGAAAAGAAATAGCATTAATAACAAGAAAACGTATGAAGGTAAAAATGTCACTGGACATAGATAATATATAGTAAAAGTAGTGAATTAATCACTTATCAAGTTATTAAGGTTAAAAGACAAAAGTAGTAAAATTAACTAAAAACTACAATAATCAGTGAAGGAATACATAAAATAAAAAGTAGAAAGTAACATCAAAAACATAAAATGTGTGGAGGAAATAAAAATGTAGATTTTTGGAATGTGTTCAAATCTCAGTTGCTATCAACCTAAAGTAGACTGTTATATACATAGTATGACATATGTGAACATGATGGTAAACACAAAGCAGCAACTTACAGTAAATACACAAAGGAAAATGAGAAAGGAGTCTATAAACAACACTAAAGAAAGCCATCAGACCACAAGAGAAGACAGAAACAGAAGAAAGGAACAGAGAAAAAGAAGTCTGTCAATAAAGCAAGAAAATTTTGAGCAAGAAGAGTAATGAAGGGGAAACTTGACTTCCTAAATATAAAAATATATTAGAAGGCACTTCAAAATATCACGTTAATGTTTCAAAACTGGACAGATAACAAATAATAGAAATACAAAAATAATTTTAAAAAATTAAAAAAAAAGAAATACAAATGGAAAACAAATGTGTTAAGGGCTCAAACTTCTAATAATAAAAAATCCAACTTAGACATCAAAATATACTATTTTTCATCTAATAAGGGGAGAATTATTTGGCAGAAATTTTAAAATGATGATTTTTAGTGTTAGTACATTCATGTATGATTACAGAAATAGTGATGGGAAATATGGGTGGAGAAACAAAGTAAGCTATTATATTCTTTTACTCTTAGACAAGAAGGAGTACAAGTTGGCATGTTAATACTAGATGGAATCCAGGAACAATCAAAAGTCTAAAAAATATTCATGACCTTGACCCCATCATTTGACTTCCAGAAATGCAATAGAGATGCATGCAAACAATTATCTATAGGCATATTTATTGCATTATTAGTTATTTTTTAAAAAGATTTATTTATTTACTTCAGGGAGAGAGAGAGAGCATGCATGAGTGGGAGGGGTGGCAGAGAAGGAGGGAGAGAAAGAATCTCAAGCAGACTCCCCACTGAGCATGGAGCCTGACCTGGGGCTAGATCCCAGGACCCTGAGATCATGACCTGAGCTGAAATCAAGAGTTGGATGCTTAATCAACTGAGCCACTTGTGCGCCCCATGTTATTACTTATTTTTCAACAAAATTGGAAACCCCCCCTAATGGTTAATGATAAGGACTAATTAAACCATGATATATATATATGTATACAAATGAGCAACTACCTTATAATCATCAGTAGTACATTTTAAAAATATATCTCATAAAATGGGGGAAAGGAACAAAATCTAATATAAGTGAGAACAAAACAGGATCCATAATCATATATATGAATGAATTACTGAGTTGAAAGACATACCACACTGTTAATAATGGATATGTGTGGAAGATAGAAGTTAAGTCCACAATAAATGTTAGTCTTCATATTTTTTCATATTTGAAAAATGTCCACAAAAAGCATGTATTATGGTTACATTTTTAAAAAATGAATATTTATTATTTTAATAATATTTCATTATTTAGTTAAAAGTATTTTATGTATCCAAATCCAGAAACCAGTTAATTACAAAGTCAGCTTTCCTGAATGCTTCTTTTGGTTAATATTATAATTTTACAAATTTCTGCTTAAGATGTGCCATTTGATAGTTGTAAGGAGTATTTTTGATGTTTTAACTGGCATTTCTTTGATATTAATAACATTAAACTTAGTTTCCTATATTTAGTGGTCATTTTTATTTCTATTAAATATTTTTATATACTAAAGAATGATTGCTTTGGATCCCATTCCATTCAATTCTTTGGCTGTTCTTGTGCCACTACCATATACCATTTATATAATACTTAATTTTATAATATGCTTTAATGGTCAGTCTTGCAAGGGCAAATTATTCTCCCTTTACCATGCAACTCTGCCTTGCTCTTCTATTGAAAATATTCTCAGTTGTTGATTTGAGTGGCACATTAGTATACAATAGAACCTATTTTCTGAGATAAACAGATTATGACACTTAGGGTTAAGTAGTTAGGCCTCACCTTTAAATATATATATATTATATTTGAGTTGCTGATATAAGTTCCACTGCTAAGTAATTTTGAATTAAGAATTCAAACCCGGAGGAGGAAAAATGGCAGAGGAGTAAGGGACCCTATTTCAACTGGTCCCCGGAATTGAGCTGGATATCTACCAGACCACTCTGAGCACCCATGAAACCAGCCTGAGATGTAAGAAGATCTGGATCTCTACAAACAGAATATCGCAGGCGCTTGGTTTTGAGGTACGAAGCGGGGAGCCGTGATTCCGAGGGCAGATATCGGAGGATAAATGGCAGTGAGAGGGAGCCTGGCCGTGGGGATCCTACACGGCCGGTGAGTGACAGCCTCGTGCACTGGGGACAGGGCACAGACTCGCAGACCGTTAGTGGCGGGGAAAGGACTTTAGGGCAGCCCCCAGGGTGGAAACCCAGAGCGGCAGGTTCGCAGGTGCGAACTGGGAGCGCCTGGCGGTTTTAGAAGCACAAAGGGCAGAGATGTGCCCAACCTGGAGGCAGGGCTGGGAGCGCTGCGGAGGGAAGCACAACCCAGGACACTGCAGTTTATAGCAGCATGGACAGAAACGGAGAGAGTGTGGCCTGGAGAGCTCACTGAAGAACAGACTGTGGTCTCTCTGCTCTGAGGCAGAGGGTTGGAAATGGTCTCTTCTGCTCTGACTCGTGGAAGAGATGCGGAAAGCCACCAGAGAACAAAAGCCCCAAAAACTGATTCCCGCTGAGCCCATCCCCCGCCACAGGGGGCAGGGCAAATCTGCCCAAACAGGGTTGCCTGAGTAACAGCGCAGCCGCCCCTCCCCCAGAAGACAGGCTGGGAAAACAAGAGGCCAGCAACCCTAAGGTCCCAAGAAAACAGGTGCATCTTGCTTGGGTTCTGGTCAATAATTTGGACTCTATACATTCCCTCAAACACCCATCAACAGAATGAGTAGGAGGAGGAACCCCCAAAATAGAAAAACTCAGAGATTATGAATTATGCTGCAGATTTACAAATGGATGCAGATATAACCAAGATGTTGGAGATGGAATTCAGCCTAGGAATTGTGAAGACAATGGCTGGAATGGAGAAATCAATTAATGGCAACATAGAGTCTCTAAGGACAGAAATGAAAGCTGAATTGGCAGAACTTAAAAATGCTATCAGTGAGATCCAATCTAATCTAGCAGCTAGGGTAAGTGAGGCAGAAGAACGAATAAGCGACCTGGAAGACAATAAATTGATAAAAAGGGAAAAGAGGAGGCCAGGGAAAAACAACTCAGAATCCATGAAAATAGAATCAGAGAAATAAATGACACCATGAAGCATTCCAATGTCAGAATAATTGGAATCCCGGAGGGAGTGGAGAGAGAGAGAGGACTAGAAGATGTATTTGAGCAAATCGTAGCTGAGAACTTCCCTAACCTGGAGAATAAAACAAACATTTGCATCGTAGAGGCAGAGAGGACCCCTCCCGAGATCAAGGAAAACAGGCCAACACCCCGGCATGTAATAGTAAAACTCACAAATCTTAGAACCAAGGAAACCATCTTAAGGGCAGTTAGGGGGAAGAGATTCCTTACGTACAGAGGGAGGAACATCAGAATAACGTCAGACCTATCCACAGAGACCTGGCAAGACAGAAAGGCCTGGCAAGACATATTCAGGGTACTAAACGAGAAGAACATGCAGCCAAGAATACTTTATCTGGCAAGGCTGTCATTTAGAATGGATGGAGAGATGCAGAGCTTCCACGACCGGCAGAAGTTGAAAGAATATGTGACCACTAAGCCGGCCCTGCAAGAAATATTAAGGGGGGGTTCTATAAAAGGAGAAAGCCTCCAAGAGTGATATACAACAGAAATTTACAGGGACAATCTATAAAAACAATGTCTTCACAGGCAACATGATGACAATTAATTCATATCTTTCAATAATCACTCTCAATGTGAATGGCCTAAATGCTCCCATAAAATGGCACAGCATTGCAGATTGGATAAAAAGACAGGACCCATCCATATGCTGCCTATAAGAGATTTATTTTGAACCTAAAGATACATCCAGACTGAAAGTGAAGGGATGGAGATCCATCTTCCATGCCAGCAGACCTCAAAAGAAAGCTGGGGTAGCAATTCTTATATCAGACAAATTAGATTTTAAACTAAAGTCTGTAATAAGAGACACAGAAGGACACTATATCATTCTTAAAGGGTCTATCCAACAAGAAGATCTAACAATTGTAAATATCTATGCCCCCAACATGGGAGCAGCCATCTACATAAGCCAACTGTTAACCAAAATAAAGAGTCATATTGATAACAATATGTTAATTGTAGGAGACCTCAATACTCCACTCTCAGCAATGGACAGATCATCTAAGCAGAAAATCAACAAGGAAACAAGAGCTTTGAATGATACATTGGACCAGATGGACCTCATAGATATTTACAGAACATTCCACCCTAAAACAATAGGATACTCATTCTTCTCAAGTGCGCATGGAACTTTCTCCAGAATAGACCACATTGGGTCACAAATCAGGTCTCAACCAATAACAAAAGACTGAGATTATTCCCTCCATATTCTCAGACCACAATGCTTTAAAACTGGAACTCAATCACAGGAAAAAATTTGGCAGAAATTCAAACACTTGGAATCTAAAGACCACTCTTCTCAAGAAAGTTTGGGTCAACCAGGAAATCAAAGAAGAACTTAAACAATTCATGGAAATCAATGAGAACAAAAACACATCGGTCCAAAGCCTATGGGATACTGCAAAGGCGTTCCTAAGGGGGAAATACATAGCCATCCAAGCCTCACTCAAAAAAATAGAAAAATCCCAAATTCACCAACTAACTCTACACCTTAAAGAACTAGAGAAAAAGCAACAAATGACACCTAAGCCATGCATTAGAAGAGAAATAATTAAAATTAGAGCAGAAATCCATGAATTAGAAACCAGAAACACAATAGATTAGACCAATGAAACTAGAAGTTGGTTCTTTGAAAGAATTAATAAGATCGATAAACCACTGGCCAGACTTATCCAAAAGAAAAGAGAAAGGACCCAAATTAATAAAATTATGAATGAAAGGGGAGAGATCATGACTAACACCAAGGAAATAGAAACAATTATTAGAAATTATTATCAACAACTATATGCCAAAAAACTGAGCAATCTGGATGAAATGGAGGCCTTCCTGGAAACCTATAAGCTGCCAAGACTGAAACAGGAAGAAATTGACAACCTGAATAGGCCAATAACCAGTACCGAGATTGAAGCAGTGATCAAAAACTTCCCAAAAAACAAGAGTCCAGGGCCTGATGGGTTCCCTGGGGAATTCTACCAAACATTCAAAGAAGAAATAATACCTATTCTACTGAAGCTGTTTCAAAAAATAGAAACAGAAGGAAAACTTCCAAACTCATTCTATGAGGCCAGCATTACCTTAATCCCCAAACCAGGCAAAGACCCCATCAAAAAGGAGAATTTCAGACCAATATCCCTGGTGAATATGGATTCCAAAATCCTCAACAAAATCCTAGCTAATAGGATCCAATAATACATTAAAAGGGTCATCCACCACGACTAAGTGGTATTTATCCCCGGGATTCAAGGGTGGTTCAACATTTGCAAATCAATCAATGTGATAGAACACATTAATAAGAGGAGGGAGAAGAACCATATGGTCCTCTCAATTGATGCAGAAAAAGCTTTGGCAAAATACAACATCCTTTCCTGATTAAAACTCTTCAGAGTATAGGGATAGAGGGAACATTCCTCAAGTTCATAAAACCCATCTATGAAAAACCCACAGCGAATATCATCCTCAATGGGGAAAAACTGAGAGCCTTTCCCTTAAGATCAGGAACACATCAAGGGTGCCCACTCTCACCACTATTGTTCAACATAGTACTAGAAGTCCTAGCAACAGCAATCAGAAAACAAAAAGAAATAAAAGGTATTCAAATTGGCAAAGAAGAAGTCAAACTCTCTCTTTTCGCAGACAACATGATACTACTTCATGTGGAAAACCCAAAAGACTCCACCCCCAAATTACTAGAATTCATACAGCAATTCAGTAATGTGGTAGGATACAAAATCAATGCACAGAAATTAGTTGCTTTCTTATACAGTAACAACACAACTGTAGAAAGAGAAATTAGAGAAATGAGTCCATTTACAATAGCACCAAAGACCATAACATATCTCGGAATAAACCTAACCAAAAAGGTAAAGTATCTATACTCTAGAACTACAGAACACTCATGAAAAATTGAAGAAGACACAAAAAGATGGAAAAATATTCCATGCTCATGGATCGGAAGAATAAACATTGTTAAAATCTCTATGCTACTCAGGGCAATCTATACCTTCAATGTCATCCCGATCAAAATTCCAATGACATTTTTCAAAGTGCTGGAACAAACAATCCTAAAATTTGTATGGAATCAGAAAAGACCCCGAATCGCCAAGGAAATGTTGAAAAAGAAAAACAAAGCTGGGGGCATCACGTTGCCCAATTTCAAGCTATATTACAAAGCTGTGATCATCAAGACAGCATGGCACTGGCACAAAAATAGACATATAGACCAATGGAACAGAATAGAGAACCCAGATATGGACCCTCAACTCTATGGTCAAATAATCTTTGATAAAGCAGGAAAATACATGCAATGGAAAAAAGACAGTCTCTTCAATAAATGGTGCTGGGAAAATTGGACAGCCACATGCAGAAGAATGAAACTCGACCATTCTCTAACACCATTCACAAAATAAACTCAAAGTGGATGAAAGACCTCAATGTGAGACAGGAATCCATCAAAATCCTAGAGGAGAACATAGGCGGTAACCTCTTTGACATCGTCCACAGCAACTTCTTTCAAGATACATCTCCAAAAGCTAGTGAAACAAAAGCAAAAATGAACTTTTGGGACTTCATCAAGATAAAAAGCTTCTGCACAGCAAAGGCAACAGTCAACAAAACAAAGAGGCAACCCACAGAATGGGAGAAGATATTTGCAAATGACATATCAGATAAAGGGCTGGTATCCAAGATCTATAAAGAACTTCTCAAACTCAACACCCAAAAAACAAATAATCAAGTCAAAAAGTGGGCAGAAGATATGAAAAGACACTTCTCTGAAGAAGACATACAAATGGCTAACAGACACATGAAAAATGTTCATCATCATTAGCCATCAGGGTAATTCAAATCAAAACCACATTGAGATACCACCTTACACCAGTTAGAATGGCAAAAATGGACAAGGCAAGAAACAACAAATGTTGGAGAGGTTGTGGAGAAAGGGGAACCCTCTTACACTGTTGGTGGGAATGCAAGTTGGTACAGCCACTTTGGAAAACAGTGTGGAGTTGCCTCAAAAAATTAAAAATAGAGCTACCCTATGACCCAGCAATTGCACTCCTGGGTATTTACCCCAAAGACACAGATGTAGTGAAAAGAAGGGCCATATGCACCCCAATGTTCATAGCAGCAATGTCTGCAATACCCAAACTGTGGAAAGAGCCGAGATGCCCTTCAACAGACAAATGGATAAAAAAGATGTGGTCCATATATACAATGGAATATTATACAGCCACCAGAAAGGGTGAATACCCAACTTTTACGTCAACGTGGATGTGACTGGAGGAGATTATGCTAAGTGAAATGAATCAAGCAGAGAAAGTCAATTATCATATGGTTTCACTTATTTGTGGAACATAAAGAATAGCATGGAGGACATTAAGAGAAGGAAGGGAAAAATGAAGGGGGGGGGAATTGGAGGGAGAGATGAACCATGAGAGACTATGGACTCTGAGAAACAAACAGGGTTTTAGAGGCGAGGGGGGAGGGGGGATTGGTTAGCCCGGTGATGGATATTAAGGAGGGCACGTACTGTATGGAGCACTGGGTGTTATATGAAAACAATGGATCGTGGATCACCACATTAAAAACTAATGATGTATTGTATGGTGACTAACATAACATAATAAAATTTAAAAAAAAGAATTCAAACCCATCTTGTGTTAATGCACCAAAATGAATATCAGATTCAAGAGTTGTAAGCACTCAAGAAATGAGCAGATCCGAAGACCATAGATGAAGCAACTGGGCATGCAGAAGTTAAGTGTCTGACTCAGAAGTTGCTTTCTCCATTTAGTGGTTATTGGACATAGAAGAGTGAATAGAATATTGAACCTAAATTGAGATGTAAATATGATGGTTAGGTTGGTTTGTAAGAGGACACATTAATCATGTATGGTTTTTTGTTTTTTGTTTTTTTTAAGTAGGCTCCACGGGGCTTGAACTTATGACCCTGAGATCAGAATCTGAGCTGAGATCAAGAGTCATGTGTTCAACGGACTGAGCCACCCAAATCATGTATACTTTTTAAACATTTGCAGGGACAATTTCTCTTTCTCAACCATTGGTGATTTGGGGCCCTAAGGGTCATTTGGCAGTATCTGGAGACATTGTGGTTTGTCACAGTTGGTGTGGGAGTGGGTGTGTGCTGCAGGCATCTAGTGCTTAGAGGCCAAAGATTCTCCTAAACATTCTAAAATGCACAGGACAGCTCTCGCCAACAATGAATTATTTAGTCCAGAGTGTCAGTAATGCTGAGATTGAGAAATCCTAGCCTAGAATGACCAAATAACTCTTTCTGAAAAAAAAAAAAGTTGCATATAAAGAGCAGTTTCTCTTATTTGGAGGCATTAGTCCATCTGCCATTGTAGCTATAAGCCTCTAACTGCACTGGCCATTTATTAATAAAAAAAAATTTCCAGAAAACAAATATTAGTGCTTATTGAATTATTGAGTTCTACTAGGATTCCAGAAACTAGTGTTCTTGCCCCTACCCACCCTGTTTCCATGTAGCTCTATGATGTGAAATAAGTTTCTTCATGTTTCTGGGGAATCTTCATATCCTAACCTGTAACATGATGTGAGGATAGAGATAACTGATACAAAAGTAATTGAAAATATGAAGTGCTATGCAGAAATATATGGTGTTATTGAATATGAGATTGACATATATGAACATATATGTTTAGTATGACCAGCTGGTAGCCACCTTTCTTTGGTTCTGACCAGAGTCACTTTCACAAAGGGCATTAGCTTTTCCACTAATTCTCTCTTTTCTCACAATAAATAAGAAAGAATAGCTGATTGAACAAATCAAGTTTTAAACATATCTGCTAAATTTGAGGAATAATCCTCCATCCAGAATAATCCAGAACCAATTCCCTGATTTAAGGGGTTGTGGAACTGTTTATTTTTATTAAAGATCTATACTTCCCGCACTGGATGATATTATGAGCTGAGTTGTTTCCCCCAAATTCGTATGTTGAAGTCCTAACCCCTAGTACCTCAGAATGTGATAAGATATTTAAAAAGGTAATCAAATTAAAATGAGGTCATTAGGGTAGGCATCCTCATGAGAGATTAGAACACAGATAGATACAGAGGAAAAACCATGTGAAGACACAGTGAGAAGGTCACCATCTGCTAGCCGTGAAGAGAGGCCTTAGAAGAAACCAAATCTGCTGACACCTTGATTTTAGACTTCTGGCTTCCAGAATTGTGAGAAAATAAATTTCTATTGTTTAAACCACCTAGTCTGTGGTACTTTGCTATGGCAGCCCTAGGAAACTAATACAGATGGACCATTCTAAATGTTTCTCCCTGGAAACCATAGCACATAAAATATGCATCTGGTCTTCTGACTCCAAGATCCTGGGGTAATTTCAGCAAATAGAACTTGGCTCTGGAAAAGGCTTTGTGCTTTCATCACCTGCCATTCTAGGGCTTTTTACAGAAGGCAGGGACAAGGGCCAAACCCACATAGACTCAGATGGAATCAGTTTGAAGGGGGCTGTTATAAATACGTCATTTCTAAGTTCCAGAGGAATTCTACATCACTCCTTCTTTCCTGCAGCCTTGGAGAACAAGGGCCTGTAGCCTTCATGGGCAGCATCTGTTGCTTCTATGTGTGTACTCAGCCTCAAGGCAGTGTGCCCTGCTTGTTTGTAAATGTCTAGCTAAAACCAAATATATTGGTCTGTTCATCATGGCACTGCAAAACAATGTCCCTAGGTGGCAAATGTTTTGTATCCAGCTCACCTGAGTTTAACAGATGAGACCTAAAAGCATTTTGTTACTCTCCTGAGATAATGGGTAATTTGACTCTGGGGCATCTTGAAAGCAAGATGCTTCTTCCTCTACTTCTGCTTTCCCTTCCAAGATAGTCCTGGAAAGTTCTCAAACATGCTCTGTTGTTTGTACTTGTTTGTGCGAGAATGTGAGTCTAGGGCAGGGCTTAGGCTGGGGCTGGATTGCGTGAGTACACCTACTGATCTGCCACCTCCTGGCTTTATGACCTTGGGCAAGTTATTCAACCTTGCTGTGCTTTAATTTCCCTACCTGTGAAAAAGAATAATCCTAGTACCTATCTCCTGTGGTAGTTGTAGGATTAAATGAGTTAATGCATGTAAAGCCATTAGAACAGTACTTGGCACATAGTAAGCATTCAATAAATGTTACCAATGTAGATGGAATATAATAACTGTTGAATATGAGGTTTTTTTCAATACCATAGGAGAATGGATCTCGCAAAATTTTGCTGTGTAAATGCTGCAACATATCTGCTCCCTTAGGCAGAATAAAAACAGTACTATTGAGGGTTCTTATGTGTCAGGCATCATGCTGAATACTTCCTATGCTTATCTTATTTAAGCCTCATAAGAGTCCTGTCAGGTAAACAGGGTAGGTTAGGACAGGGTAGGTTATGCTAAGTAGCAAATAATACCAAAATCCCAATGGCTAAATGGAACAAAGATCTTCCTCGTTCACACTACATTTCAATACTACATTTCTCCAGTGGGTAAACAGGAGTATTTGCTTATCACTATCACTATCATTCAGGAAGGTAGGCTGATGGAGGATGATGCTATCATCTCAACACAAGCCTTGCCTTTAGGGCTAGCCATGGTAAGGGTGAGAGCCAGGAGAATAGGGTGCTAACTCTTCAGTACTTTGACATTGGAATGACATATATCACTTTTGCTAGAATCAGCCATGGAAAGTCAAATGACCATGTATAACATCAATAGGGAGTGTGCCTGGAAGAAGAGGAGAGAGGCATCTCAGTGAGCACATACTGCTATTGTTCCTGTTCTACACATGAGGTCACTTCCACTTAGATGGGAAAGTAACTTGTTCAGTGTCACGTAGCAAGTGGAAAGCCACAATTTCAATACTAGATTATCTGACTCTAAAACTGATGCCTCTAACCATTGTGATAATTGCCTGTGTAGGCCAGTGACATTCTTGTTAAAGCCTATTGTGAGTTTAATTGTGTCCACCAAAAAAATATATTGAAGTCCTAACCCCCAGAACCTCAGAATGTGACCTTATTCAGAAATACGGTCTTAGCAGATGTCATCAAGTGAGGATGAGGTCACATTACTTTAGGATCGGCCCCATTATGATATGACTGGTGTCCTTATAAGAAGAGAAAACAGAGACACAGACACACAGGGAGAACCATGTGATGATAGAGGCAAAGCCCCAAATGCCAAGGATTGCCAACAATACCAGGAGCTGGGAAAAGTCAAGGACACTTGCTTTCCTAGAGCCTTCGGAAGGAACATGGCCCTGCTGAATGTCGATTTTAGACTTCTAGTCACCAGAATTGTGAGAAAATAAATTTCTGTTGCTTAAAGCCACCCAGTTTGTACTTCGTTACAGCAGCCCTAGGAAACTAATACAAAGCACATCCTACAATAGTGTGTTTTAGATCTTCATTTTCACATTGTCTATTCGCCTCATGTGTCCTCTCTAACCAGCCTGGAACTTCTCAGGGGCTATCTGCAAGAAGTCTTTCACGTGCCATGTTTTACTTTTTGTGTCTCCGATGCCTCAGACAGTTTCTTACACTGAATCACTGAATAGGCACTCAATAATGCTTGTTGAATGCATACAATAGAGTCATTTTTATTCTTTGTTTTCCCAGCTTTGTAACAAGACAGAATGTTTATTTCAGACTTTGGGAGATACTGAGACTTCATAGAGCACAGTTTATGCATTGGTTCTCCTTATGAAATGCTTGAGCACAGGTAATGGGCTCAGTTTCATATACAAAACTTATTGCGGTTTGGTCCATGTTGGTCTCTAGGTTGAGCTCTCCAGAAGAAGTGAGATGGAGTTTGGGGTTCCAGATCTTTCCTGGAGAGCACTGCCAATGAAAAGAAGGAGGGGAAGCAGTGTTGAAGAAAAGAAGTTGAACTGTGATGCTGGCCCAACATGGCCTCAGTTAACCTACCTATTCGGGGCTCTGGAGAAGTTCTATCAGAGTGTCCCCTGTTGGGCCAAAATCACCAGGCCTTTAGACCCTGCAGGCTGCCCCAGAAACAAAACCTTGAACAAACAACTCTCTGCAGCTGAGCCCACCCTGAAATGTTGACAGCTGGACTCCAGCTGCAGACTGCACTCCCTGCAGCCAAAAGCAAGATCTTCCTTGAAGAGGAATATACATGGTGCCTCTACACCTCTACTCCATCCATCCACCTCTCTGATGTCATCTCTTTTCCCACCAACACCTCTACAACTCCAGCCTTCCCCTACCACTCCACTTGCAAATCTTTTTTTTTTTTTTTTAAGATTTTATTTATTTATTTGAAAGAGAGAGAGCATGAGAGAGGAGAGGGTCAGAGGGAGAAGCAGACTCCCTGCTGAGCAGGGAGCCTGATGTGGGACTTGATCCTGGGACTCCAGAATCACAACTTGAGATGAAGACAGTCGCTTAACCAACTGAGCCACCCAGGCGCCCCCCAGCAGATCTTTAAAATCTCCTGTTTTCTACCTCCATGCCTTCACTTTACCCTCACCCTGGGGCGCCACTCCTCTGTCCCTCCCAGCAAACTCAGTCTTGGTCTCCAGCACTCCAGATCTCATCTTCTCAGAAAGCCTTTGCTGACCTCATGTCTATTTCTTCTCTGTATTTGGTGTACCTTGTAACATCATCATTGCAGTGCTTATTACACACTATCACATCAGCTCCTCACTGGACCTTGAATCACCCTGAAAAGGGATTTTGAATTCAAACTCTGTGGCACCTGTGCCTAGTCTGATGCCTGGCCCATATAGGCAATTAATAAATATTAATTGATGATGGACTGGCTGAAATATACAGAAGGAAGCAAAAGGAGCCTTGTAATGTCAAGAGAGGGAACATTTGACTTGATCATAGTAGAACTCAAATTCAAATTAAGTATTTATTATCCTCTTCTGTTTGGCCTTAGACCAGCCAGTGTCCTATGAAATCCAGCTTTAACAGATCACCTCCTCAAAGACCTGCAAACCCAAACAGAAATGCTACAAAGACAAACAGGGAAGATGTATAACTTAGACGGGAGCAACTTACCCATGGGATGTGTTGTGTAAACCAGACTCTAACTGCAGAGGGAAGTATGCCCTAAGGATTTGTCAGTGGAATTGGCCCAGTCTTTTAGCTGCTAAAAGGCTCCAAAGGTAGCTACAGGGTTTAAAGAGCCCTGAATGGCCAATAAACATCTTCTGTCTTTGTCTAGCCAGTACAGATTTCTCCTTTATTGGAAACAGCCCTCATTTTTCCTTAGGGAACTATCCTTTGCTCATTTGCATCCAATTAGGAGGATAGTATCAGTCAAGGACTCTGCCCTCTCCCAAATACAATGAATAGTTTTGCAGAGGGCTTGGGACTCAAGACAAGCTAGTCAATCAGTGGGCATCAGTTCTAGGAAGGAGAAACTCTTACTTTACTAGTTGTTAGGATGATAGAAGGTTAAGATTGGAGCTGCTGGAGATCAGTAGGATACCAGGCAGGTAGAGGTCCTGGGAATTAAGCCAATACTAAGAACTTCAGAGACAAAGGGTGGAAAGAGACAAGTTCTTGATATCATTAGAGATAGACTTGCTTGAATTTAGCACAATCATCAAATTTTTAATTAGTAAGCCAGTAAATCCATGTCTTTTTTTTGCTAATGCTAGTTTGAATTGGGTTCTTATTAGTTGAAACTGAAAGTTTCCTCCTCATCAGGAACAATCTTGTCCTTTCACTTAAATTTTCAGATGAAAGAGTAGAAGAGATAGAGTAGGAAACACTGTTTGGTCTACTCTATCTTTGAGCTCTGTACTTCAGACCAAAAAACCAAACCAAAGCAACTCCTTTATGTCATTTGTAAAGTGAATTTTATCCCTGGGAATGACAAAAGATATATGGGAGGTTTTATCTATCCTCAAGCAACTCATAGTTGAGCGGGAGAGACAGGCTCAGCACATATGAAAGCAAGGCAGTATCAAAGTTTAAGTCTAACTGGCCAGGCAAAGGTTCTGACCTCTGATGATCTTGGTGCTCACCCTTTGGAAGGCCTGGCAGCAGACTCATGCAGTTTACCAACATGATCAGCAGGAAGCTTCATCTGGGGTGACAAATGGTGACCCCTTCACCCTGATAATTAGGTTTTGTCAGCCTGGGACTTAATGGAAATTAATAAAATGGTATATTGCGGTGCTTTGCATGGCCTTGTTACCGGGAGCATAGTTCCTTGGCAGATTCCTCAGAGTTTCATCCTTTTCAGGATTGGACTGAATCATTCATTGGTTACACTGCTTAAGAAACAAATAGCAAAAACATGGAGGCATGGGAGATGGCTTTGTTTTTGGAGAGTTTTGCAATACAGTGAAAAAAGTTGAGGCTTGGTTCAACAGATAATACAGTGTTTTTTAGTTACCACTTATTGGGCATTTACAACATGCCAGACATGGTGCTAATCACTTTACAGGGAGTGTTTCATTTAATTCTCATAATAACCTTGTGAGGGATGCAATTCATCTT
The DNA here is from genome assembly GCF_011800145.1 of Mirounga leonina. Classification (NCBI taxonomy): domain Eukaryota; kingdom Metazoa; phylum Chordata; class Mammalia; order Carnivora; family Phocidae; genus Mirounga; species Mirounga leonina. The sequence goes on from NW_023270855.1 coordinate 14,153,039, forward strand.
CCTTTTGCAGATATGTAAACTGTGGCTCAGAAAGATAAATTCACATGCCCAAAGTTCTGGAGCTAATGAGTGTAGGAGCCAGGATTTGAAATCAGTTCTGGAGCCTGAGTCCTGGCACCACTTACACTGCCTTTCCAGCAAGGGCAATGACCTAGTGACCTCAAGGACTGATGAAGAATGTCATCATACAGAGTAATGTGTGGTAAAGAGGCCCTGGATCCAGAAAGTCCAGTTCAGAATTTTCTTCTGTTATCCCAAACCAAAATAAAGAAAGCCTGGACAGTGTGATGATAAGAGGAGAGGCAAGGACGGATTTTGCAAAGGAACATTGCAGGATTTAGATACTGGATGAACAAAAAAGAGAAAGAACAATGAGTCAAAACATAACAGAGTTCACTTTAAACGCAGATATAAAATATCTGTGTCCAAAATAGTAGCTGTCAAGAGATTACTTGCAGTGTATTATGGGAATGCATTTAGTTTTCATGGCAGAAAGCTGTGTCAAGTAAAGAACTCTTCATATCTATTCATATTCATATTTATTGGAGGCTCATTCATCTATTTAGTGTATTTTTAAATTTTTTAAAAGATCATTCGCCACATTTGTGGGTGCATATATAAGAGGGGAAAAATCAATGTTGAATTTTACAAATTGATGCCTGTCTCTGCCCTCACTTTATCATTCCCATTAGGCAAATGACAAATAACATTATTGTGCAGAGTGGAGTTGTTTAGCAAGCTTTAGGAAAGTTCCAAGATGCTGGCCCTTTTGTTTTTTTAAACACAAGTTCTTTATGCCAGTGTTTCCTCAGTTTCATGTTCACATTAACCCACTCACACTGTGTTTATTATTTTTTAAGGTTCATGTTGAAATAGATGAATAGGAGATATTGCAGATGGGTTTCCCCAAGCCTGCAGGCTGTAGTGAGGATATAACAAGAAAATGTCCACTAAATACCAAGGAAGAAAATAGCAATCAGGCCGTGAAAGGCAGTAAACCTGTGGTTGGTGACCACAGAGACTGCTACAAAGCCTGACTTAACTTGGTTCATGGATTGGAGTGCTGGTCATCCCAACTCACCATCCTCAGTACTTCGCACATTGCACCCTCCTTATGATGCCATCAGCATTTAGTACGAAGCATGTCAGGCTCACCTTTACCTCTCTCCCTTAGAGCGATTTCAAACTGGAGAAGAAGCCCACTTAAAGTAGTAAAAGGACCCCTGCACTGGAGATCAAAAGACTGAGATGGGATTGTACCTGTGTGGACTTGGATGTGTCATTTCCCTGTGCTGGATCTCAGTTTCCTTATCTGTAAAATGAAAAGACGGGACAATGTGACTCAGTTCCTTGGAGCTCACAGTCTCATTTTACTCATACAGAACACATCTAACACATAAAATAAAAGAATATGGACTTGTTGGGGAAATAATGTAACAAACTTAACTTAAAGCACTACGTCAACGGGCGCCTGGGTGGCTCAGATGGTTGAGCGTCTGCCTTCGGCTCAGGTCATGATCCCAGGGTCCTGGGATCGAGTCCCACATCGGGCTCCCTGCTCAGCGGGGAGCCTGCTTCTCCCTCTGACCCTCTCCCCTCTCATGCTGTTTCTCTCTCGCTCGCTCTCTAGAAAATAAAAAAAATAAAAATCTTAAAAAAAAAAACACTACATCAGGGCGCCTGGGTGGCTCAGTTGGTTAAGCGACTGCCTTCGGCTCAGGTCATGATCCTGGAGTCCCGGGATCGAGTCCCACATCGGGCTCCCTGCTCGGCAGGGAGTCTGCTTCTCCCTCTGACCCTCCTCCCTCTCATGCTCTCTGTCTCTCATTCTCTCTCTCTCAAATAAATAAATAAAATCTTAAAAAAAAAAAACCACTACATCAAAAACTAATGATGTAATGTATGGTGATTAACATAACATAATAAAAAAAAGAAAATAAATAAATGTATAAATGGTGATATGAGATGATTTGGGATGACATGCAGATAAACATTTTAAATTTTAAGTTCCTCATCTCTCTTAATCTATATTAGAAAAGGTATGACTAGCACTTCAAACCTGTGACTACATTGTTATTGCTTACAATGATGATACATTTATTTAAGGCAAAAAATGAGTTGATTTAAAAGTGTTTTATGCTAAAGAACTTTACTGGCCTTTGTTTCTGGTTCCCTGGAGGTAACTTCTTAATCCTTGGAATCACCAAGTGATAGAAATGTTTTTGTTATTCACTGGGGGTTTTTCAGAGTTTATGCTACAAAATGGCTCACGGTGGACCCTTAGATAGTTTCAGGATAGGTGCCAGCCATGCTATAAAAACCAAAATCAACCATGTGATTCAAAGATCAGGACTCTAAGCCAAGAGACATCAACCCAACCTCTGGGGAGGTTATAGACTGGGTGCAGTCATGTGACCAGTGAGTCACTCATGGCTGTGCAGTAAAACCCCAATAAAAACTCGAGACACAATGGGGCACCTGGGTGGCTCAGTCGGTTAGGTGTCTGCCTTTGGCTCAGGTCATGATCAGGGTCCTGGGATTGAGCACCTTATTGAGTTCTCTGCTCAGCGGGAAGTCTGGTTCTCCCTCTTCTACTCCCCCTGCTTGTGCTTTCTCTCTCTGTCAAATAAATAAGTAAAATCTTAAAAAAAACACACACACACAAACAAACAACCTCAAGACATTGAGGTCTGGCTGAGTTTCCTGGTTGGTGATACACGGTAATGTGCATCCTGAGAACATGAAAATTTTGTGTTTGGGATTCTCCTAGATCTTGTCCTATTTGTCTCAGCATTTAGCTGGTCCTGACTGTATTCTTTATAGTAGAACTGTGATCATAAGTATAGAACTTTGCTGAGTTCTGTGAATCATCCTAGCAAATTATCAACTTGAAGAGGCAGTGGGGACCCCTGAATTTGTCTGGGAGCCCTGGAGCTGTGGCTGGTGTCTGAAGGAGAGCTGGTCTTGTGGAGGACTGTTTCTTTAACTTTTTTTTTTTTAAAGATTTTTTATTTATTTATTTGACAGAGAGAGACATAGCGAGAGCAGGAACACAAGCAGGGGGAGTGGGAGAGGGAGAAGCAGGCTTCCCGCTGAGCAGGGAGCCCGATGTGGGACTCGATCCCAGGACCCTGGGATCATGACCTGAGCCGAAGGCAGACACTTAACGACTGAGCCACCCAGGCGCCCTGTTTCTTTAACTTTTGAAGTTTGACCTAACTCTAGATAGTTAGTGTCAGAATTGCACTGCAAAGGGGCAATATTAAGTCAATAGCAATTTATTTAATAATAAAATGTACATTTGGGTATGGCCTAAATTCTGTACATGGTATAAAAATGACCAAAGTTTGGAACTCTAGTATAATGTTCTCTGCATTGACTCTAAAACCTGTTATGTCTCTCTCTCTTTTTTTCTTTAATAATTTACTACTCAGAAAAACCCTAAGAGGTTGATAACTACTAAAATTTCCATTTTACAGATTAAGAAACTGAGGCCTAGAGAGGTTAAATAAGGTCATGTGACAGGTAAGTGGCAGTGTTGGAATATGAATTTAGGCAATCTGTCTCTCAAAAATCTTGTTTTTAGTGTGTTCATCATCATACTAGTAAAATACCCACCTTGTGGGACACCTGGGTGGTGCAAATGGTTAAGTGTCCGACTCTTCGTTTTGGCTCAGGTCATGATCTTGGGGTCTTGAGACTGAGCTCTGCATCAGGCTCCACACTCAGCAGTGAGTCTGCTTGAAAAATTTTCTCTCTCTCTCTCTCTAAAATAAATAAATAAAACCTTTAAAAAAATACTCACCTTGTAGGATCACTATTAAGATTAAATGATATATTGCATATAAAGCTCATTGAAGAGCTTCTAACACATAATGCTCAGTAAATGTTAGCTTTTGTTATTCCTGTTATACTTAGATATATATTTCTCTATTTAACAATATCAGTCCTTAAAATAAATTAGGGGACATGTGATTTGGTCACACAATATAGCGTTGTCTAGAATCGATTGAAAGCCATATATATGCTTTGTTTTATATGGAAAAGAGGAATTTTCGTCTGTAAGGTACAGAAGGTGCAAGACTTGCATTGCAGACTTTCCCTGGCATAGAGCAATTTTCCAGGCAAGGAATATCATTAAGTCCAAAAGTAAAGTCAGCATGACAATGAACCTGGATTTTACAATTTTTTCAGCTAGTAGAAGACAAAGAGAGGAGAAATTTTAGCTAACATAGCAAAGTGTGCATTTTGAGATTCATTTAGGTGACTACAGTGCCTTAGTTAGAATGCCCTAGACTGGTAATTTATCTTTATTTGTCAGCTCCCTAGTGATGAGTTTTTATGAAGGGCAGAAAGTAAGTAGGAAGCAAAAATAACTGCTGGTTTTTGACTAGTGATTGTCTTCCAATTTTGGGGTGATACATCTCTAAAAGTCTTTTGTCAGAAGAAAGCCTAAATACTCCCCTAAAAGGTCAAATGTATAACTTAGAAGGAATTGGGAAACATATTAATAGTTCACGTATTTTCTTTCACATGAACATATGATGACATTGACAATATTGGCTGGGAAATAATACCTAGATATATCAATTTAAGAAAAAAAAAACACAATCTATTAGAATGAAAGGGCTTTTGACATAATGAAGGGAACATTTTAATAAGAGCACTTTTTCTGGCTTCAGTATTCAGTGAGTCAGTTATAAGCTCTAGGAGAGAAGTGACTCTGTGCGTTTCCATGGAGGGAAGAAGCTTTCTCTTTTACCCTGAAGGAAGAGCAAAAGAGAGAGATCCTATCTCCCTTGCAAATTCATTGACTCCATGGAAAAAGCGAAGAGTAAAGGAATCTGCTTTTACCACAGTAGGGGAAAATAAACAGATTCAACTCCAGAACCCAAAGGAAAGGGTAAATCGGTTGCTATTAGCCAGCTCTAGCCTAGATTGTCACTTTCCAGTGGACACAAATTACATGTATTTTTCTTGCTTTATGCCTAGGCCTGACCAGTTGGCCACTTAAATAATTCCACTGGGGCAGCTGTAACACTGATCAGTGTGTTGGAAATTCTGTTTTCTGACAAGTTTAGGAAGGGGCTACTCTATTTGAGTTAGTTAAATATTCTGATTAATAGAGGTTATCATATATATTATGGCAGATGGCAGTTGTGGTATTCATTCATTCATTCATCTGCCCAACAAATGATTATTGAAAACTTTCCATGTAGTAGGCACGATTTTAAATACTGTGGATACAAGATGCTTATGAAGATTATAAATGAGATGCTTGCTGTTTTGGAATTTACATTTTAGTGGGAGAAGACAACATGTGAAATCATAAATGAACACCATGATTTCAAATTGTGAAAAGTGCTTGAAGGAAGTGAACAGGGTACTGCAACTAGAAAATGACTGCAGGAAGGTAGGTTGATTTAGACTGGGTGGTCAGGGAAGGCTTTTCTGAAGAAGTGCCATCATAGCTGAGATCCAAATGATAAGAAAGAACCAACACTCTAAAGGATCTTCATTTGAGGGAACATCAAGTGCAAAGGTCCTGAGGTTGAAACAAGGTAGATGGGCTTAGTGAACAGAAAGATGAGTGTGGGGTAGGAGTGCTGTGAGAAAGGAAAGTAGGGTGGAGAGGTCAACATGGTAGGCAGGGGACAGATAAAGTACAACCTTAAAACCCTGAGGTTTAAAAAGTCTGGGATTTTATTTTGTATGTGATGAAATGCCATTGAAACAAAGGAATGACATGATGTGGTACCTATTTTATTTTTTAAAAGATTTTATTATTTATTTGTCACAGAGAGAAAGAGGGCACAAGCAGGGGGAGTGGCAGGCAGAGGGAGAAGCAGGCTCCCCACTGAGCAGGACCCTGGGATCATGACCTGAGCCAAAGGCAGACGCTTAATTGACTGAGCTGCCCAGGCGTCCCAATATGGTACCGATTTTAAAGCATATTTGTACAGTGGATATATGGGGAGAGTTGTTTAGAAGAGTAAGTCTATCAGTGCTTCTAAAAGTCCAAGAGAACTGGGGAGAAGAAATGCCAGTATGTATTAAACAGAAGAAATGGAACCTAGAGTCCGGCCTGGCTCTGTCACTCATTTGCTGTGCTTAGTCAAGACCCTTCTCTCTCTGGGCCTTGGTCACATCATCTGAGACGTAAAAAAAATCATCTTTAATACTAGATTCCCTTCCAAGTGCCCCTGCACACCAACATTGTATGGTTCAGTAGTTTGTGACCCTTTAAAAGGAGTAAAACTTCCAAGGTTGAAATCACAACTATAATCAACACCAAGCATAAATGATGGAAACCAACCAGGTGAAAGTAAATCCCAGGGCTGTCATCAATCCCCAGGGTCTGGTGTGTTATCTCTTTATTTGCATGAGCTCAGCACATATTAACCACTTTTTTGTTTGGTGGCTCTTTATCGCCTCCATTTTTTATGGTTATCTTTTGCATTTGCCACTTCTTGACACTCCTTGGTCCCAGCATTGCTCCTGACTGCACCAAGCCTGGGTAGTTTGAGGACCTCTAGCAAGAGAAAGCCTGTCTAACAATCTTTTCATTTCTGATTTCATTGGAATATAAACCATTTTGTTGAGTCTGGGTGTCAGCATTGGCACTTGGAAGTAGGACAAGTGGATATGAAGTGAACTGTGCTATTCTCAGTACCTCTGCAGTCTGGGATTGTGCAAATCCAGAGCAAACCAAGAGGCTTAACATTCCTGCCTAACCTCATGGCTTGGTCATACAGATATCAGGAGCCTAATTTAAATATAAGGTGGTACCCTGAAAGACATACATCACTGGACCTATTCCTCCCACCTCCACTCCCATAGAAAGGGATTTTTTCCCCCTTAAATTGACATTGTTATGGTTTAATTTATTGTAAATGCCCCATCTGGATTTATTATTTAAGTGTTTAACTTTGAAATGCCTGTATTCTCATATTCCTTTTTTAGCATGGAGTGATTGGGAAACTAAAACTGAAACTAAAGAAATATTGAGGTGTTTTAGAAAAGAGTGTGGATGAATACACCATACTGTTTATCAAGTATTATTTGAATATTTTTTGAATGATAGCACCTGATTTTTTTTAAAATTTTTTATTGTTATGTTAATACCCATACATTACATCATTAGTTTTAGATGTAGTGTTCCATGATTCATTGTTTGTGCATAACACCCAGTGCTCCATGCAGAACGTGCCCTCTTTAATACCCATCACCAGGCTAACCCATCCTCCCCTCCTTCCCCTCTAGAACCCTCAGTTTGTTTTCCAGAGTCCATCGTCTCTCATGGTTCATCTACCCCTCCGATTTTCCCCCCTTCATTCTTCCCCTCCTGCTATCTTCTTCTTTTTTTTTTTCTTAACATATATTGCATTATTTGTTTCATAGGTACAGATCTGAGATTCAACAGTCTTGCACAATTCACAGCACTTACCAGAGCACATACCCTCCCCAGTGTCTATCACCCAGTCAGCCCATCCCTCCCATCCCACCCCCCACTCCAGCAACCCTCAGTTTGTTTCCTGAGATTAAGAATTCCTCATATCAGTGAGGTCATATGATACATGTCTTTCTCTGATTAACTTATTTTGCTCAGCATAATACCCTCCAGTTCCATCCACGTCGTTGCAAATGGCAAGATCTCATTCCTTTTGATGGCTGCATAATATTCCATTGTATATACATACCACATCTTCTTTACCCATTCATCTGTCGATGGACATCTTGGCTCTTTCCACAGTTTGGCTCTTGTGGACATTGCTGCTATAAACATCGGGGTGCACGTACCCTTTCTGATCCCTATTTTTGTATCTTTGGGGTAAATACCCAGTAGTGCAATTGCTGGATCATAGGGTAGCTCTATTTTCAACTTTTTGAGGAACCTCCATACTGTTTTCCAGAGTGGCTGCACCAGCTTGCATTCCCACCAACAGTGTAGGAGGGTTCCCCTTTCTCCGCATCCCTGCCAACATCTGTCATTTCCTGACTTGTTAATTTTAGCCATTCTGACTGGTGATAGCACCTGATTTTATCACTAGCCTAGACTTTTAAGTAATTATCTCTGCTGGGTGTGTTAGTTTCAATTGCTGTGTGACAAGTTGCCACAAATTTAGCAGCTTAAAACAATACCATATTTATTCCATGTGTCAGAGGTGAGGAGTCCAAGTGGGCTCAGCTGAGCTCTCTGCTCAGGGTATCAGAACGCTGAAATCAGGGTGCTGGCTGGGCTGAGTTCCTATATGCAGGCTGTGGGGGATTATCTGCTTCCAAGCTAAACTTGTGAGGGATGAATTCTTGGAAGAATTCAGTTCCTGTGGTGGTAGCACTGAGATCCCTGATTCCTTGCTGGAATTCTAAGAGCTCTCAATTCCTAGAGGCAGCTTGCATTCCTTGCTCCATCTGCAAGATAGTAAGGATGCATGTGTTGAATCATTCTGTTGCTTTGAATCTCTCTGACTTCCTTTTGTGCAACCAGCCAGAGGAAGCTCTGAGGTGGTTTCATGTGATTAGGTCAGGGATACCCAGATAATCTCCCTATATTAAGGTTGACTATGTCATAAAATATAACCTAATCATGGAAGTAAAATCCACTGAATTTAGTCTTGGTGATTGTGCCGGTCATCTATTCCATGGGGTGGGAAATCTAGGGGTTTATCCTAGAATTTTGCCTACCACATTTGATTAACACAAATTTAGTTGGGATTTTTTTTTTTTTTTTTGAGTATGAGTTACCCAAAAGCAGGCTCGAATTTGGGTTCCAGCAGCTTATTTGGGAGGTGGTCCTGGTTAGCCCAGTGAAAAAACAGGGAAGTGAGACAGGGAAGAGAGGAAAGTCAGTTAAGGAGTTGGTTACTACTGTAAGCAACAAGGGCTCATCTGGGGACCCTCTAAGAGAGGGTAGCATATCCCTCAGAACTGTTCACTCCTACCTACCCCCATGGGTTGAAGGTTGCTGGGGGCAGGGAGGGGGCATTGATATTCCAGTGTTTCTGGTTTGTGCTATGTGAGGGCAGAAGGTGGTTCAGTGGCCAGAGAATGTTGTGGACTGAGACTCAGGACAATGCTGGGGTATAGGTTCACTGTGGGCAGTCACTAAGGGCGGCCTGGCAGCTCGGAACTTCACCTTTATCATCTTTTAGTTCCTCAATTTAGCCCAGGGAGTGGGAATTATTGTGCCATTTTACACATTAGGAAACTGAGGGTTAGGTTAGGTGGTTTGTCTAAAATTGCTCTACAAGTAGGTGGTCGGCTATATTTAACCTATGTTGTCCAACTCACTCATAGGCTACAAGGGAAGACAGAAGCCACAAGCCAGTCCCCTGCTTCTGGTGTTACTCAGTGTCTCTTTGAATCTACTTCTCAAACAACCAGGGAATAAATAAATGCTGATGAGATTTTGAATAAAGGTAATCAGAATGACAATAAATAATCCATGGAAGCAAAATGGAGAAGGTCCCCACTAATTCTCAAAGGAAAATACAGGGCTACTTCACATTTGTTTGCCTCCATTGTAGACTATTAGACCATACTTACTAATAAAATCTCACATGATGGATGTGCTTTAATTTTCTTGTTCAGGATGCCATTTGCTCCCCATCTACTTTTATGGTCCACAGAAGAGGCGTGATAGTGCTGTCATTTTGAGCTTGGGTTTTGGAGTCAGTCTTTCCTGAGTTTAAAGCTATGCTCTGCCTTTCTGTGTGATCTGAGATATACACTAAGTAGGGGGTGGGAGTTGGGGGGGTGGCTCTTCTGTCCTCTGTGCCTTCTTCAAAGAATATACTAAATCAGAAGGCATATTAAAAGTGTTTAGTATTATGAAGTTCTCTGTATTTAGTAGCTGTTGTTATTATTCTCATTGACAGATGAAAAACTAATGTTCAGAGAGAAGTGACTTGCCCAAGGCCATCTACAAGCTGTTGGTGGAATTAGGGTTAGAACCCAGATCTGGATGAAATCTGTCCTCTCCTTGCTGCAAAGATCAGAATTTTCCTTGCTCTTCTTCAAGATGCAGGATAACACCCAAGTGAATCATCTAGTACCTTCCGAGAGGTACTTTGGACATCCCAGGACAGCCAATCCTCAGCTCTAGGTACAGGGATCTATACCAAGGGAATGAAATGGATGCAGCATCTTCTTCCCTTGGAAAGTCTTTTCCATGGTCCCTCTAGGCATATGGCCCTCAGTGTACTATTCTAGAACTCAAAGAAAGACAGAGAAATGGTTTCCAGGAGGTGCTGGTAGGGAGCTGACCACCTCCTTGGTGGTCCTGAATATGTTTTAAGGCTGACTTCTCTGCATTGCAGTCACCACAGGCATTAGATCTGGTGGCAAATGCTGCCATTTATTTTTTGTGTGAAGAGTTACTTTTTTTAAATAAAGAATTACTTTTGAACAAAAAGCCATGGATATTTTTCCTTTTCTACCTTAATAGGCAAATTGGAATTCTAGATTTTTCTGTAACTAATTTCTGTTTAGCCTTTCCTCACAAACCTTTAATTTAATCAACATGTATTGAATGTCTACCATCCACCAGGCACTGTTCCAGGCCTTGGGAATACAGTAATTAGCAAAATATGCAGAGCTCCTGTCTTCATGGAGATTATATTGTAGTGGGGCATGGGGAAATTGGCCATTGACAAAACTAAGTAAATTATATAATATGTCCAGAAAATAAGATAGAGAAAGGAGGATAGAGAGCTCTGGAGGTGTATATGACAATGGTCAGGGAAAGATGATCTGAGGAGGTGATATGTGGACCAAGGGCTGGAGGGAATTATATAGAGAATCATGCAAATATAAAGATAGAATGAAGTGTTAGTTTAAAGCACATTTGGTATGTGATTTGAGGAATAGTAAGGAGGCCAGTGTGGCTGGGGCAGAATGAGGCAGAGAATTGTAGTAGATGAGGTTCTAGGGAAATAGCGAGGAGCCAGGGTATAGAGGGGCTGATGCGCCATTGTGAAGACTTCAGTTTTAACAGTGATGGCTCACTCAAGCTGCCCTCATAGTGTGTATGGCCTCATAGTTTTCTTCAAAAATATAAAACAGCATATCTAGAAGAAATGTGGAAATAATGGTGCTTAGATTTAATGATATTCAGATACCACAAAACAGGAGGTCCAAGTCTCAGTACTAAGAATTGGAAGAGATATATTTGGGATATTCCTCTGCTACCCCATTAATAATAGTGGGATCCAGCTAAACTTGTGTTTATTCTGGTCCTTTAAGTTTTAGGGGTTTTGTTTTGGTTTTGTTTTTGTTTTTTTCTTTCAAATGTTTTGTTTTTTTTAGCTAAAAATCATTCTCTAAAAGGGAAATTTCAGAAAGGAACATCAAATGTACTAGTACAATCTTAACCCTCTAGATCAATCCCTCACTTGGAAATTGGAGTTCAAATAATTAAAATCAATTGTTATGCTTTTTGCTACCACCATGGTAGCATATTCCTGTCAAAGAGCTCCTGTGGGCTCTAGAGTAAGTTTGCTAATGCGATGTGGCCCATCTATAGCTAAAGCATTTTCAGCAAAAAAAACCATAAAGCTCTAATTACACAGGTTGTTCTTTAAAAAATCCTTCATGGTGATTCTATTGAGCCACATTACAAGAAGCAAAATTACATTATTAAAATGATCATTTGTGTCTTTTTTTTTGTTCTCTTCTTGCTGCTGGGAAAAAAATTCTCATTTCAGATCTACTTAGGATTTATTGCTTCTAAGAATTTTCTCTAAAATAGAGGGTGGCAGGAGAGCTACAAGACTCTTTGCAAGTAATAATGGAGCAGCTTACTGTGCTAACCAATAAACAAATATTAGATAAGTGCACTTGAAAAAATATATTGGAACAGTGGTATAACTGTCATGAACTGCATCAGAATCATCTACAGATTGCTGTGCCCCACCCTCTGAGTTTCTGAATCAGTAGTAGGCCTACAGATTCACATTTTTCACAAGTTCCCAGGTGGTAATGATGATGCTGGTTTGGGGACCCATTTTAGGAAACACTGTGCTGGGACCATGTATGCAATGCTGCCTTAGCTCCTGGATTTTATTCCAATGGTTAGTATTGATTCCCATCTGAGTGAGTCTACATAATAGAGATTTAAGAATTTAGCTTTAATGTCTACTCAATCTAACAAGTGTCTAAGACATTAAGTACAGCAAGGCTTCAGAATTAATTTGAATGAGGTTCAAGTCTTTGAGAAGAACATGATCAATTTTAGAGTGTTTCTTGACCAGTTTTGGATCTACTAAAGCCAATTATTTCAAAACCCATTCTCTGTATCAACTAATTAATTTTTTGCTTTATACACCTTCGGGATGCACCATAGTTTCACTTATTCTGTTTTCCCACCCAAAATACTTCCCACGTTGATCTCTGTCTAAAGAAACCTGACTCAAGACCTCAGTCAAATCCCAACTCTTTTATGAAACCTCCCATAATGCAGTTTCTCCTTCTTCTGAGAACCTATAGCTTTTATCACTCAGGCAATTAATATGGAATGACCCAGCCACCTGTTTTTGCTGTGTATTACAAGATTAACCTTGTATGGTTATCTGAATTTTTGCAGGAATATGTTTGACCTCCTCAACAGAGTGTAAGCAGAGATTGTGAGCAGAGATTAAGGCTACCACGCAGTTGATGCTTAATATGTATTTATTTGAGTTTGACTGAAGGCACAAATTCTACCAAACTGTGTACTATCTAAAATATAAGAAAAATAATTAATGTGAACTGAACACTTACTCTGTAGAATTTGTATCATCTCCTTGATTCTCTATAATAACTGTGTGATGTTGATACAGTTATTATCCTTGTTATACCAGTGAGAAAACAAAGACTTAATGCAGTAAAGTGCCTTGCAAAAGGTCACACATCCAAAAAGGATAGAGGTAAGATTGGAAGCCAGTCAGACCCCAGAGCCTGCACCTTATCCTTTGCAGTATTACTGAACCATGATCCTTTTCCTACCCTCATTCTCGGAAGCTCATACCTTCAACTCTGTGGAGTACACAGTATGAAGCTAGTTTCTCTTCCCTCTGCCCCAAACTCATTTGAAACCACAGAAACCACAAGAAAAATGGAGTCTGGCCACCTCCAATCTATGGATCCCAGAACTCTCCTTCTGTAATGATTCACCATCAAGGGCTCTAGAAGCCACAGCAGCAATAAAGGAGTCTTGTATCGATCTACTTTGAAATTATAGAGGAAAATAAATTACCCTGAGCTTTTTTATTGGCATCGAGTGCTAGGTCCAGACAGAGTATAGAAAAAAAAATAGCTTTTAAGGTTTAATTCAAAAGTCCCTTGCAAACTATGGATGCAGAAAACTGAATCATCTTATATTAGGGGATAGAGAGATAATGATAATAAATGCCTTTTTGAAAGTTTTGGTTTCCAAGCATAAGCCCTCCCCTAATAGTTCATCAGAGTTGATTAGAAGCCCTAAAAATCTCATTATGGCCCAAAGCTGCTAACTCCTCGTTTCCCTTCTATAGAAAATTTCATCTGATAATATCCAAATAATAGCCATTGATTGAATAAGATCTATTCTATGTGATTATACTATGTACATATTAATAATTAGTGCTGGATAATCATTTTACTATCTATTATTTAAGTAATGTATGAATCCAGCATTGTTTTAGGCATTCAAAGAATACATATATATACAGAAGAAGAAAGAGTCTTCCTTCAACATCCGTCTCCCACTTGCTTCAGTCCACCCCTGTTCTCAGCTGTAGCCACAGCCAATAGAGGAGTAGACATCCTTTATTCCCCTTGCTGCACCTACATATATGCATATGTGCATGTAAAGAAACAAATATACTTTTTTTCCGTAAATAGGATCATACTATAAAATTTATTCTATGACCCTTTTTTTCACTTAAAATGTTGAGATGTTTCCATTTTAATTTGACACAGTGTCTCTTTTTCATCCTTTTTAAAGATTTTAAAGTTAGTTTTAAATACTCTGGTGCTATCCCATATTTGATTTAACATTGTTTTTATATATATCTGAGATATTGGGGGGTTTTTTGAGTACAGTTGACACACAATGTTACATTAGTTTCAGGTGTATAACTTAGTGATTTGACAAGTTTATGCGTTATGCTATGTTCATCATAAGTATAGCTACTATGTGTCCCATTATATCGCTATTACAATCATTAACTCTATTCCTTATGCTCTGCTTTTTATTCCCATGACTTAGTCTTTCCATAACTGGAGGCCTGTATCTCTCTCTCCCTTTCACTCATTTAAACCTCCCCTCTGGCAACCATCAGTTCTCTGTATTTATAGATCTGATTCTGCTTTTTTGTTTCTTTATTCATTTTTTTTAGATTCTATTTATGAGTGGAATCATATGGTATTTGTCTTCCTCAGTCTGAGTTATTTCACTTAGTATAATACCCGCTAGATCCATCCATATTGTCACAATCTCATCCTTTTTTGTGGCTGCGTGATATTCCATTGCGTGTGTGTGTGTGTGTGTGTGCGCGTACCAAAATTTCCTTATCCATTTGTCTATTGATGGACACTTAGGTTGCTTCTATGTCTTGGCTATTGTAAATAATGCTGCAATAAACATAGGGGAGCATGTATCTTTTTGAGTTAGTGTTTTCATTCCTCCTGGGTAAATACCCAATAATGGAATTATTGGATCATATAGTACTTCTATTTTTAATTTCTTGAGGAAACCCCATACTGTTTTCCAGAGTGGCTGCACCAATTTACATTCCCACCAACAGCCCACAAGGGTTCCTTTTCCTTCACATCCTTACCAACATGTCTTCTTGATTTTAGCCATTCTAAGAGGTGTGAGGTGATAGCTCATTGTGGTTTTGATTTGCATTTCCCTGATGATGAGTGATGTTGAGCATCTTTTCATGTGTCTGTTGGCCATCTATATCTGGGATGTTGTTTTTATTCAAGTATGGTGAAGTTAACAGATCAGGAGACAGTTGCTGTTGAAAAGATTGTCTGTTACTCAACGGTTCCCAAGAGGAAGGAACATGCTATTCCATACAGGACCACATGGGGGAAATACCAGGGTTGGTCAGGAGCCACAGTGAGGGAAAAAATCATAGTCTTTATTGTGGTTTTTGTGGGAAGGAATGGATGAGGTGAGGCAAGCGAACTAAGCAAATTTAGGATTGGATAGTTGGAATAATTTCAGCAGACTCTGGGATATAAGGGTGGTCCCTAACTGTTTGGTGCCTGGTCCTGGAGTGATTTAAGGCAAAAAGAATGTTGGCTTGGTGTGTGAAAGTTAAATAAAGCAGATGATTAGGGGTATGGGTTCTGGATTGGTTGGTTTGCACATGAGAGGCAAGCTTGCAGGAAAGTTGTAGTCTCCAAAATTTAGCTAGCCCTTGGAAAAGTGGTCTCTCCCTGGTTCCACAAGGCCCCAAGATGTTAAAGCATCATAAAACAGAGAAAAAAAAAAAAAACATGATTAATGCAAACAGTTCTCCATTTGCTGAACATTTTGCTTTTTCTAGTCTGTTATTGTTGTTCTTATTCTGCCGACCTCACAAAGTGTGAAGATCAAACAAGACATGGATGTGCAAAAAGACCATCAGTTGAAAAGTGATGCGCACATGGAGGGATGCTAATATCATCTATAGTACCCATTTTTGAATATGCCATAGCTATAATGTTTTATATATTATCATATATTATGTGTCTTTTCCTATATAGTTATTAAGATGTAAATGAAAGCTCATATTTAAGTCAGTGTTAGACAGGGTTGTGAAGAAACACAGCTTACATCCATTTTGTATAGTCCGCATAGTGATGTTGTCTACTAGCTCTTATCCCCATTTTACAGATGAACACTTATAGGCTATAAAAAAATAATGTGTCTAAAATCTCTCAGTTCCTAAGACAAACAGCCAGCTATTGTTTTAAACTTAGCTTTCTCTAGCCCTAAAATTCTTACTATGCATTTCTGACCCTATCTGGTTCCAATACTTTGCCTCTTCTTTCTCTCACATTAGCTGCTAATTGATCACCATCTATAAGGCAGCCCTGCCTTTGGCCCCTGAGCTTGAAAACTGAAATAACACCATAGTAACCTGCCTGACAGAAGTCTTTATGAGATTTCATAATGTCCCTGCCAAAGGCTGAGGTCACCCTGAACCCTGGTCTGTCCCAGGGATCCTACGCCTGCCCAGAGAGTCTCCAGATGCAGACTGTCTCCTGGATTCCCTTTGGTGATTCCAGCCAAGATTTCTCCACTGCCCCCAGAACCTCAGGTGCCTGCTGCTTGCTTATTCCATGACCCATTTTATGCTAAGTCCTTTAAATAGTCTGCAGTGCCTGCCAGGCTGGGTTTTTCCTCAGCATCTACAGTAGCTCTGTGTCCCATTGTCACTCCAATTCCAGGACCAGCTCTTGTAGCCAATCAGGCGGTGCTCAGTTGTGCCTCTAGTTGGGATCCTTTTAGTGCTCTTTCCCCTCAGTTGCCCTCTACCTCAGAGATTAGATAAAGCCCCTTGCTTTTAATTCTTGTTTTATTTATTTATTTTTATAAAGACTTTTATATTTATTTAGAGAGAGAGCAGGGGTTGGAGGGGGGAGTGGGGAGGAGAAGCAGAGGGAGATGGAGAAAGAGAAACCTCAAGCAGACTTCCAGCTAAGGATGGAGCCCAACATGGGGCTCTATCTCACAACCCTGAGATCATGATCTGAGCCAAAACCAAAGTCATCACTTAACCAACTGCACCATCCAGTCTCCCCAATACTCGTTTTAAAATATCACTTACCTTATCCTACTCTCTCTGGAGTCCTTTTGTCTTCAGTGATATTGGGAAAATCACAATTATGATATTGATAGCCACCAGTTACTGATCACCGACTATGATTTAGTGAATAGATAAGGCACTTTACATGTAGTATCTCATTTGATCTTGCAAGTTTTTCAGGTGAGTGATATTAGCTCCATTTCTAGTAGGAAGGCACTGTGCCTAGAGAGGTCATCCAGTCTGTGCAAAGTCACAGAGCTAGCCAGGGAAAGATGATAACTGCTATTTATCTTTTACTGACTCTAAAGACCTTATTCGTCCCATTATTCTCTGCCTCTTTAGGTTCACTAAGTTCTGGTCATCATGGGCTGATATGTCAGCATTTAACCCATCTGAGTTAAGTTGGATGATGGGGATAGGATAATTGCAACAACTAAAGCTAGCCTGTCAGGATCTGTACTCTCAGGGCAAGTAAACTTCAGTGCATCTTTCAAATCTTCATTCCTACTCTCACTTACAAGATGAACTCTGTCCATCCTGTGAATTAATTCTACATTTGGGCTATATAGAATGTCAAAGAATGTTGCATGTGTAAAGCAGCTGGGGGTCCTCATCAGCACAAGAGAAAAGAGAAGAAGCAGAATTAAGGTAAAAAGGCAGTAAAGTGGATGTCACACAAATTGAATCCTAATCTTACCTCAGTCTCCAACTCATATTTGAAATGTGGAGATTAGCGAGGGAGGGCATCTCTTGCTGTAAATGCTATTGAGTGGGTAGTACTGCCTGGAATATGATCCTAGAAAGGATGTTCAGGCCATATCTGGGCTTAGTGGTGAATTTCTGGGTACAGGTGGTGTGAGAGGGGCATAAGTACCAGGGATTTCCTTTTTTGAAAACTAAAATTTGAGCCCTAACATTCAGAAACTAGCATTCTTCACTTCATCTCTTTGTGACCCTCACATAGGAGATTCCAGGACATGTCCCAGTTGAGAAACAGTACGAGTTTCTTGTATGCTGACCTCTTCCATGTCTCCAAGAAAATGACATACAGGTTAGCTGCTTAGAGCAGTGCTGAATACTGCTAAGATATCTGTTTAATATATATTAAAAGAGGAATTTTGCTTGAAAACCTAAAGACTTGACCTCCTTAAATTCTTAAGGCACAATCCATATTTTAATTTTCTTTGTCCTCAATCATGTCAGCACCATAGTAAGCATACACTACATAGACTAGGAAGAAAATCATGTCCTTAATGGGAGATCCAAAAGCAGTGGAGGTGTTGAGGGTTATTTTTCCCCTGTTGTCAATGTTAGCTGGAAGCTGAAGCCCATTTTGTGACCCTAGAAAGTTTTTGCCTAGTCTTCCCTCTCCTTTTAGCCTTGTTTTTCTCCCAGCATGCATTTGCCCTTTGCCCAAACCCCTTTCCATTTTATGCAGATTCTTTCTGCTACAGGGAGGCAGTTTGCCCTCCATGACCTTGCATGACATAAGAAGCCCATGATATGGCAAAGCACAGGGGAGTTGTTATGCTCTAATTGGCTTGGGCACTGACCCTCTGTGACAGTGATACAGCAGAAGCCAAATAGGGAAGCCAAACTGTAAGTTATAAAGCCCTTGGTAATCTTCCATCTAAATCTGTGCCTTTTTTCAGACATGTGTTACTCTTCATTCTAGTCCCTTGCTCTGGGTTTTGCATCTGTAAATTTGTAGGCAAATGTTCCTTTCACGATAAGGAAACCACAAGTTAGCCCTAGCACCCTTCGTGACACTAGGTTGGCAATTCTATTTTGGCCTTGTCCAAGACTCATTCCCCTATTGCTGTCACCGATGGTTATTTACTCTTTCCCTAACCAACCAGTGTGCTTGGGACATTGAACCAGATGGAATCACATTCCACATGGAATCATATTTAGTAGCAGCAACAGTAAGAGTTAACACCAAAGAACAGTTCTCTGTTGGACCCATCATAAGTAATATGGAGGCTCTCACAGGTGATAAATGGGTCTAGGCTTTGGGACAATATCTGCGCATAAGCTGCTCTTTTATCTCAGGACCAGGGTCACAACATTGTAACACTTTCTGTCCTTAAGCTCTTTACAAAACTCCTTGCACTTCTATGTTGAGCTTTTTCATTGTCTCTCTTTTCTCCCTTTTGTCCCAATTTTTATTGTCAGATGTGATTTCTAGGAGGCTCTGATTATGCCTGCAAATTATTGGAAACATTGTCCTCTGTGTTCTTTCTATATATATTCTGAGGTTCTCTACTGTGATCCATTTTACAGTTTCTTTTACACATTTTTCTTTCTTTGTTGTCCCCCACTCATCAACTTAAAAATTGTCCCCTCTGTTCACTTCTTGCTATTCAGGGTTGGGGGTGACCTGAGAAAGAGCCTGCAGTGGAGTCCAGAGCTGTCCTTCATGTCCTCTTTGGCTGCTCAGTCTCCTTCTCACACATGTTTCCTCATCTGTTAAATGAGAGGGTTGACCTATATAATCTCTAATTATCTAATAATCTCTTCATAACATACTGTGATTCTAGTCAATTCATAAGTAATCATACCTGAAATTTATTGAATGCTTAATGAGTGCTGGTCATTGAGCTCAGTACTTTTATTGTATGCAAATGAGATACATACAAACTGCACAACATCTCTAGATGATAATAATAATAATGGCAATAATAGCAGATATTTAAGGAATGTGTCCTATGTGTCAGGCACTGTATTAAGCTCTTTTTGTATATTATTTCATTAAACACCCACAATAATAATTTATGGGTTTTGTTATCATGACTGCTTTACAGATAAAGAAACAGAAACTCAGAAAGATTTAAATAGCTCATCAAAGATAATGCTGGCAGAAAGTGGGGTATGGGGATTTGAATTCCAGGCTGTTTTACTCCAGAAACCAAGATCTTTTCTGGGTTAAATGATTCTAGTAGTTATTTTCATAACGAGTGCAAGGTTGGCCTTTGATTACCACTGCTAAATATATTTCAGGAGCATGAAGCAAAGGGATCCTGAAAATATTATTAATTTGGCAAGGGAAAGAATAAGGCACAGAAAAATAAGGCAGTTGTGGAAAGAGCTAGCAGGAGAAGAAACTCAGTTCTACACAAAGAAAAAGCAAACCCAGAAGGAGGCCTTCCAAAAGCTTATGGAGACAAGGAAGGAATAATTGAAATTAAGAAGATTATAAACCCTGTGGGCACTAGTGACCCTGAGCCACTCAGCAGGGACCCACGAGGACTGACATTTCAATGGTCCATGAAATCAAAAGACAATTAATGAGTTTAGCCAGTCCTGTGCCTTGGGAGGAGGTAATACAGTTCAAAGTTAGTTCACCACGAGATACAATATAATTAGAACACTTCAGAATCAAATTTTTGATTCAAGAAAAAAAAAAACCCTCTCAAAATAAAATATTGAATCAGGTATGGAAATAAGAGAGGCAATTAAGTTAATTCAATGAACTTTTGAATGCCAACCATTCCTGAGTTGTTTAGAAGCCCATGTTGTCAGCTGAGGAATATGGATTTAATCCCTTCACTCACTATCTATATTTAACAAATTCTTAATGTGTCACATCTGTTACCTTGATATTTCCAACTTGGGAGATGCATACAACAGGTGAATCACTGTAGGATTTTTGCAGTGGGGGGCTAGGAAAGTAGACAAGATGCTTTTAAACTTAAGATGCATAAAAATCACAGAAAACAATAGTTGAAAAATGCAATTTTTCTTAATTTTATAGAATGAGGACACCTTTAAAGTTACCTCTCATACTACAGACAGACCATCTACTGAAAATAGGAGCATGTCCCCATCTTTTGCCACAAGCAATACCCCTTTATAAAGGTTATGTGTTAGTGGCCTGGAGGTTATGTGACTGTTTTCAGTGGGATATTCTAATAGCAACAGCTAACCTTACTACATCTCTCCCTGAAGGTATCATATCCCTTCAATTGCTTGTTTAATGCCTTTACTTTGAAGATATCCTCAGGGGAGAGAGATAAGAAAAGCACTAGTAAATGTGTATATTAATTGTGAATTGGATCCCAAAGTATAGTATAAGGGTTAAAAGACCAAAACATGGGGTGCCTGGGTGGCTCAGTCAGTTAAGCATCTGCCTTTGGCTCAGGTCATGATCCTGGGGCCCTAAGATTGAGCCCTGTGTCAGGCTCCCTGCTCAGCAGGGAGTCTGTTTGTCCCTCTCCCTCTGCCACTCCTCCCCCTATTCATGCTTTCTCATTTGCTCTCTCTCTCTCAAATAAAGAAAGTCTTTAAAAAAAGACTTAAAAAAATCTTTAAAAAATATTAAAAATAACTACAGCTACAATAATTTGTTAATGGAAATATATATGAAAAATATATGCTATGACAATAAGACATAAAATGTGTGTATGTTGAGTGGGTAAAAGCATAGTTTTTGCAATCAAAGCTAAGTTGTTATCAGCTTAACATGGAATGTTATAACTGTAAGATATTTTGTGTAGCCTCATGGTAACCAGAAAGCAATAATGTATAGTAGATACACAGAAGATTAAAAGAAAAGAATCAAAGTATACCATTATGGAAAATCATCAAATCACAAAAGAAGACCCAAGAGAGGAAGAAAGGAGCAAAAGAACTACAAAACAGCCAGAAAACAATTAACAAGAGGTCACTAGTAAATCTTTACATTTAAAAAATTACTTTAAATGTAAATAGATTAAATTCTCCAATGAAAAGACATAGAATGGCTGAATTAAAAAAAAAAAAAAGACCCAACTGTATGCAGCCTACCGGAGACTCACTTTAGGTTTAAGGGCACACATAGGCTGAAAGTGAAAGGATGGAAAAAGATATCCCATGCAACTAGAACCCAAAAGAGAGTAGGTAGGGGTAGCTATGTTTATATCAGACAAAATAAACTTTAAGTCCAAAACTGTAACAAGAGACAAAGATAATCATTAATATAGTGATAAAGGCATCAATTAATCAAAAGGATATAGCAATTATAAATATGTATGCACCCAACATTGGAACACCTGAATATATTAAGCAAATGTTAATAGATCTGAAAGGGGAACTAGCAATGCAAAAATAATAGGGGTCTTCAGTACCCCCACTTTCAACAATAGGTAGATTATTCAGATAGAAATTCAAGAATGAAATAATGGACTTGAACTATACTTAGACAAATGGAAAGAAAATAGAAGGAAAGAAATAACAAAGGTCAGAGAGCAGCAATAAATGAAATAGGCACTAGAAAAACAATAAAAAAGATCAACAAAATTAAGAGCTAGATTTTTGGAAGGATAAACAAAATTGACAAATCTTTAGCTAGACTAAGAAAAAAAGAAGACAAATTAAATCAGAGATGAAAAAGGAGACATTGCAACTGAGGGTGGAGAAATATAAAAGATTATAACAAAATGAGGATAAAAATCATATGATCTTCTCAATAAGATTCAGAAAAAACATTTGACAATATGCAACATCCTTTCATGATAAAAGATCTAAACAAGGAGAAAAGAAATGTACCTCAACATAATAAAAGTTATATATGACAAGTAGCTAACATACTCAATAGTGAGAACTTGAAAGCCTCTGTTAGGATTTCTATCCAACATAGTATTGCAAATCATTATCAGGGCAATTAGATAAGAAAAAAGAAAAGAAAGAAGAGGTATCTAAATTGGAAAGGAAGAAATAAAATTGTGTCTGTAGATGCCGTGATATTATATGTAGAAAACTCCAAAGACTCCACCAAAAACCGTTAGAACTAATAAAAAAATTCAGTAAATTTGCACTGTACAAAATACATACAAAAATCAGTTACATTTCTATATACTAACAACAGCTAATCTGAAGGAGAAATTAAGAAATCAATCTCTCTAACAAGAGGATATAACATCTGTAAATATTTATGCATCCAACATAGAAGCACCAAAATTATTAAAACAAATATTGACAGATGTAGAGGGAGAAATAGACAGCAGTATAATAATAGTAGGGGACTTTAGTATCCCACTTACACCAATAGATAGATCACCCACACAGAAAATCAATAAAAAATATTGCCCTTAAATGACACATTAGACTAGGTGGACCTAACAGATATTTAGAGAACATTTCATCCAAAGGCAACAGAATACACATTCTTCTCAACAGCATGTGGAACATTTTCTAAGATAGATTATATATTGGGCCACAAAACAAATCTTAATAAATTTAAGAGGATTGAAATTATATGAAACATCTTTTTCTAATCACAATGACACTAGAAATTAATTACATGAAGAAAACTGGACAACTAAAAAATACATGGAGATTAAACAACATGCTACTGAATAGCCAATGGGTCAAAGAAGAAATCAAGAGAGAGAATTAAAAAAAACCCTTGAGACAAATTAAAATGGAAATAGATCAATCAAAATTCATGGGATATAGTGAGAGCAGTTCTAAGAGAGAAGTTCATAACAATAAATGCCTATCTCAAGGAACAAGAGGTCTCAAATAAGCAACCTAAGTATATACCTCAAGGAAGAAGTAATAGAGCGACAAATAAAGCCCAAAGTTAGTAGAAGGAAAGAAAGATTAGAGAATAAATAAGTGAAATAGAGACTAAAAAAAAAATAGGAAAGATCGATGAAACTAGGAGATGGTTCCTTGAAAAGATAAAATTGACAAACATTTAGCTAGACTCACCAAGGGTAAAAAAGGACTCAAATAAATAAAATCAGAAATGAAAGAGATGTTACAACTGATACCACAGAAATACAAAGAATCATAAGAGATTCTTATAAACAATTATATACCAACAAATTGGACAAATTAGAAGAAATGGATAAATTCCAGGAATCGTGCAATTGACCAAGACTGAATCATGATAAAATAGAAAATCTGACAGACCGATTGATTACTAGTAAGGAAATTGAATCAGTAATCAAAAACCTCCCAGTGAACAAAAGCCAGGATCAGATAGCTTTACTGGTGAATTTCACCAAACATTTAAAGAAGAATTAATACTAACCCTTCTCAAATTCTTCAAAAAGAAGAGGAGGGAACTCTTTCAAACTAACTTTATGAGGCCAACATTACCTTGATAACAGACAGAGACACTGCAAAAAAGGAAAAGAAAACTACAGAACAATATTTGTGATGAACAGTAATGCAGGGGCGCCTGGGTGACTCAGTCGGTTAAGCGGCTGCCTTCGGCTCAGGTCATGATCCCGGGGTCCTGGGATCGAGCCCCGCATTGGGTTCCCCGCTTGGCGGGAGGCCTGCTTCTCCCTCTCCCACTCCCCCTGCTTGTGTTCTCTCTCTGTCAAATAAATAAATAAAATATTTAAAAAAAAACAGTAATGCAAAAATCCTCAAAAATATTAGGAAACTGAATTCAATGATACATTAAAAGGATCATATACTATGATCAAGTGGATTCTTTTCCAGTGTTGCAAAGATGGTTCAACATCTGCAAATCAGTCAGTGTGACACACCACATTAACAAAAGAAAGGATAAAAATCATATGATTATCTCAATAGATGCAGAAAAAACAGACAAAATTCAACATCTGTTTATGATAAAAACTCAACAAAGTGGGTATAGAGCAAATCCACCTCAAAATAATAAAGGCCATATATAACAAGCCCCCAGCTCACATCATACTCAATGGTGAAAAGGTGAGAGCTTTCTCTCTAAGATCAGGAACAAGACAAGGATGACCACTCTTACCACTTTTATTCAACATAGTATTGGAAGTCAGCCACAGCAATTAGGTAAGAAAAAGATGTAAGAGGTATCCAAGTTGAACAGGAAGAAGTAAAAGTGTCACTATTTGCGCATATATATATATATATATATATATATATATATATATATATATATCCCTAAAGACTCCATCAAAAAAACTGTTAGAACTTAATAAATCTAGTAAATTTGCAGAATATAAAATCAATACACAAAAATTTTTTGTGTTTCTATACACTAATAACAAACTATCAGAAAGAAATTAAGAAAAAAGTTCTATTTATAACTAACTGCATCCCAAAGAATAAAATATCCAGGAATCAATTTAATAGTTGAATGGGACAGAACAGACAGCCCAGAAATAAACCCATGCACAAATTGTCAATTAATTTATGACAAAGAAGCCAAGAATATACAATGAGGAAATGTCAATCTCTTCAATAAAGAGTGTTAGGCAAATTGGACAGCCATATACAAAACAATGAAACTGGATCACTATCTTACACATACACAAAAATTAACTCAAAATAGATTAACCTGAATGTAAGACCTGAAACCATAAAACTTCTACAAGAAAACACAGACAGTAAGCTGTTTGACCTAGGTCTTGGCAATAATTTTTTGAATCTGACACAAAAAGCAAGAACAGCAAAAGCAAAAACAAACAAGTGGGACTACATCAAATTAAAGAGCTCCTGCATAGTGAAGAAAACAACAGAATGAAAAGGCATCCTACTGAATGGAAGAAAATATTTGTAAATCATATAACTGATAAGATGCTAACATCCAAAATATATAAAGAACACATACGACACAATAACAAAACAAAAAACAAACAAACACCTCAGAAAACAATCTGATTAAAAAATAGGTAGAGGATCTGAATAAACATTTTTCCAAAGAAGACATACAGATGGCTAACAGGTATAACATCACCAATAATCAGGAAATGCAAGTCAAAACCACAATGTATTATTACCTCATCCCTTTGAGAAAGGCTATTACCAAAAAGACAAGAAATACCAAGTATTCACAAGGATGTGGCGAGTAGGGAACCCTTTTACACTGTTGATGGAGAGGTAAATTAGTATAGCCATTATGGAAAACAATATGGAGTTTCCTCAAAAGAATTAAAAATAGAACCTCCATATGATCAAGCGATCCTACTTCTGGGTATATATATCCAAAAGAAATGAAATCAGTATGTCAAAAAGATATCTGTACTCCCATATTTATTGTAGCATTATTTACAATAGCCAAGATATGGAAACAACCTAAGTGTCCATCAATAGATGAATGGATGAAGAAAGAGTTCACACACACACACACACAATGAAACATTTGTTTCAGCCATTAAAAAAGGAAATTCTCCATTTGGAAAAACATGGATGAATCTGGGTGGCATTATGGTAAGTGAAATAAGCCAGATAGAGAAAGACCAATACTGTACAGTATTTGTAGTGTATGTGGATTTTTTTTTTTTTTTTTTTTAAAGATTGAGCTCATAGAAACAGTGAAACAGAGAGTAGAATGGTGGTTGCCAGTGGCTGGGGATGGAGGACGCAAGGAGATGTTGGTCAAAGGATAAAAATTTCAGTTATAAATAAGTGAGGATCTAATAATGTACAGCCTGGTGACTATAGTAAATAATACTCTATTGTCTTCTTGAAATTGCTGAGAGAGGGGGCGCCTGGGTGGCTCAGTCATTAAGCGTCTGCCTTTGGCTCAGGTCGTGATCCCAGGGTCCTGGGATCGAGCCCCGCATTGGGCTCCCTGCTCCGCAGGGAAGCCTGCTTCTCCCTCTCCCACACCCCCTGCTTGTGTTCCCTCTCTCGCTGTGTCTCTCTCTGTCAAATAAATAAATAAAATCTTAAAAAAAAAAAAAGAAATTGCTAAGAGAGTAGATCTAACTGTTCTCAATAATAATAATAATAATGTGAGGTGATGGTTATATTAATTAACTTGATTTGGTAATAATTTTAATGATTACAATGGATATGCATGTAAATCATCACATTATAAACTTTAAGTATATACAATTTTATCAATTATACCTTAATAAACCTTAATAAAAAGAAAAAAGAAAAATTCCTGGGTGATTTACAGTAATAAAAACTACTCTTGAGAGTTGGCTCATTCCCTACCTACCTACCATTACTTCAATTCAACAATTTTTATTTTCAGAGTCCTCATTTTTTTAAGATTTTCTTTATTTATTCATGAGAGAGAGGGAGGCAGAGGGAGAAGCAGACTCCCCGCTGAGCGAGGAGCCCGACATGGAACTTGATCCCAGGACCCTGGTATCATGACATGAGCTGAAGGCAGATGCTTAACCAACTGAGCCACCCAGGTGCCCTATTTTCAGAGTGCTCTTAAAATCCTTTCTTTTGCCTGCAAAATCCTATGTGGTACTCTGCTTCTCTTTACACTGGGTTTCTCTCACTCCCCTGACTTTGCCACCTTTTATCTCTCTGCAGATAATTAATGCCTCCTGTCCTGATTATCTTGAATGCTTTTGGTTGACTTTCATTCCTTCAGATCTTAGCTCAACTATTACTGCCTCAAGGAAACCTTCTCAGACCTACCATTGTGGCTGATTTCTTGGCTACATACTCTCACAGAAGCTTGTCCTCCCATCAGAGCCCTTTTCTACAGTTTCGGGTTTACTAGTGCAAGTACTTCATGAATAAAGTACTTTTACTCACCACTGTATCTTGAGCATCTGGCAGAACGTGACCCAATACTGAGAAGTGTGTTAAAAAAAAAAAGAATGGGAGATGAGATCAAGAAAGTGATCTTTTCTTCCATTCCTCTAACCACTGTTGCTCCTGGATCTGAGTGGGAAAGTGGAGAAACTGGGGATAAAACCTTTCTGGTGGCATTTTGCAGTGTTATTATCTTCTGAGTGTAATTGCGAGGAAAGTGAATCCAACTTCAGCTGAAATATTCCAAACAATACCTGTAGCCAAATTATGACTGATTTCTAAATGTGGCAACATTGTTGCCAACATGAAAAGGGCTGCCCAGAACAATCTCTGAAAAATATGGGAAATGGATAAAGCAGTAAGATTGGCAGAGTGTGTGTGTGTTGGGTGTGTGTGTGTATGTGAAGGTTATTATCAGGATATTTAGGGCTTAGGAAGTTGAGTGTGTGGCTGGTGATTACCAACTTGGTCTTCCACGTCAATGAAGTTTGCTGGGTAATTGTTTGATTTTCTACTTGAGTTTAAAGAACACATACACACATGCACACATGCAAGTTTATGTTTCTGTGTCTCAAAATGGCTTATCGTATGCCATAGGAAAGTATTTGTGCTTATTTCTTTTTCTGTTAGCTTGGGACATTAATGTTGCTGTGGGAATTGTTACCATGGTTGTTCCAGAAGCGTTTGCAAATATGTACGTGTGTTCCCCCTTGATGTTTCTTTCATCTCTAAGATTAGCATCAGCACAAACAGTTGGAATAGTCAATATTACACATTTTTGTAGAACAGTTGGGATGATATATGAAAGGCTGTGAAGGTTTTTTTTTTTTTTTGTAATGTATTAAATTTTCAGTCCTAGAGGATATTTTAGAAAGCTAACATTCTATATGGAAAGATATCTAAATGTGAACAAGAGCAAGTGTGGGTCACCTTGACTGGAATACAAATTCTGTTTGGGAGAAGCATCAAAAAGGCAACTATAGATATAATTCAAACTTTAATATGACAACTTTGAGAAAGACTGTTGATCTATGCTTGGAACTTCCTTCATCAGAACTTGAAAGCAATTGCTTAAGAAAGCTATATTATCCCTCACGCTTCAGTTGGTCCTTGGGAAAAAAATTATGAAAATATACATAATGAATAGATTAACTGCTAGCAGTTGGGTTACATTGTCTTCCTAACTCAGTGGGGCCCAACTAATCTTTTAGGAAGCAAGTTCCTTAAATACATTGTTAGACCAACTGGAAAATTAACTAGGGTGCTGACTGGAGAGATCTCATTTCCATGCTAAAACTTGCCAAGTAGAAATGAAAGAGGTGTCCAACTACACACTTTTCCAAATGTGTCTGCTGTTTCTGGACCTTTTAATGTAAATTATTTCTTCTAGGGAAAAGAGAAGAACTGAGAGTTCCTTAGTCATTAAAAAAAATCAGAACATTAAATGAGATTGTGTTTAGCTCAAATGACAACTTCTTAAATAGCCTGCCATAATCTTCCTGGCCAAAAGAATTTACTCAACATTTAACTTCCATAACAGCTTTATCTCTCTCTAACCTAACAAAAGCTCCTACTCATCTAGAAAAAAAGGGGGGGTGGATGTTGGTACGTATACCTGAAAATGTCAGGAGTGACAATTTAGGCACAGTTGGAACCAGGGGATTGAGAGATATGAGCTGTATATACTCAGTCTTTTATGCACTATCCCTTAGTGTTTTCCTTGAATTGACAAATTGACACCTTTCTCAAGGCTCTCCTCACACTGTAGCAAGATGGCTGCCAGAAGATCTAGACTCCTGTTCTAGCCTCTCAGCAACTCCTATCAGAAAGGGACCTCTCTTTCCTAATAACTCCAACAAAATTACCAGAATTTTATCTTAATGGCCTGGCTTGTGTCACATGCCTATTTCTGAACCAATGGCTGTGGCCAAAGTGAATAGGAGAAATCTGATATCATGCAGTTCTGAGACATGCCATCCCTGAGAGCTGGGAGTGAGAGCCAACCACATAGGGTCCAAAAGTGGAAGAGTGGTTTCCTAAAGGAAAGTTAAGATGCACTTTCCAGAAGTAGGAATGGATATAGTCCAGACAGGAAAAAAGATGTTTGCTGTAGT
Organism: Mirounga leonina; assembly: GCF_011800145.1. Lineage (NCBI taxonomy): Eukaryota > Metazoa > Chordata > Mammalia > Carnivora > Phocidae > Mirounga > Mirounga leonina. The sequence goes on from NW_023270855.1 coordinate 14,182,356, forward strand.
ATGTTTCCTAAGGAGAAGACGATTCCTTGATTCCATCCCTTGATTCTGTATTTGGCCATGTGACTTGCTTTAGCAAAGAGATTTAGCAGAAATGATACAAGTGGAGATATGAAAAGATACTTACTGATTGAGCCTGCCTCTTGCAACTGTGCTACAACTCTCATGAGACTATCCACTGGTCCTGAAGGAAGAACAGAGACATGCAGAGCAGAGCAGAGCTTCCCCAGCTCAGGGGATAGCTTCAGCTAAGCCTAGCCCAGAGCAGAGGCCCAATTTAACTCAAACATATGTGAATGGACCCCACCAAGATCAGCTGACCCATTTGTCACCTCTGAGGTATAATCAATGGCCATTGTTTAAAGCCACTGTGTTTTATTTATTTTATTTTTTTTATTTCAATGGTGTCTTTATTTTTTTTTAATTTTTTTTATTATGTTCAGTTAGCCAGCATATAGTACATAAGTTTTTGAGGTAGTGTTCAATGACTCATTAGTTGCATATAACACCCAGTGCTCATTACCACATGTACCCATCACCCAGCTACCCTACCCCCCAACCCCCTCCCTTCTGTAACCCTCAGTTTGTTTCCTGGAGTCCAGAGTCTCTCATGGTTTGTCTCCTTCTCTGATTTCTTCCCATTCAGTTTTCCCTCCCTTCCCCTGTGATCTTCTGTGCTATTCCTTATGTTCTACATATGAGTGAAACCATATAATTGTCTTTCTCTGCTTGACTTATTTCACTTAGCATAATCCCCTCCAGTTCCATCCATGTCGATGCAAATGGTGGGTATTCAGCCTTTCTGATGGCTGAGTAATATTCCATTGTATATATGAACCACATCTTCTTTATCCATTCATCTGTTGAAGGGCATCTTGGCTCCTTCCACGGTTTGTAAAGCCACTGTGTTTTAGAGTGGTTTGTTATGAAACACACCTGGTATACTGTTTGAAACATAATAGAAACTACTATCATTATCATTATCCATACTATCTTTCTCTTTCATTAATGTTTTATGTTTTAGATAGAGAAAGTCTGCCTGGGTATTAGTCAGAAACAGAACCAACAGGATATATCTATAGGAAGAGATTTATTATGAAGGACTGGCTTGTATAAACTGAGAAATCCTACAACTTGCCATCTGTAACCTGGAGACCCAGGAAAGCTGGTGATGTAATTCTAGTCCAAGTCCAAAGGCCTGAGAACCATGGGACCCAAAAGTGTGAATCCCAGTCCCCAAGGGAAGGAGAATACCAGTGTCCCAGCTCAAGCAGGCAGGCAAGAAGCAAAAAGGGGCAAATTCTTCCTTCCTTCCTCTACCCTTTTATTCTATTTAGGCCTTCAATGGATTGGATAATGTCCACCCATACTGGGGAGGACAATCTACTTAGTGCACTGATTCAAATTCTAATCTTATCCAAGAATACCCTTAAAGACACACCTAGAAATAATGTTTAATCTGGGCACCCCATGGCCTGATCAAATTGAGACATGAAATTAACCATCACAACCTGTTTCCCCTTTCACTGGCTAAAAATGGAATTGAAAATCCTGACTGTAACAATCATTTTTCTTCACACTTATGTTTAAATATGCAAACCAGACCTGGCACTCTCTTAAATTGTTATTTTCAAGTTCAGCCTGCTAGAATGGTGGACACTTGGGGTAAAAAAAACACCTGCACGGCCATACAAATCACACTGCAGCCACTTCTTGCTTGTTTTTTATGCCTTGGCTTAATTCAGTGCAAACCAACTCTTGGACCAAGACTGTTATCCATGGCCGAAATAGCAAACATTGCACCAAAGTGGAATTTTTGGAAGGAACCTGGAAGGTCATCTAGCTTCTAGTCTATCACCTTATTGGATGTTTGATTCTCTTTTATATACCCCAGGGCAAAAGTTTGTACCAACTGGCGCCTGGATGGCTTAGTCAATCAAGCCTCTGACTCTTGGTTTCAGCTCAGGTCATGATCTCAGTGTCGTGGGATTGAGCCCGGCATCAGGCTCCTCACTCAGCATGGAGTCTGCTTGGGATTCTCTCCCTTTCCCTCTCCCCACCCCCTGCCCCTCTCCCCTCTAAAAATAAATAAATAAATAAATAAAAATTTTTTAAAAAAAAGTTTGTACTACTGCACTTGAGTGCAGTCTCTTAAAGTAAAAAGTCTATTTTTTTTGGTCAGGTCTGATGACTATGGATCATTTTTTTCTGTGCTCTGAGTCCAAATTGGCCTTCCTTTATCATCCCTTCTTCTCCTGCAAAGAATTGTCAATATGGTTTGCAGAATTAGTGTGAGAATAGCTTTTCAGCTATAGTGCAGTCCTTCCATTAAGAACTTATTTCTGAGATCAACTATGCAGGAAAAGAATCAGGCTCAACTATCATTAGTTATTCCAATGTGATCAATGGTTTAGGCATGGGAAAATTATCAAATGAAATTACACTCGGGAAAAAATCGCTGGATAGCTCCCCATGCTGAAATGTGTGACTTCAGGTGGGTATTAAGGTCTAATGGTCCCCAATAGGAATATCTTCTCTTGCTTTGACTTTTAGTTCCTTTTCTTCTTTTGCAGCAATATGACACAGTGCATCCTTGGTTCCCTCCTGGGAGGGTAGGGAGTGGTGTTTATATGGATGGGTGTGTCCTTGGCACCAACCTCAAGAAGATGTGAATTCAGGTGGAAGAGAGACAGGTAGAGCATTATTGTAACACTGAACTCATGTGGAAAGTTAAGAGAACTTTGAGAAAAGTTAAAACAGGCTGTACTGAGGAACCCTTTCAGAATGTTCCATTATAAAACTGCTGATCTCAGTGGTGGCTAGAGTCTACACACCTCACCTGTGACACCCTGAGTCCAAGAGGCTGGTATCGTGTGCCAAAAAGCCTAGTTGGTCTGGAATTCTTGGTGAACATGAGCCCATCATTATCCATCTTTAGCAGTTCATACTGGGTCCATCTGTGCCTTTTAACAGCACATAGTTTGCAGTGTAAAAGATGTATGTGTCTTAGCTCTAAGAGGCACTTAGTTCTTCATTTGGTGGACTTTTTTTCTTTAGATTGTTTTGTTTTTGATTTTGATTTTTTTCCCTACTAGGTCAGACTTAGGCCAAATTGGAAAGCAGGGAATTAATGATACTTTATGTGTGTGTTGCACTTTATAAATATTAAAGTGTTTCTCCATCTTTTAATTGATTTTGTTGGGTATTCAGAAACCAAAGCCGGCATGGCTACTTTACTGCAGTTTGTAGAAGAACTGGCTAAAGCCCAAAGAGGCTAAGCAAGCTGACCATGAACACAAAGTGAGGAAATGGAAGTAGAAAATAGAACCCAGGTATTCTTTCTCCTAGTCCAACGTTCTTTACAGTTGGCTCCATCTTTAGGCTTTACCCTCTTTTTCTTTCTGATTCTGAGCACTACCTACCTACTTAACCCTAGTTGTGCCATGCACTCCGTCACTGAGACAGTTTAGACCACCAGGGCAACCAGGTTCTGGATCTTTTCCTAAGCTTCTCCCTCATCACAACTTTGTGCCAATGTATAATTTTTAAGGACCTATTCTGTGCTAATGAATAATTTCAAAGTATATAGATAGATATTTAAACACACGGTTCTAGAAATAGGCCAGAGGGGTAAAATAGGGTACAAACTCAAATGCCTCAGGGGCCAGGCAGGAAGTGCCAATGAGTGGCATAGTTTTGCTATCAACACTAGGGAGTGATAGGGACTGTAGCAAACTAGAGTTTGTTCTCTGTCTAAAGTTGAGTAGCTTCTACACAGCTCCAGCTGCCTGTGGCATGGAGGAATGCAGGGCTAATGCTGCCAGATCTTCCCACTTACTTTTTCCTCTACAGAACACTGAAAGTCTGGACTTTTATATGTAACTTTTCTATACCTTAAAACATTGAGCAGGCTTCACAAAACACATTCGTGTGTGTAATTGGACTTTTAGTTGGCCGATTTGTGTCCTCTGATTTGAGAGACAGAAATGAAATCCTGCTCTACTTGGCTACCAGGGGACTTCAGGAGAATAACAGGTGGCCTGGGCATCATTTTTTAAGAGGAATATAGACCAACTGGAACATATTTAGAGACAAAGGACCAAGGTGATCCAGAGAGTTGAATACATATAAGGAAAGATGAAAGAACTAGAGACATTTACTCTGGATGTAAGATTACTTGATGAGCTGCATATAGAAAATGGTAGAAAATTATTCTGCACAGTCCTAAGGGTTACCTCTCATGTTATACTACCCATTACATTTTAGACACTAGGCTTGTCTCTTCCTTCCCTCCCCCCTCTCCCCCCTTTTCTTTTTTCTTTTTTTTTTTTTTTGCTCTTTTTTTTTTATTCTTATGTTAATCCCCATACATTACCTCATTAGTTCTAGATGAAGTGTTCCATGATTCATTGTTTGTGCATAACACCCAGTGCTCCATGCAGAACGTGCCCTCCTCAATACCCACCACCAGGCCAACCCATCCTCCCACCCCCCTCCCCTCTAGAACCCTCAGTTTGTTTTTCAGAGTCCATCATCTCTCATGGTTCGTCCACCCCTCTGATTTCCCCCGCTTCATTCTTCCCCTCCCGCTACCTTCTTCTTCTTCTTTTCTTTTTCTTAACATATATTGCATTATTTGTTTCAGAAGTACAGATCTGAGATTCAACAGTCTTGCACAATTCACAGCGCTTACCAGAGCACATACCCTCCCCGGTGTCTATCACCCAGTCACCCCATCCCTCCCACCCCACCCCCCACTCCAACAACACTCAGTTTGTTTCCTGCGATTAAGAATTCCTCATATCAGTGAGATCATATGATACATGTCTTTCTCTGTTTGACTTATTTCACTCAGCATAATACCCTCCAGTTCCATCCACGTCGTTGCAAATGGCAAGATCTCATTCCTTTTGATGGCTGCATAATATTCCATTGTATATATATATATACCACATCTTCTTTATCCATTCATCTGTCGATGGACATCTTGGCTCTTTCCACAGTTTGGCTATTGTGGACATTGCTGCTATAAACATCGTCTCCCCCCTTTTCTTAACCAGCCTTTATACTCTCAGAATATATGGATTTAATTTTTAAAATTTTAATGTACCAGGGGAAGGGTGGGCAAATGTGCTTTATAAAGGTCTATATAGTAAGCATTTTAGAACTTTGAGCCACATAGGTCTCCATTGCATATTCTTGGTGGTTTTGTTTTTGTTCTTTTACAACTGTTTACTAATGGAAAAATCTTGTTAACTCCTTGTCCTTATAAAAAAAAGATCAAAGGCCAGCTTTTGTGGTTTGCTGACCCCTGGCCTAGATGGATTGAATAGTTAAACAGATGAGCTGGGATAGTCTTTTATTTCTCCTAAAACAGCAATTTCTATACTCTGTTACCACAAATATCAATAGTTGTTATAAATAAAAGAATTCTTAGATCGAATAAATTTGGAAAGCATTGGGTTAAGCAAAATTAAAAGGTTTTTGTTCTAGAAACTTTAACATGCTGATGTGAATTAAGTATTTCTAAGAAAGAACATTTCCAAAACTGACCAGGGAACATTTTTCTTGAGGATTTTATCAACATCTCTTAGGATATTTGCTTGGAAAATGCTCTCAAAAGGGAAACTGTTCTTGACAACCAACCAAAGCAAAACAAAACAACAATAATAAAAGATTTTTTGGTTCCTAATTCACCTTTTTCTTTTTTAAAGCCACTCCACCAGAGTTACAGAAAAGATGTTTAGAATCTTTCATACTCTAGAAGGCATAAAAGGTGCAATTGATATTCTTTGGAGAAAAAGGGCAACCAGTTGAGTTGGAAAGAAGGAGAAATTGTTTGGATTACTTTCCACCTAAGGGTGATTTCTGTGAAGTGAATTCCTAAATGCTTTAAATTACTCTGTTACTAACCATTAATCTGTGGAGCCCACACAGCAATCCATAGTCAATTGCTTGACCATTTTGATTAAAAACAATTAGCAGAAACTTCATCTATTTGTGGCTAAATGCTAATTCCCTGAAGAAAAAATGTTCACTTACTATGTATAGATTTGGCCCTAAGCTTTACAAGGCAAAAAGAGGAAACACCTTGCCCATTTCCTACAAAAAAGGAGCTAGGCTGAGTGTGTGATACACAGGAGTCACCAGACTTGGCTCCCATCCTGAGGTAAGTCAGATAGCTAATTGGGGACAGCATGTGAGCAGTGACCTGGACATACTTCGAGCCAAGCACATTTGCATTTGAGCCCAGCCCTACCTCTTGACCATCGCCTATCCTCAGACTCCTTCCTTAAACTTATTTGATTCCCAATGTATTCATCGGTAAAATGGAGATGGGAAAACTTATCTTAAAAGCGCTTTTATCATGTTTAGAGAGAGGGTACATAAGATAACTTGCCTATAGTAGGCACTCCATTGCTAGTAGCTATGACAAGCGCCACAAGGCAGTACAAGAAATCCAGAAGGCAATCCAGCCTCACTACAGGTGATCCAATTCTCATTTCTGCTCCATTACTGTGAACACGAAGATTTTGGCCTCATGGCTGCAAGATGGCTGCTCAATAGCTGCTCTCCCTCTAGGCACTGTTGCTGTTTTCCAAGCAAGATGAAAAAGAGTGGTTGAAGAGGAGGTAGTTTGTACCAGCTGAGTTTCTCTACTCTTTTTCAGGAAATCCATAGCTTTCTCTGATATCCCACACAATTTATTCTGCTTATAACTCATTGGCCAAAACTGGGTCATGAAATAAGTCTTAGCTGCAAGGGAATCTGGAGAGGAGAGTATTTTTTTTTTATTCTTATGTTAATCCCCATACATTACATCATTAGTTTTAGATGAAGTGTTCCATGATTCATTGTTTGTGCATAACACCCAGTGCTCCATGCAGAACGTGCCCTCCTCAATACCCACCACAAGGCTAACCCATCCTCCCACCCCCCTCCCCTCTAGAACCCTCAGTTTGTTTTTCAGAGTCCATCATCTCTCATGGTTCGTCTACCCCTCCGATTTCCCCCGCTTCATTCTTCCCCTCCCGCTACCTTCTTCTTCTTTTTTTTTTCTTAACATATATTGCATTATTTGTTTCAGAGGTACAGATCTGAGATTCAACAGTCTTGCACAATTCACAGCGCTTACCAGAGCACATACCCTCCCCAGTGTCTATCACCCAGTCACCCCATCCCTCCCACCCCACCCCCCACTCCACCAACCCTCAATTTGTTTCCTGCAATTAAGAATTTGGAGAGGAGAGTATTTTTAAAAGGCACATTGGCTTGAACAAGACTGAAAAATAAAGAAAATAAGAGTGCTCAAGAAGGGAAGATGAGAAGACCAGGTAAAAAGCAGAATTTCCTTCAGAGATTTTACCCATACTTGCAGGCCATCCTCTAAATTTTGGCTAGGTGGTTCCAGTTTGTATTCCATGGTATAAAGAAGCCAACCAGGTTCTTCTGTCTTTGCCCCCAGAGAAATGAATAAAGACAGCTCTCTACTCTTGGGCATTTTCTACTCTGTTCCAGGTCATCATGTAAGTACTTTATATGTATTTTCTCATTTAATCCATCACACAGCCCCAGGAACTAGGTAGGTACTATTATTATCCTCCTTTTACAGAGGAGAACCCCAGTGCACATATTCAGTAACTTGACCCAGGCCAAACAGTTACTGAAAGGCAGAATCAAAATTATTTTCTAAGTTGTTTGGATTCACAGTCCATACTCTTAAGCACTATTCCAGTTTGCCTCTTTAAAAATAAGTAATCTTACATTTATGGTCAACTAGTTTTCAAAAAGGGACAAAGGAAATTTAATTGGAAGAAATGATAGTCTTCAAAAAATAGTGCTGGTACAATTTGGTATGCACATACAAAGAGATAAATTTAGACCCTTATGAGACTGTATCCTATACAAAAATTAAGTCAAAATGGATCAGACCTAAAGTAAGAACTAAAACTCAAAACTTTTAGAAGAAAATCTTTGTGACTTTGGATTAGGCACAGGCTACTTGTGTATGGCATTGAAAGCATGACCTACAAAAGAAATTGGTAAATAAAATTTTAATACAAATTAAAGACTTATGTGCTTCAAAAGACACAGTTTTGAAAATGAAAAGATAAGCTCCTGATCAGAAGAAAATATTTGCAAAGAATATATCTGATAAAGGATTTGCATACAGAATATATAAAGAACTCTTACAACTCAATAGTAAGACAACTTGATTAAAACTGGACAAAAGATCTGAATAGATATTTTGTTAAAGGAGAGATACAAACTAGTAATAAGCAGATGAAAAAGGTGTTCCACATCATTAGTTATTAGGGAAAAGCGATTTATCACCACAGTGAAATTCTATTTCTTATACACTGAAGTGACTTTCTTTAAAAAGACAGGCAATAACATATATTGGTGAGGCTATGGAGAAACTGGATTCCTTTACACCCCTGTAAAGTAAAATCCTACAGCCACTGTAGAAGCCAGTTTGTCAGCTTCTTAAAAAGGCAAACATATTCTTACTATATGACATAGAATTCTACACCTAGATAACTACCCTAGGGAAATGAAACTTATCTCCATACAAAGACTTGCACATAAATGTTCATAGCACCATTAGGTATAATAGCCAAGAAGTAGAAACAAACCAAATGTCTGTGAACAGCTGATAAGGAAAATGTGCTATACCCCTGCAATAGAATACTACTCAGCAGTGAAAAGGAATTAATACTGATACATGTACAACAGGAATGGGCCTCAAAAAGAATAAGCCAAGTGAAAAAAAGCCATATGCAAAAAGCTACATGTTATATGATTTTATTTAGGCAAACTGTCCAGAAAAGGTAAGTCTATAGAAAGAAAGCAGATTAGTGGTTGCCCAGGCAGGGAGTGGGTTTGGCTGCAAATGGGCACAAGGGATCGTTTCTGATGATGTTTGGATGACTTCAAATTTACCAAAAGTCATTGAATTATACGCTTAAAACAGGTGAATTTTATGTTATGTAAATTGTACACTAATAAAGCTGTTAAAATAAAAAGTGTTCTCAAAGGAATAGAGAGGTTATTTCCAGATATCCCTGTCTACTTTATCTTACTAATGAATCTAGAGTAAAATGTATAAAATCGAGCAGTTCCTGACAGAACCCAGGCTCAATTTCAATGCCAAATTTTGAGTTGCATTCTGCATTTATTTACTAAGTATTTCATTGACTAAGCCTTTACTTTACTCAGGTTTCCAATGACACAATACATGTCTTCCAAATAAATAATTATTAGCCAATCCAAAAAAATTACCATTGACCTTACTCACCATTTGCATCTTCTACAAATTCTTTTTCGGTCTGTGCTATGGAGTCCAAATTATCATAGAGTAGAAACCCTAGGGCTGGTTCTTGTGCTTATCAAAGTCCCTTGGTGCCTATATGATCTATTTTTGGAGTGGTCATTTGTCCCTTTATCATAAAACATTGTGTTAAATCAACTTATTTGTTTTATATGGGATCTGCCACAGTATTCAAATATGCATCCTGGAAACTGATCTAATATAATTTAGAAAGATTTTCACGATTGAAACAAATCATCAAACCATCAAAGTTTGATATCTCTGTGAAACTGAAGCTTCACCATCTCCCTTGGGTAAAAGTTGTATCATTTACAATTTTGAAATAAGTTTGTGATGTTCCAATTGTGAAAAGCTTTATAGACCTAGCTGACATTATTCCAAGGATGTAGCATTTCTTTAAGTGGCTTTTTTAAAAATAAAAAGAAAATGACACCAATACCTGAAACTAATATTTCACTGTATGTTTAACTGAAACTTAAGAGAAAAACTTCAGGGGAAAAAAAATGACACTATGCCTTTAAAAAGAAATTGACCTGTGATGTGTTTTCTCTAGACTCTTAATTTGTCTAAAAAGAACTACATTGCTTATACAAGTCTCAAGTTCTGCCTTAATGCCACAAAAGAAGCTGAGACTTTCTGTTTTTAATTATAGAGGCCCTGACTACATTGTTTTAAACCTTTGGCAACCATTTACATGCGCCCAGGAGTTTATCCTCAAATCCCCTCAAATCCCCTAACGCCCAGGGAGTGTCTGTAACTTGTTTCATCCAAAACCACACAGCCAGTTGGTAGGTCCCTGCCTCATGCTTGTTTTGCCACACTGCTCTCTTAAAGCATCACAGAATCTCAGAGCCCAAAGAGAACTTTGAGACAATGTCGTCCAATCTCTTGACCTCATGGATGGGCAGCTGACCACAGAGATGTGGAAGATTTCTGCAAGGTGGTCTCAGAACTCTCTTCCACTTGGGTAGCATTCCTTTAGGATGTTCTGCTGGTGTTTTTAAGATTCCTAAATGTAGGGAACAATTTAAACACTTCAGTTTATTTTCTGTATCTTGCTACTGTAATGGGCTAAGAGAACAAAGTTTAGTGTAACTGTTTTAGGCAATATAAATGACCATTTAGAGAGGACCATCTTGATGGTGAGAAGTGATTGGGTAGTAAACACATTTTATTTTTATTAGGAATGTAATTTATAAATTAATTCACTTTAACATCTGTTTCAGGCTTATTTTAAAAAGTTCTTTTTTGTTAATGGAGTGCTTTCACGTTTATTACCTTATCATATCATCCTAATAGCATCATAAGGTTGGTATTGGTATTCTGATTTAACGGATAAAAATGTAGAGTGCTAGAAACCATGGGCAGATTGCCCAAGGTCATACTATTAACTAAACAGAGGAGGGATCAAAGCCTTGATTTTTTTCATTTTAGGACATATATGCTCTTCCCAATCCATCTTATTACCTTCTGGAATTTAATGATATTGTTGTCCTTTGGTTTTCTGTTTTCTGATAAAACTAACAGTTTATCACAGACTCTATCTACAAGAGTAGTTTGAGAAAATTTAATAAAGCACAGGGGCTACTGCTGTGACTATGGTTTTTTTTTCTTTTTTAATTTTTTAAGTTCTATTTTGTTGTGAGAAGAGTTTAACCTTAAATCAGTTTTCTTCTGAAATACAGAGACTGGCTAGAAGCATTCCTCAAAGAAGGTAAGATATTCATAAAGTTGAAATTGTAAAGCAAAGGAATTAGGAGTGATTATTCTTTTCATATGTATTCACTTTATAAAAGATTTACCAAAAGAATCCTATAAATAATACACAAGTGTTCTTTATGCATTTCAGATAGGATTCGGTTGACCCCCAAAATTAATCATTTTGCAATCAATTTTTCTAAGAAGTTCATCTCTTGCTCTTTGCTGACTATCTTATTTCTTAAAAATTTCTTTTCTGTCACATTGGAATGGTAAGATTGGCCTCATCCTCTGTTCTCAAAATTATTGATGAGTAATGGATTCCAAAGGGATCATGGGAAGTACTTAATATTGAACCTGAACATACGGCAACTGGAGCTAACTCCAAATTCTGAATGATGGAATGTTACCTACTCTGCTTGGTGTTCTCATGTTTGTAGCCCAAAAGGCAGGTTCATGTGGCTTTCAGGATTGGTGAAGAGTAAGGAATGTCATTCCTGAAGGATGGAAGAGCAAATAGGAAATTCAGGGCTCACAGTTGCACAGCACTCTTTGATTTATTAATTTATTTTTAGTCTGACAATAAAAGTAGTTCTATTATAATTATGTTTCTTGCCTGAGATGAAACAATTCTGATTTTTAAAATCTTCAGATGAAGATATACTTTTTTTTTCTGGATAGTGGGGTAGGCATGGGGGTGGGGCTGGATATTTGTGAGTTGTTAAAAGAAAAGAGGTTGGTGGAGAACAGATGGCCTCCTCCACCATACATATTCATGAGTACATTTATTTCATTATGTCATCCCCTGGGAAACTCTACACTTCAGGTTTTTTAAGTTTGTATGGCCATCAAACTGAGCAGTCAGAAGCCCTCTGTCAAAAACTGTGTTGCTGCAAAATTTGAAGAAAAGTATGCGAAAGCCTTAGCTTCACACTTTTGTCTTGACTTTTCATCGCTGAAACACCTGTTATTTTGAGATCTAAGACAAGAATGTCATTGAACATAATAAATGTTAAGTGTTGATAGCTGAGCTGACATGTTTCATTAATCAGATGGTGGCGTGTTATGTTTAGAGTATCACTAAGCACATTGTTTGCTAATTTCATAAGAAACATGAGATTAAAACATGTCTCCATGTCTGTTGTCACATCTCCAAAGTTCATGCCAGGACTTCCTCATATGTAGATAGGAAATGGGTCATCGGATGGTTTGGAAAATGTTCATTATTGAATTCCCTGTGTGTCTGATATTTGGCAGGAACCTACCTATTATGTGCTTTATCAAACTCCTTTCCACTGGGCCAAGACACAGAGAGGACTCTGAGAAGCATATTTTTTCCCCTTTACATTATGAGCGAGCTCCTGCCCAGTGATTAATGGAGGCATCTCGATAGCCTTTGCTTTAAATGATGTTATCACTGTCTTCATTTAACTTCACATTTCCTTACCTCAAACGTGAATAAGAGCATTTCTGTCTTTTCTCATTGTTGCCTGGCCTTGAGAAACTGTTGATGTATGATGATTTGTTTTATAGAGCTGTCAGGTTTATTGCTTGTATACTTCTCTATCAGATGATATGATGTCGTCTGCTCCAAAAATCTGTGCAGAAATAGAGGCATTCGTGAAGTCTACTCACTTGGATGGAGCAGTTCATTCATTTTCTGAAAATCCTTAAAGTAATAATCATGATGAATTTAACAACAATAACAGTAACAATAACATAATCTAACATTTATGAAGCAGTTACTCTACGGCAGGCATTATACTACGAATTTTACAGAAACCTTATGATGTTGATTCTATAGTTTTACATTTTGCAGTTGAAGACACTGATATTTAAAGAAGATTGGTATCTTTTATGTATCGTGTCAAGAAACATGAGACTCTTTTAAGCCACGTGTTATCCCATTTAATTCTTGTGATCTGTCAGAAACAAGAGAGCCAAGAATTATGAGAAGCTGAAAGGTCCCATGGAGCCCAGGCCTGAGTAGATTTTACAGCAAGAAAAGTCATGTGCAAATGAGTTATTGGGCATCAAAACCATGAAAAAGAAGAGGGAACTATTTTGCAGGAAGAGAATAAAGTAGAAAACAGAGAAGTCAAATGAGGGAGAGAGGAGAGCAGAGAAGGTAGTTGGCTGGGTCTCCAATAGTTTCATAGCTCCAGCCAGCATTTCCCAGGAGGTCCAGCTGTGATTCATTTAGAGGTATGATCTATATTCTAACAATAATCTTCCCTTGACTTTAGGTGGCTTTGATATGTTGCTATTCCTCATAACCAGAAGTCTGGACTTGTAAATAATGGATCTAAGATTCATTCATTCATTCATGTGTGTTTGAACCTAAACCAATCAATGCTTACTCTAAGTCATTCTCTGTTTAGTGGTCTCCCACAGTGGAAAAAGAAAGCCCTGGTGAACATGGCCATAGGGCAACATGTCTTTTTAGAGTTATCGATTGGGAAAACAAAACAAATATATAAAGGAGGAAGCTGTGTAGACAGTGACTTCCAGTAGCATGGCAATAAATCCAAGCAATAGATAGTGCTAGTCTAAGACTACCATTATTAAAACACATTTTGTTGTCTTTAAAAAGGTTATAGAAATGAAAATGCTTATTAAAAGCTATTATTATAATAAAAGTTTACAACAGGAATACATGAAATAAAAACCCAAAGCCCTTTTATTCTTCTCCCCACTCCACTGCTCAGGGACCCATGATGCATAGTTAGGAATGTGTCTTTCTAGGACTTTTCTATCGACAGACCGAATATGTTCAAGCAGTTCATACCATTCATACTTTCTCTTTTTTTGTTTTTAATTTATTTTTATTTTTAAAATTTTTTTAATTTTTAATTTTAATTTATTTTTTTTAGAGAGGGGAGGGGCTAAAGGAAAGGGAGAGAAAGAATCTTAAGCAGGCTCCATGCCCAGTGTGGAGCCTGAGGTGGGGCTCAATCTCACAGCCCTGAGATCATGACCTGATCTGAAACCAAGAGTTAGACACTTAACCAACTGATCCACCCAGGTGCCCCCATTCATACTTCCTTCTTATTGATTGTACATTATATCATGGACAACCTAACATAAGAATACACACAGATTTGCCTCATTCATATTCACAGCTACATGGCATATTCCATGGAATAGGTACACCAGTTCTCTATCAATGAGCTTTTGATTATCTCCAAATTTCTGCTATTACATATCATACTTCACTGAAAAAAACCAATTCTTTTTAAAGTGCCTCATTTGCTCATTTTAGGTTATATTTCAGAAACAGTGTTGGAAGAATTAAAAATATATAGGTCCACCCTTACAATCCTAAGGGATATGTAAGTATAATACATATTTACAGCTTAAGTATCACCTAAAAATCAGTTAGTATGACATTTATTAAGGTATCATGATGCTAGCCATTAGTCAGAATTCCTCCAGGTTTCAGTGTAATTCAGGGGAGGAAAGGATGAGTGTTATTGCAATTACTTTTGTCTATCTAAAAAAAAGATTTTAAAACATTAAAATATAGCAGTGATGAACAATTGACTCTGGGGGGGGGGGTGAGATTGCTCTCTGAGTAATTTACCCCTGATAGAAAACCAACTGGTGAGCAAGCATTTATTGATCACCCATAAATTGCCAAGCACAGATATAGGAAAAGATCTAGGATTTTTTTTTAATACTTCAAGTGGAACTCACAGTCTGTGAGCACATAGAGCAGGAAGAGATGAATGGGCCTACAGCAATCAGATGCTGTTGCTGATGTTTTAGGACTTTGTATATATGATTTCAGAAACAGGTAGATATATAAAGCACAGGGAATATAACAATGTTGAGAATATATAGAGAAGTTCTGGTAATGTTTTACAAAATATGAGGATTTTTCTTACTTTGGATACAAAACACATCTAGCCAAAAGTTATGTGTTTTGTGAATATTTACTGCCTTCCAAAGTCATGGTAGGTAAGGAAATCTTAAAAATTAGTGAAGCAATATATATGTAATAGCCAGCCATCTCCATAGGTCTTTATTAAGAGTCAAATAGGTGAAAACTTCATGTTTAACACTTTAGAAGTTGTCAAGACTAAAAATACACAGTCCCTAGGCAAAAGGAACTGAAGGTTAATGCTGTATAATAGAGTACACACATATTTTTAGCTTAGGAAAGCAAAAATTATCATTAAAGCCTAATTAATTTCCATGTTTTGGTCAATTCTTCTTTGTTTTTTAAATTCTTTAGAAAGATTTATTTATTTATTTTGGGGGGGAGAGAGGGAGGGGGTAGGGGCAGAAGGAGAGAGAAACTCTCAAGCACACTCCACACTGAGCACAGAGCCCTACATGGGGCTCTATCTCACAACGCTGAGATCATGATCTTAGCCCAGATCAAGAGCTGGATGCCAACCAACTGAGCCACCCAGGGGCCCCTGAGCAATTCTTCTATTTTATTTTTTTATTATTATGTTATGTTAATCACCATACACTACATCATTTGTTTTTGATGTAGTGTTCCATGATTCATTATTTGTGTATAACACCCAGTGTTCCATGCAGAACATGCCCTCTTTAATACCCATCACCAGGCTAACCCATCCCCCCAACCCCTCGCCTCTAGAACCCTCAGTTTGTTTTTCAGAGTCCATCGTCTCTCATGGTTCATCTCCCCCTCTGATATCCCCCCCTTCATTCTTCCCCTCAGCTATCTTCTTCTTCTTCTTTTTTAACATATAATGTATTATTTGTTTCAGAGGTACAGATCTGTGATTCAACAGTCTTGCACAATTCACAGCGCTCGCCATAGCACACACCCTCCCCAATGTCTATCACCCAGCCGTCCTATCCCTCCCACTCCCACCATTCCAGCAACCCTCAGTTTGTTTCCTGAGATTAAGAATTCCTCATATCAGTGAGGTCATATGATACATATCTTTCTCTGATTGACTTATTTCACTCAGCATAACACTCTCCAGTTCCATCCATGTCGTTGCAAATGGCAAGATTTCATTCCTTTTGATGGCTGCATAATATTTCATTGTGTATATATACCACATCTTCTTTATCCATTCATCTGTCGATGGACATCTTGGCTCTTTCCACAGTTTGGCTATTGTGGACATTGCTCCTATAAACATCAGGATGCACGTACCCCTTCGGATCCCTACATTTGTATCTTTGGGGTAAATACCCAGTAGTGCAATTGCTGGATCGTATGGTAGCTCTATTTTCAACTTTTGCAATTCTTCTTTTAAAAACATTAGACAGTTGTATATGATTTTCCTAACAATACTATTCTGTGCCTATATTCACCCAGTGCAAGGGATTTGCTTTCTGTTGTTGGTAGATGGGTCCTTGAGAGGAGACTTTTTATTGAGATAAATAATTACACCTGTCACTCATTTAGAGCTTACTATATGACCAGCTAAAAGCTTTAGGTGGATTTTAAAAATTCTCTGAGCAGACCCTTTATAGAAAGGCTTTTACAAATGTGGAATCTGCCAGATATTAAATGGTCGAACCAGGGTCCCATGCCACTCTGTGGCTGTGTACCACTATATACCATTATGCCCATGTTTACTCTGGTTATTCCCATGCCAGCTTGAAATGTTTGTCTTATTTCAACACCACTCCAACACTACATTCTTAATGTTTCTCTTAGCTAAGTCAATTCACTTTTCATACCTGCTACTTGTTCTAAGTATTTAAGGCCATAAAATTTGGAGGGTTATTGAATTCATTATATGCTTTCTCTAA
The DNA here is from genome assembly GCF_011800145.1 of Mirounga leonina. Taxonomy (NCBI): domain Eukaryota; kingdom Metazoa; phylum Chordata; class Mammalia; order Carnivora; family Phocidae; genus Mirounga; species Mirounga leonina. Next base: position 14,199,130 of record NW_023270855.1, read on the forward strand.
TAGGTAGCCAATAAATAAATAACAATGATAACAAAAAAGCTTGTCCATATACTACCTGTAATGATTTCGTATTATTACTGGTGCCATATGTACCACACTTGGAAACCCTTTATCCTATATTACTATTTTTAGGTGTTTCTTTTTTGTATCATCATATGTCCTCTGAATAAATGTTCATTAGATATGTCCACTTCCTTACAAAGAAAGTGGCTGTGTAAAATCAGGTTTGCATCTCAATTCACCATGAAAACATACATTTGTATGTGGAGATGATTAGTCCAAAGAGTTATTCTCACACAAACTGAATACAGCAGGAAATATGCTTCTACAGGTAACACTAACAAATATAACTTCACAATTAAAATTGCCACCTGTCTGAAGACCACAGAATATGCCCTCAGCAGCAAAGTCTTGCCACACAGGATATTTTATCACTCAATTGTTCTGGCTTTCTTTAAAAGGTAACTTAAAAATAAAAAAAAAAAAATAGTCTCTTCAACAAGTGATGTTGGGAAAATTGAACAGTCACACACAGAAGAATGAAACTGGACCACTTTCTCGCACCATACACAAAAATAAACTCAAAATGGATGAAAGACCTAAATGTGAAACAAGATTTCATCAAAATCCTAGAGGAGAACACAGGCAGCAACCTCTTTGACCTTGGCTTCAGCAACTTCTTGCTAGACACATCTCCAAAAGCAAGGGAAACAAAAGCAAAAATGAACTATTGGGACTTCATCAAGATAAAAAACTTTTGCACAGCAAAGGAAACAGTCAACAAAACTAAAAGGCAACCTACAGAATTGAGAAGATATTTACAAATGTCTTATCAGATTAAGGGCTAATATCCAAAATCTATAAAGAATTAAACTCAACACCTAAAAAATAAAAAATGCAGTTAAGAAATGGGCAGAAGATATGAACAGACATTTCTTCAAAGAAGACATACAAATAGCCAACAGATACATGAAAAAATGCTCAACATCACTCGGCATCAGGGAAATACAAATCAAAACCACAATGAGATACCACCTCAGACCTGTCAGAATGTCTAAAATTAACAACTCAGGAAACAACAGATGTTTGTAAAGATGTGGAGAAAGGGGAACCCTCCTACACTGTTGGTGGGAATGCAAACTGGTACAGCCACTGTGAAAAACACTGTGAAGTTTCCTCAAAAAGTTACAAATAGAGCTACACTACTACCAAGCAATTATACTACTGAGTATTTATCCCAAAGATCCAAATGTAGTGATCCTAAAGGGCACCTGCACCCCAATGTTTATAGCAGCAATGTCCACAATAGCCAAACTATGGAAAGAGCCCAAATGTCCATCGATTGATGAATGGATAAAGAAGATGTGGTATATATACATAATGGAATACTACTCAACCATAAAAAAGAATGAAATCTTGCCATTTGCAAAGATGTGTATGGAACTAGAGGGTATTATGCTACTTGAAATAAGACAGTCAGAGAAAGACAAATACCATACGATTTCACTCATATGTGGAATTTAAGAAACAAAACAGATGAACATAGGGGAAGGGAAGGAAAAATAAAATGATAACAACAGTGAGGGAGACAAACCATAAGAGACTCTTAATCATAGGAAACAAACTGAGGGTTGCTGGAGGGGTGGGGGTAAGGGGTAACTAGGTGATGGGCATTAAGGAAGGCACTTGATGTAATGAGCACTGGGTGTTATATGCAACTGATGAATCACTAAATCCTACCCCTGAAACTATAATATAGAATAGATTAACTAAGTTAAATTTAAATAATTTAAAAAATAAAAATAAAAAAAATAACAGGAGAAAAGGGTTATGTTTCACCATTTGGATTAATTGATAAAGTATGTCATTTAATTAAATGAGTTCATTCAATTATTATTATTATCATTATTAGTAGTATTATGGAAAAGCAACAGAATATTTTGTTCCAAAGGGTATTCAAGGGTGTTTAAGGGCTTTCATTTTGAGTAATGAGAAGGTCAAGCATGATTTACAGAGCAATGTATTTAATCAAAAGAAGTAATTGCCATAGGAGAAATTGTTATTTGCCTGTTTGTAATCAACTAATTTTTTACTTTATAGCCCACAAAGAAAGATTAGTTGAGAAAATCACAATAATATATAAAGCTGCCCTTTCAGAAAATTAATTTTCAAGACCATGCAACAGACAAAAATTAAAATGAATTGAAGAGGGACCAGCAAAAAAATTTCACAACATTTTGGACTCCTCCCAATTAGGACAAAGTCCTCATTGCTTATTCTGAACAGGGAAGCCCATTAATTTGTGCAATGCAAGTAGAATATAAAACATGAATTTCCTTTGGGTTTTGGAATTTCATAAAAAGCCAAAAAGTTTTATTAATTGTCTCATCCTAAGAGGTAAATAAGTATTACCAAGTTTACTTTCTCAGTAATTTGGAAGTTGAAACAGCATGTTAAATTGCTTGGTTCTATTCAAATTTTCCACTTTGTCTCTGACTCAAGTAGGTGGTCAGAGTTTTCATTCAAGACCTAGGATCCTGTAGCTTAAGACCTTGTGATTTAAAAAATAGTAGCATCATGTCTACAGGAGGCAAAAGGAGGAATGAGAAGACTGCAGAGTTCTGTGCTTAGTGTACCCAGTTTTGTATGTTGGAGAAAGGACAGGGAGAACTGGTCTTTTTCCAAAAAGCCCATATCCAGAGGGAGTGCAGCAACGTGGTACAGACTCAAACTTAACTATGCCCCTGTAGTGCAGGCATTTGGCTTGGAGCTAAGAGCAGTGTAGGAAAACTCAAGACAAAAGTTCTGGTGTTGGGGCTAGCTCCTGATGTGCTTTTATGTCAAGGCAAGGCTTAGTTTCACCCTGACTTCACATTAGGTACTACATTGGAGAACACCTATTTTGTGAGGGAACAGGGTACCAGGAGAACCCTCTGGGCATTATGAGTATGAAGTAACAGACCTGAGAACAGACTGTTTTCTTTCTTTTGAAATCTGAATTTGTTATTGGCTATTTAGATACTAACTAAACTTTTTTTTTCATAAGGAGATATTTTATAATAAAACAAGCCATGTATGTAGAAATGAGGAAGGCTTCAAGAAACTAAAGGTTATTTTTGTTGTTTGTTTGTTTCATGGGGAAAATTATGGCCATACAGTGAAGAATTTCCTTTACATTCTTAGCACATGTCATGAGTGAACCAATCTCAGACCTGGGTATCAGTTTTCTATTACTACTATATTGAAGTAGTCATATACATAATAAGGTGATATATCAGAGTGGTTAGGCATAGGCTATGGAGTCAGCAATGTGGGTTTGATTCTCAGCTTGACATTTTTAATTATATAACCATGGACAAGTTATTCAATTTCTTTTTTTTAAGATTTTATTTATTTATTTAACAGAGAGATAGCACAAGTAGGCAAAGAGGCAGGCAGAGGGAGAGGGAGAAGAAGGCTCTCCACTGAGCAGGGAGCCCGATGTGGGACTTGATCCCAGGACCCTGAGATCATGACCTGAGCCGAAGGCAGCCGCTTAACTGACTGAGCCACCCAGGCACTCCAACTTATTCAGTTTCTTAAGCTTCAGTTTCATCACCTGTAAAATGAGAATAATCTTTCCCACTTCATAGGTAAAGATGAAATGAGATGGGAGTTGTCCAACACTCAGGAAATTCTACCTGTTATTAATGCTGTCAGTAGACTTGATGTCCAATGAAACAGAATTTCTAATTATTCACAATTATTAGTGATAAAACAGAAAGCTGGAGAAACAGAAAACTGTCCTTGATTATCATGAGTAAGGAAAGAGAGTTTATTTACTTTTTCATACATTGTTGGAACACATTTTGTTAATCTGTAAACTAACTGGTCTGTTAGTCTGCAATCCAGAAAGAAGATGAGTTTTAAACATGTTCCCAGTCAGTTCATGAGTAACCAACCCTCTGACCCAGAAGAACAATCTGCTTCTAGGAAATTATGGAAAAATAACCATGTATTTGACCAAAAATAAATAACAAATGCACAGAACTTAGCACAGTGCCAAGGATAGAGGAAGCATTAAAGAAATGTTTGTTCATTTTCTTTCCTTACTCTCATTTCATTTCATATTCCTTCTGTTCCTGTCTGGGAAATATTTACTCACAGCTAGACCCTTACTGGATTGTGAACCCCTTCGAGGGCATCATACCATGTCTTATTAGTTATACAATCTCCCATTCCCAACCTCATAGCATGGAGCTTGCATGCAACAGGTGCTCAATACATGTTAAAAATATCATTGAAAGTAAGTACAGTGTTGTTAAGATTGAAAGATTACTTCCTATGTTCAGTTTTATATTTCATTAAAAGGATTTAAGTCACTTGTTTGAGAAAGACTACTTGAAGGAGATTCATCAGGGGTGGCCTAATTTGCAAGAACTTGCAAAACTTGATAGATTGACTTCACATTTTAGGTTATTGGATATTTTTCATGGCATCCTTACTGTATTGCTTTCCCACTTTGGGTTGAACTTCTGTTCTTCAAACTGCTTCTTGCTTCACTAGAATAGCTCTTGACTTGATTGCAAATTAAAACTCTTGAAAGGGTAGCTGGCTCCAGTGACTTTTCATTGACTATATTGTCATTGGTGATTTGTGATTATCACCACTGTTCCAAATTTCTATAAGCGTTTGCATTTTGAAATGATTAGGATGACCATTCACTGAGAATATATAATTTTTCTCATTTGATGTTTTAGCAGCTTTTTGCAAGAAGAACAGTGAGAAGAGAGTAAAGTACTATTGTATCCATTTGAATAGAATCCCATTTCAGGGAGATTTGGGGGACATGGCTCAATCTTTGGCTCTTAGAAACATTTGGCCCTTTAGAAACATTTCCACCTGAATCACCAAAGGACTTTTAGAGCCTTACAGGTTTCTAGCAACTATGAATTCTTAATGAAAAACAAAATTTGACTTTTAGTTTGAGGTATTGTTGTTAGTGCTGGGAGATGGGAAGGAATGGGGAAAGGGCAGGCAAGACAAAATTTCTTTTGAAGGTTAAAGTTGAAGCTCTTCCCCATTTACCCATTTATTTCCCTTTTTCCTCTTTCTTTCCATAGTACGATATGGCAGGTGGGACAAGGAGCACTTGAACAGTATTACCCAAAGCAGGGTCCACTTATGATTCTCACTAACAGGATTAGATGGGGTGTTTATTAAACATTCAGATTTCTGACCATTACTCCAAACCTAACAAATCAGGAGACTCCCCACACTATGTAAAATTTTAATAGGAACCCCATGTTATGCACTTAGAGTTTATGAATTATTTGGGTTTGTGGTTGGATTCAGAGAAGTAACATCAAGCCAAATTAAAAACAAATCTTTGCTTGAGATGTGAATATTTTTACAGGTAATTTATAAAAACTTCACTTTAAAAGATGTCCTTTTTCCTATTGTAATATACAAAGGTTCCCAGCTGGCAGTTTTGGCAGCAGTCCAGGAACAGTGGGATGGGTAGCCTTTCACAGCTACAGTGGATAAATTGATGTGGTACAGCAACAACTTACAGAGAAAAACAGAGCATCCTCCTAGCTCTTCATTATGTACGGCAGCATCTCCGTGGCTCCTCCTTAACTGAGATCATACATGACTTCATCAAGAAGATGACCCATTTCTCTATCCCTAATGGAGAAAATGGGTTTTATATAGCAGGTAAATCATACTCCCTCTCTCTAAAATCATATTGACGTAACCAAATTCAGTACTGATCTCCTGCTTAATATATTTTTAAAAGCAGCAAGGGAGTTCACATTTTGATGCCAAAATCAATTCCTGTCATTCCACAGGACTGTTAAAAGGTTTCATTCTAAAATCATATTTCTTTCTACCGAACTCTGACATCCAAGTCTATGAAATTGTTTACCCTAGATTTTTTTAAAATCAGTTTACTGGCATGTTTTGACTGATGCTGTATAATCATATCTTCTGTTACCAGGTATTGTTCATCCTTTTTAAATTTGATTTTAATTCATTTTGCATACATAAACTATCAAATAAAAGCCAGTAATTTTGTCATCAAAATCTAGCCCCATATGTATCTGGGAACAATTTTCTATCTCTTATTACAGGTTCCCTGTCGGCAGCAGCACAGCCAAGTGTGACCGTGAAATGTGGAGCGGAGGTGAACATGCTTGGTAGTGAGAAAGAAGGTCATCAGAATGGTCACTAATATATCTCAGAGTGATCTCTGAGGAAAACGTCAGAGAGCTAGACTCTACAATTTTAAGTGACTATAGTAAAAGTTGAAAATATTAATAACATGTCAAGAAGAGAAAGGGGTGATATAATTAAGTGGTGTGAGCTTGGAGGTATGATAGGCAGAAATGTTCCCCAAAGATGTCCATGGCCTAAAAGTTGAGATGTGGAAATAGGCTACACAATAAGACAAAAAGGACTTTGCAGATCAAATTAAGGTTAAGGGCCTTAAAATAAGGGGGGACTATCCTGGATTTTCAAGGTGGGTCCAATCTAATTACATGGGTCCTTAAAAGTGGAGAACTTTCTGCATCTGAGAATAGAAGAGATGAGGCTGAAGGGGAAATTAGAGTGATCCAAAGAATGAGAAGGACTCAGCCTACTATTGCTGACTTTGAAGATGAGGAGGCCACAAACTGGGGAATGTAAAGGTCTCTACAATGACCCCTGGCCAACCTCTAGCAAGAAAATACGGACCTCCATCCTATAACTACATGGCATTGAATCCAGCCAGTAACCTAAAGGAGTTGGTAAGAATGAGTTGGTAAGCAGGTTCTCCTCCAGATCCTTGGTCTGCCTAAGACTTTGATTTTAGCCAAGTGAAACTAGGAACAGAGAAATCAGTATACTGCCCTGGAACTTCTGACCTACAGAACTGTGAGGTAATAAATATGTATTGTTGTTAGCTGCTAAATTTGTGGTAATCTCTTATGGCAGTAATAAAAACCAATGCAAAAGGCAATGGAGTTGTTGCAGGAGAGCTGACAAACTTCAATTTGGAGTGGGCATGGGGAGAGAGGCAATAGTGGTGATGCCTCTGGACTTGGATATACTAAAGTTCATATCCCTGCTGACACGTACTAGCTGAGTGATATTACTCAGGAAATTGCACTTTTATAAAGCTTGATTTCCTCCTCTATAAAATGGAAATAATAACAGCATTTCTTATACTAGCTTATGGTTAGACTTAAATGAAGTAAAAGATGTAAAGCATTTAACAGTGCCTGGGCACAGAACTGGCACTGAATAGAGTGGTCTTTACATAACAAAGCAATCTGTTGTCCCTGAAATCCAAGGACAGGTAAAAATGGGCAGACTTTACTTGTGAGAAGTTAAAAAGTATCACTATCAAGAGGAGAGCCAGTTTTCATCCAAGCCTGGATATAGAGAAAATGTGCTCAGAAAAGGGCCTGTAGCAAATGGTGAGCTAAACGTAACTAAGAGCAGCCTTCTCAAACTCAAATGTGCATAAAGATCACCCAGAATCTGAGAGGTTTCTGGGAAGATGGCAGACTGGGAGACAATAGGAATCTGTCTTCCTACCTAGACAATAATTGCACTGGCAGAATCTTTCTGATGTAACTATTTTGGAACTCTGGAGTCCATTGAAGGCTTGCAACTTCTAAGGGAAAGCTTAGATGTTAAATTGTGGATAATTTTGGTCAATCACAGCTCCTAGAACTGTAACGGCTAACCCATCTCCAGTCCCAGCCATGTGACAGGCAGTACACATGTTTGTGGAAAATAACCAATCTTCACACAGCTTTCAAGAGCCAGAGAGGGCAAAAAGGACACTGTCCTCCAAATATTGGGAATCAGTGCTCTAATAACTCTGATTACTTCCAATCACAGAGGTGCAGACAAAGAGGTGGACAGTCATTTGCTGTACGTCTCCCCATTGTTGTAAGCCCCTCTTCCTCTGGCTGAAGTGACTTCCAGGTGATTTGAAGGAAAGGCACCCTTCCCTTCTCCCTTCATACTACTCTTTTTCCTCTCTTTGTAGCCAAACATTAAAGACTGGGGTATTCAAAAACAATTGCATATATGGGGAAAATTAGAAGGGAAGAGCTCAGAAAGGACCTGTGAAGGTCTTAAATATATACCTCAGGGTGATCCTGGGCACATAGAGCCCACAACAATGCAAAAAAACCCCAAAAATAGAAAGAAAACAAAACCCCCAAAATAGTGAACTCTGGGGAAGTGGAGAATCTAATTTCCAAAGTTATGACACTATTAGATTCAAATGTCCAGTGTTCAACAAAGAAATCACAGGCATACAAAACAAAACATAAAAGTATGGCTTATTCAAAGGAAACAAATAAATTGACAAAAGCTGTCCCTGAAAAAGACCTAATGGTAGATGTATTGGACAAAGACTTTAAAACAATTGTTTTAAAGATGCTCAAGGAACTAAAAGAAGATATGAAGAAAAATCAAGAAAATAATGTATGCAAAAAATGGAAATGCCAGTATAGGGAGAAAGCCTTAAAAAAAAAAACAAAAGCCATTCTGGAGCTTAAAAGTACATTGACTCAAATAAAAAATTCAGCTAGAGGGATTCAAAGGCAGATTTGAACAAAAAGAATCAGCAAACTTGAAGATAGGGCAATGGAAATTATCATGCCTGAGGAATGGAAAGAAAAAAGAATGAAGAAAAAATCAACAGAGCCTAAGGGACCTATGGGACACCATCAAGTGGTGTATCAAGTGCATCAAATAGGTATGTTGATATGCATTATGGGAGTCCCAGAAAGAGAAGAGACAGAGGATGTTTGAATAAATAATGGCTGAAAACTTCCAAAGTTTGCTGAAAGATATAAATGTAAACATCCAAGAAGCTGCACGAGCTCCAAGTAAGATGACTCAAAGGGACCATAATGAAACACATTATAATCCAACTTCCAAAAGACAAAGACAAAAGTATTATAACAATAGTATGTAATTCCACTTTTTGTTTTCTACATGATTTAATACACTTATATGTTTTTGAAGAGCAATTATCAGTCTAAAAGCTAATATTTTTGTGACTTTTATTTATAACTATAAATTCTGTTTTCCACATAATTTAAGAGACTGATGCATTTAAAAGAATTTTAGTTTATGTTTCTGGGCACACAATGCATAAAGATGCAAATTTGTGACATCAACAATGGAAAGGGGTGAGGACATATAGGTAAAGGAGCAGAGTTTTTGTATTTTATTGAAGTTAGGCTGGTATAAATTCAAATTAGAGTGTTACAACTTTAGAACGTTGAATGTAATCCCCATGCTAACCACAAAGAAAACAGTTATATATTATACACAAAAGGAGATGAGAAAGGAATTTAAACATTTTATTGCAAAACATAAAAATACTATAAATTACTGTAAAATACAGAAGAAAATATTAATGCAGGAAAAAATGCAGAACTGCAGGAAAAAAGAGGAGGGCTGGCTATACTGACATCAGACAAAATAGACTTTATTTATTATTTATTTATTTAAGATTTTATTTATTTATTTGACAGTGAGAGACACAGTGAGAGAGGGAACACAAGCAGGGGGAATGGGAGAGGGATAAGCAGGCTTCCCATGGAGCAGGAAGCCCAATGCGGGGCTCAATCCCAGGACCCTGGGATTATGACCTGAGCTGAAGGCAGACATTTAATGACTGAGCCACCCAGGCACCCCCAAAATAGACTTTAAATTAAAAAAAGGTAAAGAGACAAAGAAAGAAATTATGTATTAATAAAAGCTTCAATACATCAAGAAGATTTAAAAATTAAAAACATTTATGTACATAAGAACAGACCTTAAAATATATGAAGCAAAAACTAATAGAATTGAAGAGAAAGATAAACAGTCTACATCAATATCCCACTCTCAGTAATGGATAGAACGACCAGACAGAACATAAGTAAGGAAATAGAGGGCTTAACATAGTAAAACAACTAGCTCTAACAGACAAACACAGAACACACTACCCAACAAAAGATCACACACATTCTTTGCAAATGCACATTCGATAAGAAATGAGACATTTGAGAAGAAATGGGACATTTTCCAGGGTAGTCCATATGTTAGGCCACAAATTAAGCCTCAATAGATACAAAAATATAAATATCATATGAAGTATCTTCTGTGTCCCCAATGAGAAGAAGTAATAAATTGATAACAGAAGTAAAACTGGAAAATTCACCAACTTGAGGGAATTAAACAACACTCTTAAACAACCAATGTATCAAAAAGAAATCATAAGAGAAAATTTAAAATCCTTAGAGATGAATTAAAATGAAAGCACAACATACCAAAACTTATGCGATGCAGCAACAACATCACTAAAGGGGACATTTATGGCTATAAATGCTTATGTTAAAAAAAAAAAAAAAGATCTCAAATCAACAATCTTACTTCACAATATAAGGAACTAGAAAAAGAAGAAAAACTAAAACTAAAGCTAGCAGAAGGAAGGAAATAAAAGTTAGAGCAAACATAAATGAATAGAATAGAATAGAAAAGCAATAGAGAAAATTAATAAAAACAAAAGCTGTGTAAGACTGTTGAATCACAGATCTGTACCTCTGAAACAAATAATACCTTATATGTTAAAAAAAAGGAGAAGAAGAAGAAGAAGATAGCATGAAGGGAAAAATGAAGAGGGGGAAATTGAAGGGGGAGACAAACCATGAGAGACTATGGACTCTGAAAAACAAACTGAGGGTTCTAGAGGGGAGGGGGGTGGGGGGATGGGTTAGCCTGGTGTTGGGTATTAAAGAGGGCATGTACTGCATGGAGCTCTGGGTCTTATACGCAAACAATGAATCATGGAACACTACATCAAAATCTAATGATGTAATGTATGGTGATTAACATAACATAAAAAAAAAAAACCCAAAAGCTGGTTCTTTGAAAAGACAAAATAATTGACAAACAATTGACTAAATAATGGCTGTAAACTTCCAAAGTTTGATGAAAGATATAAATGTAAACATCCAAAAAGCTCCACAAATAATAATAATAATAAAATTATAAATGATAATAATTGACCAAGAAAAAAAGGAGAGAGAAGACTCAAATTACTAAAATTCAGAACAAAAATGGGTACATTACTATTGATTCTACAGAAATTAAAAATATTATAAGACTACTATGATGAATGATATACTAACAAATTAGATAACCTAGATTAAATGGAAACATTTCTAGAAATACAAAATGTACCAAGATTAAATCAAGAAATAGAAAATCTGAATAGACCTATAACCTGTAAGGTGATTGAATCAGTACAAAAAAAAAAAAAACCTCCCAAGCAAGAAAAACGCTGGACCTAATGGTTTCACTGGTGAATTCTACTAAACATTTTAAATACCAATATTTCTCAAACTTTTCCAAAAATTCAAAGAGGAAACACTTTCTAACTCATTCTGTCGGCATTACCCTGATACCAAAGCCAGATAGACACTATAAGAAAATTACAGATCAATATCCCTAATGAGCATTGATGCAAAAATCCCCAAGCAAAGTAATAACAAACCAAATTGAGCAACATGTTAAAAAGACTATATTGGGCGCATGGGTGGCTCAGTCGGTTAAGTGACTGCCTTCGGCTCAGGTCATGATCCTGGAGTCCCTGGATCAAGTCCCGCATCGGGCTCCCTGCTCAGCAGGGAGTCTGCTTCTCCCTCTGACCCTCCCCCCTCTCATGTGCTCTCTCTCTCTCATTCTCTCTCTGTCAAATAATAAATAAAATCTTTAAAAAAAAATAAAAAGACTATATACCACAACCAAGTGGAATTTATTCCTGTAATGCAAAGATGTATCAATGTATGAAAGTCAATCAATATACCACATAAAGAGAATGAAGGGTAAAAACACATAATCATCTCAACTGATGCAAAAAAATCATTTGATAAAATTCAACACCCATTTATAATAAAAAACATCCAACAAAATAGGAATAGAAGTAAACTACTATTTATAATAATAATAAAAACCATATACAAAAAGCCCACAGTAAACATCATGCTTAATGGTAAAAGTCAAGGTTTTTCCTCTATGGAGAGGAACAAGACAAGGATGTCTACTTTTACCACTCCTATTCAGCATAGTACTGGAAGTGCTAGCCAGTGCAATCAGGCAGGAAAAGAAATAGTCATACAAACTGGAAAAGAAGTTTCTGTTTGTAGATGATATGATCTTACATGAAGAAAACTCTAAAGATCACACACACAGAGACACAAACTTTTAGAATTAAAAGATGAATTCAGCAAAGTAGCAGAATATAAAGTCAACACAGAAAAAAATTGCATTTTTATTTACTAACAATGGACAATCTGAGAGGGAAATTACAAAAACAATTCAATTTACTATAGCATCAAAAAGAATAAGATACTTAGGAATTTAACCAAGGAGATGAAAGACTTGTACAATGAAAACTATAAAGCATTGCTAAAGGAAATTAAAGAAGACATAAATAAATGGAAACACATCCCATGTTCATGGATTGGAAGACTTCATATTGTTAAAACATCAATTCTCAAAGTGATCTTCAGATTCAATGCAACTCCTATCAAAAGTCCAATGAATTTTTTGTGCGGTCTTTTGCAGAAATAGAAAAATGATCCTAAAATTCACATGGAATCTCAAAAGACCCTCAAAAATTAAAACAATATTGGAAAGAAAGAACAAAACTTCAGGATTCATGCCTCCTAATTTCAAAACCTACTACAAAGCTATAGTAATCAAAACATGTGGTACTGGCATAATGACAGACATATGGACCAATGGAATAGAGAGCCCAGAAATAAACCCTCAGATATAGGGTCAAGTGATCTTTGACAAAGGTTTCAAGACCAGTCCATGGAAAAAACCCTTCTTTTCAACAATTGGTGCTGAGAAAACTGGATATCCACATGCAAAAGAATGATGTTAGACTCTTACCTAATACCATATACAAAAATTAATTCAAAATGGATCAAAGATCTAAATGTAAGACCTTAAACTATAAAATTCTTAGAGGAAAATATAGGGCAAAAGTTTCATTATGTGAATTTGGCAATGATGTCTTGGTTATGACATCAAAGGCACAGGTAACAGAAGAAGTAGAAAAACTGGACTTCATGAAACTTAAAAAAATTTTTGTATCAAAAGACAATATCAATAGAGTAGGAAGGCAACTCATGGAATGGGAAAATATTTTCAAACCATATATCAGACAAAGGACTCATGTCCAGAATACATAGAGAACTCCTAAAACTTAACAATAACAAGAACAAATGATTAAAAATGCAAAGGACTAGAACAGATATTTCTCTAAAGAAGATATTCATATGGTTAATAAGCCCATGAAAAGATGCTCAATTTTACTGATTATTAGAGAAATGCAAATCAAAACTACAAAAAGATACCACCTCACATCCTTTTGGGTGTCTACTATGAAGAACTGCCCCCCAAAATAGCAAGTGTTGGCAAGAATGTGAAGAAATTGGAACCCTTATGCACTGTTTGTGGGAATGTACAATAGTAGAGCTTCTCTGGAAAAAAAAATACAGCAGTTCCTCAACAAATTAAAAATAGAATTACCATATGATCCAGCAACTCCACTTCTGGGTATAGGCCCAAAATAATTGAAAGCATGGTTTTGAAGAAATATTTGTACACCCATGTTCATAGCAGCATTATTCACAGTAGATAAATGTGGAAGCAATCCTAGTGTCCACTGACGGATGAGTGGACAAGCAAAATATGGTATATACATATAATGGAATATTTTTAGCCTTAAAAGGGAAGGATATTCTGACATATACTATAACGTGGAGGAAACTTGAAGACATAATGCTAAATGAAATAAGTGAGTCAAAAAAGATAAAGACTGGGTATTTCCTTCATGTGAGATATCTAGAGTAGTCAAAATCATAGAGACAGAAAGTAGAGTGGTGATTGTCAGGGGCTGGAGGAAGGAGGGATAAGGAGTTATTTCTTAATGGCTATAGAGTTCCAGCTTCGCAAGATGATGGAGATGGATGGTGATGATGGTTGCACAATATTATGAAAGTATTTAATACCACTGAGCTGTTACAGCTAAAAATGGTTAAAGTGGTAAATTTTACATTATGTGTATTTTACCACAATAAAAAAAGAAAGAAAAAAAAAAAGATGACCCAGAGACCTAGGTACAAAGCAGGTTCTGACTCAGCAGATGGGGTAGGGCCTGAGACTGTACAATTCCAATAAGTTCCCTGTTGATGCATGTGTTGCTGGTCTATGGACCACAATTTCAGTAGCTAGCAATTACATGGGAGAAGGGTCACTGTCTCCCACAATGCTGGATGGTGACATGGCGAGAAAGGGAATGAAAAGAATCAGGCTTGCTGAACTGTCAGAAGCAGGATGGAATGAGCAAGTTGGCTCAGCTGTGCAGGGAAGGCCTCCCCTCTAGCGCAGGGCCTGTTCCCTATAGTGGGAACGGGCCCACTTAGACACAGGTGTGTGTGTCTGTGTATTGTCAGCACCTGCAGGCGCCTGATGCTTTAATGTTTGCTCACAGCCTCTGCTCTCAGAAAGCTCACACTGCAGGCTGCTGGTCAGAACGCCTCGGGAAGCAGGTCCTGTTAAAGGTTAAACCCAGTTTGCTTTCTCCATACTCCAGGTTGAGGTGGACATCAGAACTGAGGCAGGTAGGACCTTCTGGACAATATTCTCTAAAAAAAATGGAGGTCTTGGCTCAGTATGACTAATGCTTTCCTCTGAATCTTTCCAATCATTTCCTTTTTAAAGCTACTTTCACATTTGTGATCTCATCTTGTTCACGCCGGTGTTTTATTAAACTCTAACGGTGTTTACATGTAGTACATAGGTATGATGCTTTGCATTCTTGTCTGACATTAAATATGTAGGCATGCCTGCTGTCCATGAGGTCCTAGAACCGAAGATATTGAATATTTCATCCTCTGTTTTTTTTTTTCTTCTTGTCTTTCCAATAAGCAAGTGTTGTGCTCATTATATCCCCAGAAAGTTAACTTAGTGAGGAAGCCTCTTCTCTGTGGTCTGGCCTCTGGTCTGAGTGGCCAGGGCAAATACCTGGAAGCGATTTAGGGACATTGATCAGGGTTTTTATAACTTGAAACATAAATTAGAACAGAATGAAAAGAATATGATGTGAAGGTGCCAGGAAAGTTGTATTATTTTCTTGGGACACTTCATGTCTAGTGCTTTTGCTTATAATATTGCCTGTGAGGAATTAAGCATTTTTTTGTTGTTGTTGTTTAATTCTGGTTTTCTTTAGTGGGTGTAAAATGTATTGAACTCTTATTATAGGAGGTGTTTTATGTAAGCTATTTTCATGTTCCTGTAAAGTAGGACAAAGTGATAGTAAAAGCACAACTAAGCAAGTTATGTATTAACATTTTCATATATTCATAACTGTTGATGTTTTTGTTACTAGTTTTAAGACTGAATCATAGTTATTGACTGAACTTTATGATCTAATCTTCAGGGACTTAATGCATGAGTGAATTTATGAACTTCTATGGGTTTAAGTGATTTGATGAAAAATGAATTTTTAAGGAAAAATATGGCAGGTAATAAATATGAGATACTTCCCACCTGCTTCTGATATATGACCTCCATGGTAATTCTCTTCAGTTATGCAAAAGATGGATCACTTTAGCCACGCCAGAAAGAACCTTAAACTGAACTTTGTGAATGACAATCAGAGAAAATAGGCTAAGGTCACTTGAATTTCCTCACAAAAATTATCTAAAGTGTGATTTTAAAAGAGGGAGGGACTTGGCTATATTAAAAAGGAAAGGTTTATTAATATAAAAGGGTTAGACTGCAAGAAAGGTTCACGAGATTAACCTACTTGCTTATTCAAATAAATGAAAAATTAAGAATTTTGACTCAATGATGTTACTACTTAAAAAGTTAGATTTGATACATTCTTTTTCTACATCCAGAGTTTATTGCCTTGGACATTTGTGTAATTTGGGGTAGCCAAGTCATTGAAACACAGTGGCTGAGGAAGAACCTCAATTGTCCTTTCATGATATGGGTTATGTCAATATTTTCGGTCAACCAATAAATATTATCATGCTTAACTGCATCCCAGGCACTAAACTAGTCACTACTGAAACAATGGTGAGCTAAAAAGATAATGTCTGTGCCCCCCATGCTTGTAGTTTTACTTGGGAAGTTGGATAATAAACATTTAAAAACACAAATATTGATAGGGATAAATGCCATTGACAGAGGAGAGTGTGGAGGGGAATAATGGAGGGAGCAGCTCTTCTTGCTAAGAGCCAGGAGCACAGTGAGACAGTAGCTGCCACCTCTCAACCTGGGCAGCCACTTAGATTGCCAGAAAGAACAAACGCAATTGGTTTGGGATTCCCCCAAGGTGGCAGTTACACTGAGCCAGTGACACCCTCAAGCGTGGCTCTCAAACTTGGTTGAACTTGGAAACTGCCTATGGAGTTTGAAAAATAATGGATACCTGATTCCCACTCCTAAGGGATTCTGATAAAATTGGTATGGCGTGCTCCCTGAAGAGTTGAAAAAGCTCCCTAGGTGATGCTCATGTTTACCAGGGTTGAAACTCTAAAGCAGCTCTCGAATGTTCACATGCATCTAAATCACCTGGTTGACTTACTAAAACACAGATTGCTGACAGTCTTTCTCTCCTCCCCCCAGAATCTCTGGTCCCATTTGTCTGGGGTAGGGCCTGAGAATTTACCTTTTTAATAAACTCCCAGGTGATGATGCTGCTGGCCCAGGAACCATATTTTGAGAGCTGTTCCTGTAATCCATTTCTTCCTGTTAATTGATGGGAAAGTGGCATATAGCAGAGTAAAATTCAAATCATGACAGTCATTATAGTCTGTTCCTTCCTCACCTCTCTCTCCTCAGATAGAAACACAGTAGTTAGAAATCTTAACTTCTGTTTTCTAAATATTAATTTTACTTCCTGTTATTTCCCCATTATCTTTGTGATATAAGAAAGTGGAGAACAGAGGCTGTTCCCTCAGAAGGAGACCATTTTGCTTTTTGTGTCTTAGTACCCAGCAGTTCATTTAGTCAGAATATAATTGCCCAGGTAGACATCAGGTAATTCTGTAGCAGAGTTTAAATTCTCTCCTGGCATTCCCTTGTCCTTCCCTTTGCAGTTTCTCTATCTCGATGCTATTAAAAATATCTAGGCTTCATGCTTCCCTTGCAAATACAAGGGAAGTAATCAGCCTTAAGTGGTGTTTTCTGGTTATAACTTAACCTATGACTTTAACAATAATGAATGGTGGAGACTTGGGTGAAGAGGAAGAAACCAGCTCTGAGGGTTCAAGAGCCTGTGGAGAAAAATTAGACTTTCTTCACCTTTTGGAGATGGGGAAAATGATTTTAGTTCCGTTCCAAGTGACTTCCCAACTCAAGCAAAATGATCAGTTTCGGGGCTCCTTCCCGAAAAAGTCCAGGGCTAGATCTAGCCAGCATCAAGTACCTGGATCCAGGGTAACACACCTGGACTTGGCTTTCTCTGTGTTGGCATCAATCCTTCATTAAACTTCTCCCCTGGGGTGGCAAAGATGGTGCCCACCAGCCTTTATCTACATTTAACCAGTTATATCCCAATGGAAAGTAGATGCCTCTCTTTCAGTGACTCTAGCCAAATTCTCAAGGCTGAGGCAGGTGACAAACATCTTTGCCTTAACTAATCACTGTATGCTATTCACATGGAAGGCATTTTGACTGAGATGAGGACTGAAGTTCATCTTAAAGGGCATATGAAGGAAGAGCATAAGGCATTCAAGGCCAACATAGGAAGAAAATAACGAGTTTAACATATGGAAAATATTCACAGTACTTAACAACCTCTATGGCATTGGTACTATCCAGTAAGAACAAAGGTCTTTGGGGCTCTCAAGGACCCTGATGGAAGGATTTACTGGATTAGGGGGCATTCTGGGACTCTTGGTGGTAGATGGTGAGAGGAACTTGGGTCGACAACTATTCACCAGCCACTATGTGAGTATTTCAATATTTTACCAACCAGCATTGCCTTTATTGTGTATAACACCAAGTATTAGCCATAGTACACAGTCAAGAGTCAATTCTGTAGGACAGAAAGAACCTAGCAACCCAAGGACTTCTCCAGAAATCCCTTTGCGTTGTGTTGTGTAATAAAAGTACCTTGAACTTGCAGAACATTTATTTTTTGCTTTTGAAGTTCATTTACATATTCAGTGTTTTTTTAATGTATTCATAAAAGTGGGTGAACAAATATCACTTCAGTGGAAGTAGTCAGTAGTAGACTCCTGAATGTGTGGTAAGAAATTTCTTTAAAGTTTCAAGTTCATACATATTTTGTATTCTAGTCCCTAATATGTATTCATTCTGCACACTGAAATATTATTTTAAGTGTCCCACTAGGAGGAATGTAGTTTTATACTGCTAGGTTAATGGTAAGATGTTGTTATATTGAAGCTACCCATTTGGAACAAGTGAAACAAATTAGAGCAAATTAAACATAACCCAACATAACAGGTTGAACGTTCAGGCAATTTCTCTTCCGTATCTTGGTGTCAAGTCTTTCAAGAGCCCGTAATCATGTAATTATATAGATAAAGAAAATGATATTTCTATTATAAACTTCCTTAGTAAGTTTGAGTTTCTCAGCCTCATCACTGAGGAGAGATGCCCCCTAACGCAAGCACAATGTTTTCAGGCTGTAGTGGCCATTCTAAGCTCATTTTCGAGGGGTACTTGTGTTATTGGTAGATGAAAGGATCTTTATTGTGGCTGACCTTTTTTTATCACCTCTAGAAAATACTAATCAAAGGAGTTTTTTTAGGGAAGAAAGATGGCAAATGCTATAAGACATATTTTACCATGGATACTATAATTTTTCATAATAAATTTACATAAGGGATCTGGTTTATGTGATGAGAACACATGTCAAACTAGTTTGTGAGCATCAAGAAATTCCCAAGTAGCTATTTTGATGGATACTTGTGGTTCTGTCAGTGCCAGTCATAGGAGTTTAGTCGTTTTCATGGAAGTGGCTTATCTGGTTACGTTCTTGGTACTAAGATACTTGGCTTCCAGGAACTCCAAAGCATATTTTCCAGTCAGTCACTGCAAATTAATTTTTTGAGTCTTGGGCTGCTACATGTTCTTCCTTATACATATGCATACTCAAAAACAAAACCAAAAAATAGGCTGGCATGGAAAAGCAGTTTTTTGTTGATAGTGTAAGGATTTCAGTAAGCACTGTGAAGCTTTGTGAGGTGCTGTGTTGAAGTGATTTTTATTCTATAACTTTGTAAAAAAGATACATTTATTTCTTTAAACCAATATTTAACTCCTCTGAGTGCCTAGCTTGCCTGGCTGGTGGGAAATTTAGTCTCCATCATTACAGGGG
Source organism: Mirounga leonina (assembly GCF_011800145.1). NCBI lineage: Eukaryota > Metazoa > Chordata > Mammalia > Carnivora > Phocidae > Mirounga > Mirounga leonina. The sequence goes on from NW_023270855.1 coordinate 14,218,541, forward strand.
TTCTTTGTCCCTTAGAGCTATCTATAGGTCCTGGAAGCTAATATTTTCCACCTTGGAGAGCCCTCTGGTCTCACAGTTCTATATGGACCTCTGTCCCTTTACCTTCTTCACTCCACCAAAAAGAATCTCTTCCATCCCATGGAGGAATCATTCTTCCTCTCCTCATATCTACGTACCCTCTGGCCTGTTCAACACAATCACCCGCAACTTGCAGTTTTTCTGAGAACAAAAGTGAGCTGCTGTTTTCATCCAGCAACACACATACTCCTGAGATAAAGAAAAATACCAGACTTTCTTCTTGTAATGGGGCAGAGTAAAATGCAGAAAGAGGAAAATAGAAATTTAAAAAGTATGAAAAATTATCCTATTGTGACTATAAAAATCAAAACTGTTCTCCCTCTGAATATTCTTGCAAAATCAAACCTCTGAGGAGCTATGTTAAGTGTTTTGTTCAGCTTTACATATCCAAAGTATTCCCCAGGGTACATGTATTCTGGCTTAAGAAATAAGGACATCAATTCTCATTTGACGCTTCAAAACCATATGGGTTGAGAGCCATTATCTCCTTTTTACAGATGACAACACTGAGGCTCACGTAATTTGGGACTTACCCTAGGTTAGTGATGCACTCAGCAGATCCTTTGAGCATTATATGCCAGACACTATTCTAGGTATGAGGAGTACATCTGTGAACAAGAATGACCAGCTCTGTCCTCTTGGGGAGCTTCCGAGGAGGTTGGAGGTCAGGGGGAAAGCAAGCCGTAAAGTAAATAAAGAATTTCAAATTATGTCAATATGAACAGCTAAGATTTGTTAAATTGCCAGTCTTTGCTAGTCCCTGGTTTAAGTGTTAAGCGTGTATTATCATCAAATCCTTAAAGGAACCCTGTGCAGTAGGGAATATTATACTATTTTAAATGAGGAAACTAAGGGAGACCCACAAAATTTAAGTAACTTAAACATAGTAAGGAATGGATTCTATCCCAAACACCCACGAATAACTTTGTTATGTTACGCTGAAGGTAAAACAGGTGATGAGGTGCAGGTGGGCTTGGAGCAAGACTACTTTCATAAGGTTGTAGCTGGCCTCTCTGGAGTTACATGTGAGCTGAAAGCTGAATGAGAAGGAGAAGCTAGCAATACAAACATTTAGGAAGAGGAGTGTTCCTGTGCAAAGGACCTGGGGGTAGGATGGCCCCAGTTGAGAAATCCATGTCTATTAGAATCCTAAATTCTGTGATCTTGCTGCTTTGTAAAGGAAATCAGTAATAGTAGGGCCTCTAGCAAATCAAAAACAAAGCTTATGTTACAAAAGGACAGCTATGGCTGACAGTTTTTTACCTGTTTGCAGAGGTATTAAGACTTCCACAGCAGCCTCATTCTATTCTCAGTTTAGTTAGACAGTTGAAGATGCAAGAGGTATGTAGAAGTTCACATTTTCTCTCAGTGATTGTTTTCATAAACATAAACATGGACCAATTCTTATTTTTCAGATTCTTTTCTAGCTTGTAATTTTGAATCAAAATATTATTTTAGAAATAACTAAAATTATTACTATTATTGGTAGAAATTGTGTTACTGAAACATTTTCCTTTCTGTTTTGTGAAGTTTGGGGAACAGAATTGTATTTTTTCTCCTAGACTTATTAGCTAAAGTTGTCAGGAGCCAATTAGCTCTACAACTTTGTGAGGAGTCTTTCAAGTGTGCTAAAAATGTGATGGATGAGCTTCTTCCTAGACTGAAGAGTGGTGTTTGGCAAGGTGCTATGTTTCTGAAAGCACAGGGACGAGAGATTTCCCACCCTAGGAGGTTAGGCACTTCCAGATATATTTTAATTCATTTCACTTGCTAAGTTGTCTAAATATTACTTAACCATAATTATGGATTTTTAACCATGTCAAGTAATTGAAGTGTATTCAATTACTTCTTCATTCATTCATTCAACAGTGTATGAAGAAAACAGTGTATAATATCTGCTGAGCCCTATACCCAGTTCTGCCCTGAGTCAAAAGGTGACCTTCACTAAGTGAACTTGCATCTCTGAATATCAGTTTTCACATCTGTAAAATGAAGGGTGATAGGATAGGACAAATTGAAATAATTAAGGTTCAGGATGCTGAAACCTTGAATATATCAATATCTTGGCTGCCTAACACTGTTTGAGATCTAGAGAAAAAGAATGACACCAGGCAAATAATGCTTTCATTACTAGTGATGGTCTTTGTCCCCAAACCAATGTGGAACTGTAGATGTAGCTCCTCAGCTGAGTTCTGTTGACCTGAGAGATGCTTCTTCAACCGTTGCAATGGCTGGCTGAATCCAGAAGAAAAAAGTCTAAAAACCTGGCTGGCAGCCCTTTTCTAAGTTCCTACTGATGCTCAATCTTCTGATCTTACCACTCCCTAGTGTCAAGAAGGATCCTTCTAGGAAGGGCACTTTTTCTATTGAGATAAAGCAAGCCCAAGAGAATGAAGCTTGGAGCATGGTGGAATATGTCCCATTGCCCAGAATCTCTCAGCCCCTAAGTCTTTTCAGATCTGAACAGCTTTGAAGCAGAAGTACAGCCTTCTGGTCTTGCTACAGGAGAATAAGATAGTAGGGCTGGGCATCCTTGATTGTTTTGTCCTCCCAATCTCAAAGAAAATGCCTAAAAAGAATTATCCCCAAATAAGCTTATTTAGGTATTTCTGCAAAGATTCTAAACCTAGAAAATAAAGCTTAATGCATACCATGGAACTTGATCAATCAGCGAGTTGTCCAGTCATTGTGGTAGATGGCATAGTTAGTGGGAAAGGGTAGGAATGGAGAAGAGCTGTGTACTACCATAGACCACAAATAGGTCAAACAATGTGATTCCTAAAGTATCTTCCATTGACAAATTGTGACTCTGAGTTGGCCCTCATTGACAGGAAGGAAATGGAGACTTCAGTCCTACATCACAAGGAACTGAATTGTGTCAGCAACCTGAATGAGTGAGAACACAGGTTCTCCCCTAGAAACTCCAGAAAGGAACACAGCTCTGCTGATACCTTGGTTTTAGCTTGATGAGATGCATACCAACTTCTGACCCATGGAGTGTATGATTATAAATTTGTGTTTTTTAAACCACTAAGTTTGTAGTAATTTGCTGTAGCAACAATAGGAAACTAATAGATCCAGAGAAGATTAAGTCATAATACTTCCTTAAGAATTCTGAAAGGAAATGGCAGCAACATTAGTGTGTTGCGATATCATGGTGTCTGACTTAATTTTCTTTTCTATCAGGGTTATGGGAGTAACAGGGAAGGCAGTTTGAGGAGTTGATGAGTGAGTAAGGTTTTCTTTCTTTTTTTTTTTTTAAAGGATTTATTTAGTTATTTTAAAGGGAGGGTGAGAGAGCGAGCAGGGGAAGGGGTGGGGGGAGAGGGAGAGAGAGAATACCAAGAAGACTCCCCCGAGCATGAAGCCAAACACCAGGCTCAATCCCACAACCCTGAGATCATGACCTGAGCCAAAATCAAGAGTCAGACGCTTAAATGAATGAGCCACCGAGGCACCACTGAATGAGGTTTTCTATGTTTGGCTCCATCATCTGCTCTGAATCTCATCAGCAAGGATGTACTGAGGCTTCATTACCAAGCATACTCTCTCCTATGTCTCTCGAGCTGGGTAAACATTTCCTTATTTTTGTGTCTATTTAACCCTGCTGAGCCAAATCTAAGTAGTATTTCTTAAATAGTGTCAGCAGCAATTTTGCCTTTGGGAAATAATTCTTTGAAGCTTTGGTTTGCTTCTAACAGCATTTCTGCAGAAGACATCAATGTTTATATTTCACCACTTTTGAGTAGAGTTGAGGAGGTTATTAGCCCTAACCCCCAAAATATCAATTTTAGGTAAAATTAGAGTGAGGGCATGAATTATAAAGAAATGAAAGGTCTGCTTCCTCACGTGGATTTAAAAAGAAAAGCTTGCAGGGTTTCTTCTGTTTGTTTTGGGCTTAACAGAAAGACCTCATCTGTTATTTTATAATGTAACCTGCTATCTTATGAGTGGTACCATAGATATTACTTTGTAGGCATTTTGTTTATTTCTGGAAGCAGAAGCAGCAGGAAAAACAGTTTAGGCCTTCAGAGAATTTAGGCTTGAAATGGAAAATTCAGTTCAGTCCTTAGTGACAAGCTTTCTCTAAAAGCTGTTTGAAGATGAAGCTCTCACTTAAAAATAAACAACTTAGAATCTTCTCCCACCGCTGATTGACTTTCCATGGGGAACTTCAACTGCACACATTCTCTGGAGGATAATAAAACTTCCTGCTGGGATCCAAGTAGTCAGTTTCTTCTTTGGAAAGTCTGAATGCTGATTGGCTGCACTTCTCCTGTGGGTGATGTGCAGGATGAGTGATAAGGAAAGGAGAGTTGTGGTGACTGCTTCCCTACAATGACCGAACATGGAGTGTCTGGGCTTTGGGTTTTCTTATCGAACTTGCTGAAGCACAGTAATCAGGTCTCAGGATGAGATCAAGACAGGCCATTTCTCTGTGCTGTGATAGGATAGCAAGACAGAAAGTAGTGATTAATAAATAAAGTGTTTTATTAAAAATGGAGCCTCATAGAATCAGTAGGGAACTCAGAAGTTTTTAAGTTCAACTTATAGTGCAAAGCAGAAAGCTCTTTAGAGTATTCCCCAAAGATAAGACTGAACCTCATAGTGACAGAGATTTGACACATTTCAGAAAGCTGGTATTTGTTAGAAATCAGGTCCTTGTGTTAACTTGAATCTGGATCTTTATAAATTTTCTCCTAGTGGTTCTTTAGTCTATGGACATAGCACAAGTACAGTCTTGTCTCCAGTAGAATTTCCAAGCCTTAGAGGGTTCTTCAAAATCATGTTGTTCAAACCTATCATTTTACAGGCAAGAAAACTAGAGCCAAAGAGAATTTTACTTCAAGTCCCAAAGCTAGTTAGTGGTCGTCAACAACTCAAGTTGCTCAGTTGCCTGAGTTTTTTCCATTACACTCTGTCCAAGAAAGGGATGTTGGGGAAGGGACTGTTTATATTAGCACATGGTGTCCTCACCCAACCTGGGCTACTATCAGTGTTGGGAGAAAAAATGAATTTGAGAGTGAAAAAATCCCGAGTTCTAATCATGACCTTGGAACTTATTATCTGTTTAATCTTGGTTTTCTTGAGCTTTCTTATTCTCAAATTTCTTTTTTTTTAAAGATTTTATTTATTTATTTGACAGAGAAAGAGAGAGAGAGAGAGAGACAGCAAGAGAGGGAACACAAGCAGGGGAAGTGGGAGAGGGAGAAGCAGGCTTCCCGCTGAGCAGGGAGCCCGATGCGGGGCTCTATCCTAGGATCCCGAGATCATGACCTGAGTCAGAGGCAGATGCTTAATGACTGAGCCACCCAGGTGCCCCTTATTCTCAAATTTCTTAATTATGAATTAAAGATAATAAGAATTACCCTGAGGATGATATGAGGTCATAGTGTTATGAAGCACCTAATTCAGTGCCTAAAATAGAGAAAACATGAATATATTTTATGATTCTTATTTGTTAATATTTTCAGCAAATACTTTTTAGTGCCCTCTAGGTTCTGGACACTGATATAGATGCTGGGCATGTTGAACTGAACCAAAACATGACCAGTCCCTGCCTTTATGTGAAAAGAGCTAATGAGCAAATATACAGACAAATCTAAGTCATATTAGTGTTAAAAAATAAAGCGAGCTTGAAACAGAGTAATGAGGTGCTCTTTTCTACAGGGAGGTCAGGGAAGGCATCTCTGGGGAAGTGAAACTTGAAGAGTCACCTAAAAAAAAGTCAAGTTATAAACCATATGAATCCATGTTGTAGGATGTCCCAAGAGGAAGAACCATCAAGGGCAAAGATCCTGAGGCAAGGGTGTTATTTGAAGTAGTGAGGGGGAGCTAGGAAGCCAGTGTGTCTAGGGCTGAGGGACAGTTGTTGGGGATTAGGACAGAGAGACAGGGGCTAGGTCATATAGGACTCTCATGGACTGTGGTAAGAACTTAGGGTTGTGGTCTTGATATGGTGGGTGATTCTGAGTACGAATGTGGGACATCATGTAACATACATTTTTAAAACAGTAGTTCTCAACCCTGGATGCACACTGGAATTTCTTTACTATAAGTTTTTTTTTTATTATGTTCAATTAGCCAATATATAGTACATCCTTAGTTTTTGATGTGGTGGTCAACGATTCATTAGTTGTGTATAACACCACAGACTGGAGTTTCTTAAGGATATTTAAAAAAAAAAACAATGCTTATTGCCAGAGACTGATAGTTAAGTAATCTGGGGTGAGGCTAAGCATCTGTGCATTGTAGAACACTTTTGAGGGATGCTAAATGGCATCCAAGGTAGGAAAGCACTCTCAGAAAAGGATATCAGTAGTTGATAGCATAAGAAATGTATATGATGAACCAATGAGTTAGATTGTGTGTTGAGATAAGTGCTTCTCCCTTGCTTCATGGAAGTCACATGATCAGATATCTCCTAATGATGAAAGAGCCAAGAAAGCTTTCAAATCTTGGTCAAGAGTCAGGAAAATCTTGACAAAGGAAAGGACATTTCCCCCCTCCCTGTTGGCCCTGCAGATTCTTTCTGATTTGTAACAAGGAGAAAGAAAAAAGAGGATCAGAAAATTGGGAGGTCAAAATGGATTCCTAAGAACTGGCTTCTAGACATTTGCTTTGTAAAAGCATTTTAACTACAAAGAACTTCCTTGTGCTCCAGTATGTGGCTGATGAGGATTCTTAATTTGAGTTATATGTTGGATGTTAGTTGCTTAATTACTTTGAATTCCAGTTTCTTGAATACTTGTGATAAAATTTGTATAAGTATCATTTAGCTTTGTGTTTTAGATAGTCTGCATTCTTTTAAGCATTATGTAGCTCACTGTAAAAACCATAGGGCTTCAACAGTTAAAATTATATAGTCAAAAGTTGTGTGGTAGTTCATTGGTCCTCAACTGGGGGACAGTTTTACTCCTCGTAGGTCATTTGGCAATGTCTCAGACATTTTTGGTTTTACAACTGCAGTGGGGATGCTAGTAAGTAGAGATTAGAGATGGCCCAAAATGTCAGTAGAGACAAGACTGCTTTATGGTCATTTTCCTGTCATTTAAGAAAGAGGAAAACCCGATTCTGCATTTCCTGCCACTTAGTTGTATAATATTAAGCAAAAAGTTTGACCTCTCAACTCAGGAGGGGGTGGTTCTTATCTGAAAATAAGATATTGATTAGGATCAATACAATGCAACAACTTACCAGTGCCTATTATGTACCTGTTACTGTACTAAGCTGAAACATAGAAAAGCTCCTTCCCTTTGGAAGATAATGATCTATGAGGGTTTATATGTCAGCTATAGACATAATGCTGTGTAATAAGCCACATCAAATTTCACTCACTGAAAACACCATCATACATTCTCATTCATGAATTTCAGATTGGTTGGGGTTCAACAGATCTAATCATGGCTTATCTCCTAGCTGGGTTCCAGTTCTGAGGCTCCATGTGACTTTCATCCTTCCTGGACTAGTAAATTATCCAAAGCATCATCCTCTCATGATGATGGAAAAAGGCACAGAGGGGCAAGTAGAAACATTCAATACCTATTAAGACTTGAGCTCAAAACTGTACACTTCCCCTTTCAATGACATTATCTTGGGCAAAGCATGTCATATAACTAAAACCAGAATCCCAGAGGTGGTGAAATATATTCTACCTCTAGTGGGAAAAATTTAAAAATCACATATCAAAGGGCATGAACATAAGGAAAGGTAAGAATTAGGAGCAATGATGCTATCTATCCAGAGAGACCTTCCAATTCAAATGTGCAATAGTTTTAAAGCTATATCCTTGTCTCTGCATCTCTTGAGATTTTTGATTAAGTTGAATTCAAAGATGTTGGATTTATTAAACTTCATTTAAAGTTAAGCAGAATTTCAATTCTGTCTCCAACTTGTTCTGGTCTAATGTATTCCTTCCACCATGAAGGCTTGCTACAGAAAGGGGTAGAACTTGATCATTGCAAAAGATGATTTATGATACTCTGGCAGTAGAAGGAAAAGGAACAGATGGTTAGCGTCATCAGTACCATACAGTGTGTCAGCTGAGTGATATGTCAGATGTTCTTCCTCCTCAGTGGGTGATGGCTTCCTCCCAGTAACTGCTTCTTGAATTTGAGCACCAGTAAATGTTATATTTCATAAGTGGTTCTAGAAAGTGCTTTGAAGAATCCTCTAATACTATAACCATGAGTTAAATGCTTTACAAACTTTACCTCTTTGCCTAATGACAACACTGAAGATAGGTATTCATATATAATTTTAAAATATGTATTGTGTAAATGTGTGTGTTTGTAAATGCATAGAATATGTCCAAAAAGGAACTCATGAATTAGTTAATGGGAGGGAAGTAGAATTTATGTCATGAATGTTCTTTTTTACCTCATATATTTTATATCAAGAGCATATATTACCTATTCAAAATATTTCAATAAAATGAAGGAGGGCACTAGTATCCACATTTTACAATTGAGGGAGCTAGGTAAGTTACTTTTGTAGTGAGAGACTCAAACCTGTATTCCTAGATAAATGGTAGAGCTGAGATTTGAATATAAGTCTCTGTAACTCTAAAAACTTAATTTTTATCCTGTTGGAAAGTTAATTCTCAAAGTTTTCTGGAAATGGATAACATTGCATACATTTGACTTACTGTTCAAGAGACATTCCTGCAATTTCATCAATAATGTCTCCATTAGTGTAGTCATTAAGTTTCTGCTTGCCAGGAGTTCTGTTTGACAGGCTCTACAAAACCCATTAAGCAGGGTAGATTATCATGATCTCCAATCTGAGTGTGGAGTCATCAAGGCATAAAAGTTACCACAGTATATGAAATCATCCACTAAAAGAGATGCTGAGAAGTCTAGTTTGCAAACTCATGCATTTTTATCCTCTTCACCTATTAAAACAACTAGTAATAACATTGCCCACCAATATTGATCACTTGTGCCATCTGGGATTAATACTTCCCAGAAGAACTCTTCTAAGACCAGCCAACCTCTAGAGACTATATTTTTTCCTCTCTGACAGTGGGAGATGAACATCCAAGAATTCAAAAGTAAAATGTCATTATAGGAGAAAGTTACCCAAAGTTCCTAAACTGCTTTTGCACCCAAAATCCATGCATCTGCTTTGCCCAGGCACACATTAGGAGGTAAGGAATGGTTGTGAAATAAACTAAGTTTAAGAAATGGGAAGTGATTTATCCTTCTGAGAACATTTTCATTGCTTTGGAGCAGGCATTTATAAAGCCAGTTATCCTTAGTAGTTGCTGATGTTTTTCAAGAGGAACTCCTATCAACACTTGCAGGTCTCCTTTGGCCCCTCATAGGCTTGGGGCATTTTGTTTTTGTTTGTTTTAATTTGTCTTTATGAAGAAGAAAGAACATGATACTATGAAAAAATCCATACACTGGGGATTAGGCCACTGGGATTGAAGTCCTTCTCCATCCAGGCCACTGTGTGACCCTCATTAAGTCTCTTCTCTGTGGACCTCAGTTTTTCAGGTCTAAGAAGAGTTAGGACGTATTCTCTGTTAGGTCTTTCCTTTCCCAAGTATGATAATCTCATGATTGGTTTCCCTAGGATATGGTAAATAAAGAGCACATTTTTCACCTGAGAGAGTCCTAACAAAATCGTCAAATTATTCAAGTTTTCTTTAGTGGAATTTTATTTCCTTGCTCTGCATGTTTCCTCCCTTTGCCTGTTTCTTCCTAGATACTAACTCTACAGTAAAGGCTGTTTGTATCAGACAGCTGCCAACTAGGGCAGGAGAGCATCAGATTTGGAGTCAATCAGGAGTTCGTTGATTTCTTGTTCTTCCATGAGTTGTATCATCTTGAAAGAGTCACTCAGCTTTCTTAGGATGGCATGATCACCGAAAAAATCTTAGTAATTCCTTCAGAGCTCTTAAAAAAAAAAAACTATTCTGGGACCTGCTAAAGAGGTAGGGTATGATAGTGCTTTTCCCAAATCCTTTATCCAAGTGTAGGTAATTTTATGGAGTACATGGTTTTCTCTCTTGATTTTGATTTGTATCAGATAGTAAAGAAAGGAAACCCACCCCACAGTTCTACCATGCTGACATGTTAACTGTTTTCATTATCCCATAGCTTTTTGTTTGGTTGGGCTAGGAATTTAATTCATTGTAATACTCTGGGAGAGTAAATTTTTGTTTAGGGCTTCCTATATACCCCTGTCAATCACTGTATAGGCATATAGTTTGTTGTAAGGACAATCTGTTTTGTGTTAAAATGGGATCATGGTAAAGATAGAATAGCAGCTTTCAAAAGTGTTTAACTATGATCCACAATAAGAAATATGTAATGTATGAATACACACTGCTGAAATATCTTTAAAAAACAGTTATTATCTTTATTACAATACAATCTGCTATTTTTTATTCTATTCTATTTCCTTAAAAAATGCATAAGTCATGACCTACTAAACTGATTTCACAGCCCTCTAATGGGTCTTGACCTGTTGTTTTGAAAAACAGTCACAGCCAATCTACCATTTAGTCAGGATGCCCTAGGGATCCAAAAACATCTTGGCTCAGCTTTAAGCAAAGAAGTAAATAGTATCCATTAAATAATGTACACTGGATTGAATGTGGTACAGTGGAGAACTTCTCAAATGGTGGCGGCATCCTCACATGCATAAGCAATATCAAAACCCTGGAGGATCTCATTAGGGTTCTCATTCTGCTCTATGATATATGTTTTCTAGTTTTTTCTTTTTAGAAAGACTTTGTCATCTTGGAAGAGCTCCACTGCTTAAGTGGCCTGAGGCACTGCAGGCATACTGTCCCATGTCCCTATGTTATGGCAGCTCCAAGTGGAGATGTGTAGTATTGGTCCAGAAGAGAAAAAGCCCGAAGTTCTAACAAATGAGCTGGTAGTCAACAGGGCAAGTCAGTGCCCAATGGTGAAACAAAGCAGTTGGAATAAGGTCTTCCTTGCATTTCCTTTGGCATGCATTCTTTTATTTTTTTTTAATTAACAAATAATGTATTTGTTTCAGGGGTACAAGTCTGATTTCATCAGTCTTACACAATTCATAGCACCCACCATAGCACATACCCTCCCCAGTATCCGTCACCTAGCTACCCCATCCCTCCCAACCCCCATCCCCTCCAGCAACCCTCAGTTTGTTTCCTGGGATTAAGGGTCAATTTAAAATTTTCATTTGGCTTCTAGAAATCAGCCATCTCTTGATAATGCTCTTGAACCTGAAACCCTCGCCATTTCAGTACATGGGAATTAGTCTCATGCATTTGAGGTCAAATTTTCAAAGACCAAAGAAATCTCTTTGGACAGGTTGATGTTTCCAAAAGTGAAGTAGAGAATGAAGGATAAGTATAGTGATTTTCAAACTGTAGAAGTGCAGTGATTTTCAAACCGTAGAAGTGCAGTGATTTATGAAAAGATGCTTGACATCTTTAGTCACTAGGGAAATGTAAATCAACACTACAATGGAAAACCACTTCAGACCCACTAAGATGGTGAGTCAAAAAGTCAGATAATAAGTGTTGATGAGGATGTGCAGAAATCAAAACCCCAATGGGGAAAATATAAAATGCCACTTTGGAAAGCAGTCTGTCCGTTTCCCAAATGATTATACATAGAGTTATTCTATGACCCAATAATTCCCTTCCTAGATATTTATCCAAGAAAAATGAAAATATATGTCCACAAAAAAACTTTTACACAAATGCTTATGGTAACATTATTAGTAGTAGCAAAAAAGTAGAAGCAACCCAAATGTCCATCAACTAATGACTAGATGAACAAAATGTGGCCTATCTGTACAATGTATATTATTCAGCCTTAAAAAGGAATACATTCTCGGGGCGCCTGGGTGGCTCAGTTGGTTGAGAGACTGCCTTCGGCTCAGGTCAAGATCCTGGAGTCCTGGGATCGAGTCCCGCATCGGGCTCCCTGCTCGGCGGGGAGTCTGCTTCTCCCTCTGACCCTCCTCCCTCTCATGCTCTCTGTCTCTCATTCTCTCTCTCTCAAATAAATAAATAAAATCTTTAAAAACAAACAAACAAAAGGAATACATTCTCATACATGTTACAATACAGATGAACTTCGGGAACATTATGCTAAATAAAAGAAGCCAGATACAAAAGACCACACATTGTGTTGTTCCATTTATATAAAATAGGCAAATCAACAGAGACAGGAAGTAGATTATCAGGAACTGGGGAAAGAGGGAACAGTGAGTGACTGAATTGGTATAGATTTTCTTTTTTGGAATGATAAAAATGTTCTAAAATTGTGTAGTAGTTGTGGTTGCACACCCTATAAATACACTGAAATCACTAAATATTACACTTTATGATACATAAGTTATATCTCAAAGGTGCTTTTAAAATTTGCATATCTTTTATTAGTAAAACTGAGCATATTTTATATGCATATTAGACATTTAGAATTCAGGGATTTTTCTGTTCCTATCCATTGCCCATTTCTAAGAAATTTTATATCTTATTATTGTGGTAAAATATTAATAGCATAAAAGTTACCATCTTAATCATTTTTAAGTGTATAGTTCTATGGCATCAAGTACATTTACATTGTTGTGCCATGATCAGCACTATCTCCAAAGTTTTTCAACTTTCCAAACTAAAACTCCATACCTATTAAGTAATAACTCCCCATTCTCCACTCCCTCAGCCCCTGGCAACCACCATTTTACCTTCGGTATTTATGAATTTGATGACTCTAGGTACCTTATTCAAGTGGAATTATATAGTAATTGCCCTTTTGTGACTGGCTTATTTTATTTAGCATAATGTCTCCAAGGTTCATTTTTGGTATAGCTCTTATCAGAATTTTATTTTCCCTTTTTAAGGCTAATATTCCATTATATGTATATACTACCTTTGTTTTTCCTTTCATCTGTTAATGGGCATTTGATTGCTTCCCTCTTTTGGCTATTGTGAATAATGCTGCTATGAATGTGGGTATATAAATATGAGACCCTGATTTTAATTTTTTTTAGGTATTACCCAGAAGTTGAATTGCTAGATTATATAATTTGATAATACTATTTTTAATTTTTGAGGAACTGCCATCTGTTTTCCACAGCAGCTACACCATTTTACATTCCTGCTAGCACTATACAAGAATTCTAATTCTCCACATCGTTACTAACACTTGTTTATTCATGTTTTCATAATAGTCATCCTAATGCGCATGAGATGGTATCTCATAATTTTGATTTACATTTCCCTAACGATTGTGATGTTGACCATTCTTTTGTGTGCATGTTGGTGATTTGTAGATCTTTTTTTGAGAAATATCTATTCAAGACTTTTGCTCATTTTTTTTAGTTGAATTACAAGATGAAAAAGTCCTGGAGATTATTGCATGACAATGTGACTATCCTTAATACTATAAAACTTTATACTTAAAATTACTTAAGATGGTAGATTATATGACATGAATATTTTACCATAATTTTTTAAAGGCATAATAAAAATTATTAAAGTAGAAGATGTCACAAGGGCAGTAAGCAGGAAACAAAGAGAAAACAAATAGCAATATAGTATATTTAAATTCAACTATATCAGTAATCACACTAAAGTAATTGGACTATATAATCTAAGGCAAAGATTGTCAGGTTGAATAAAAAAGCATGACCCAACTATATGCTATGTACAAGTAGCACACTTTAAATATAAAAATAAAAATATATGAGAAGTAAAAGGATGGAAAAAGACCTACCTAAAATAAAATAAATATATAAAAAGAAATATTAAAGATTAGAACACAAATACATGAATTAGAAAAGAAAAAAACCAACTCAAAATTAAAAAAGGTATACCACTCAGAAAAATAAAACTGGAGTATCTATGTTAATATAAGGTAAAGTTGATTTAAGACCAAAGAATGTTACAAGGGGTAAAATGGAGCATATCATAATGATAAAGATGATTGTTATGTTGTGAAAACATAACAATCTCAGATATTTAATTATCTAAAAACAGAGCTTCAGAATACTTGAATCAAGTTTTGATAGAGCTGCAAGAAAAATATACAAATTAATAGTTTTGGCCATAGAATAAGTCTGAATTAATTTAAAAGGATTCTGTGAACACAATGGAATTACATTAAACATAAGTAAGAGAAATATCCTAGAAAATCCCTGAATATTTTAAAATTTAATTATTTATTTATTTATTTATTTATTTATTTATTTATTTATTTATTTATTTATTTTCTCCACATGGAGCCCAATTCATGACTCTGAGATCAAGACCTGAGCTGAGATCAAGAGTTGGATCCTTAACCACCTGAGCCACCTAGGCACCCCAATTTAAAAACATTTCTAAATGCCACATTGGTCAAAGAAAGAATCAAATGGAAAATTGTTATTTTTAACAATTTTGAAATAAAAAAAAAAAAAACCCAATATATCAGAATGTTTGGATGTGGCTAAAGAAGTACTTAGAGGAAAATTTATAGCATTAAAATGCCTAAACTAGATAATAAAAATGGCCCTAAAATTAATGACCTATACTTCTATTAGAAACACTTAGAAAAAGGTAAATCAAACCTGGTATAAAGAGAAGAAAAATAATAAAGATGAGAGCAGAAATAAATGATCAAGAAGACAGGAAACAAAATTCAAAAGAATGAATGTAACCAAAAACTAGTTCCTTGAGATCAGTGAAATTGATAAACTTAGGGCCAGATTTGATATACAGTAAAAGGACAACAATTACCATTATTTGGAATGAGAGAGGTGATGTTGCTAGAGATTCTTGCAGTTATTAAAAAGGATAATGAAATATTAATAACTTTATAGCAATATATTCTATGAGTAAGAGAAAATGGACAAATTTTTAAGGACCCAAAGCACCAAAGCTCAAACGAACAGAAATGAGTAAACTAGATATTCTTATTCTATTAAATAATTAGACTTTATATTTAAAAATCCGCCCATAAAGTTTCTGGCTCAGTTGTCTTATCTGGTAAACTCTACCAAAGAAAGAAGAAATATAGTCAATCATATTTAAAAAAAATTTTTTTAGTATAGTTGACACACAAGGTTACATTAATTTCACATATACAACATAGTGATTTGACAAGTTTATACATTATACTGTGTTCACCACAAGTGTAGCTACCATCTGTCCCCATAAATCACTATTATAATATCATTGACTATGTTCCTTATAAGTGCCTTTCATTCCCATGACTTATTCATTCCATAACTGGAAGCCTATATCTCACACTCTCCTTCACCCATTTAAAAAAACAAAAAGAAATATAGTTAATCATACACAGACTTTTCAATAGTAATAGGAAGAAATACTTTGTGACTCATTTTATTTGCTTAACATTACTCTCATACCCCAACCAGACAGAAACATTACAAGAAAACTGAATAACAACTTACCTTATGACTATAACTGCAAAAATTCATTTTTTTTAGAAGGGGAGGGGAAGAGGCAGAGAGAGAATCCCAAGCAGGCTCCACGCCCAGTGCAGAGTCTGACCTGGGGCTCTGTCTCACATCCCTGAGATCATGACCTGAGCCAAAATCAAGAGTCAGATGCTTAACTGACTGAGCCACACTTGTGCCCCTATAACTGCAAAAATTCTAAACAAAACAACTTCAAAGCAAATCCAACAGCAGGTTTTGGCACTAGATTTTGTTTCTTTTGGATAAATTCCTAGGTGTATTTCCTGCGTTGTACTCTAGGTGTATGTTCAAGTTGCTAAGAAACTTCCAAACAAAGTGGATTAATTTCAAAATAACTATGCTGAGTGAAATAAGTCAAAAAAAACATATGGTATGATTCCATCTATATAAATTTCTAGAAAATCTCAACTGATGCATAGTGAACTAAAGCATATTGGGGGATATAAAAAAGAGGTAGAGG
Organism: Mirounga leonina; assembly: GCF_011800145.1. Classification (NCBI taxonomy): domain Eukaryota; kingdom Metazoa; phylum Chordata; class Mammalia; order Carnivora; family Phocidae; genus Mirounga; species Mirounga leonina. Next base: position 14,234,511 of record NW_023270855.1, read on the forward strand.
TTACAAAGAGGTACAAAATTTGGGGTTGTCTTTGATATCCTCACTATTTCACTTGTGGTAATGATTTGACAGGTGTAAATATATGTCAAAATTAATCAAATTGCACATTTTAAATATGTACAATTTATTTTAGTTCAATTATATCTCAATAAAATTGTTAAATGCAGTGGATGACTGCATGGAGCACTGGGTGTTATACGCAAATAATGAATCATGGAACACTACATCAAAAACTGATGTAATGTATGGTGATTAACATAACGTAATAAAAATGCAGTGGATGCTTTCACAATAGCAATACAAACTATTAAATATCTAAAGCAAATGTAGGAATAAATGTACAATGTAAGAGTTACAAACTTTTCTTAAAGTACATAGGAAGATTTAAATTAATTGAAAAATATGCCATGCTTTTTCATATGAAGACTCAATATTTTTGAAATTTATTCTCTGATTTAATATATAAATTCAAAGCAATCATATTCAAACTTCTCTCTTTTTTCAGTGGTGTTGGTAAGCTTGATGAATTGATTTTAAATTTCATCTGGAAAAGCAAATTTCAAATTTTACCTGAGAAAGTTTTGGAAGAGAAGAATACTAAAGGAAAGGCATGCCTTCTCAGTTATGAAAACATATCTCACTCTACAACAAAAAAAATCTTTAAAAACATATTTCACTCTAGAGTGATCAAAACAATATGGTACAGAAATAGGAACTGAAGAGAGGCCCATATAAATATGAGAATTCAGTATGCCATATATAAGATGACTTTTAAAACAAATGGATATTTTGTTGTTTCGCAGATAATGCCCAATTGTTTTTCAAAGTGGTTATACCAATTTGTACAGACCAGAAGTACTATATGAGTGCTCTGGTTAATGCTCATCCACATCAACACATGATCTGTCATTGTGGTTTTAATATTCATTTCTGAGATTACTAATCAGGTGGGCATCTTTTATTGGTTGTTTAGATTTCCTTTCTATGAAGTATCAAGGCTTTCCTCATTTTTTTTCTTGGTTATTTTTCCTTGCAGATTGTAGGAATTCTTTATATTTTTATTTTTATATTGATTAATCCTTTGCCTCTTATAAGTATTGAAAACTAACATCTCCCAGTGTGTAATTCTCATTTCACTTCCTTTATATTGACTTTGATGGTCAGACTCCCAAAGTTTTGATAGATAAATGCATTTTGTTAATCTTTTCAAGGTGCATTACTGAGTGACAGAGGCAAGTCACAGAATTGTAAATATAATTCAACCCAATGTCTGAAAGAAGAAATTATGTGTGCATGCATACACATGTGTATAGTATTTAATTTACACATATAAAGATACTCTAGGAGACAGGTGTAGAATTCCTTTGGAGAAAGTGACAAATTTTTCTTCTCTTTTGTTGCATTATTTGGCATTTTCACATTGATTATATTTTACCTTTGTAAGTTAAAACTTTTAATTAAGAAAAAATCAGTGGGGAAAGTATATGACTCATTACTGAATTTTGGGATAAGTTGGCCTGCATTTAGCAAAGCAAGTTTAATTATTACCTCACAGCATACAGAATAATAAATTCCTTTTGGAATATTTATTAAGTAACTATGCTGTACCAGGCACTCTGTTAGGATTTTTCTATGTATTCATTAATTCACAACCAAAGAATGTGCAGGGTTGTATGTTCCGTTTTATAAGAAATGCAAAAAGTTACTTATAGGAGAAGTGGGTTTTAAATGCGCATGCTCCTTTCTCTTCCTCCTTGCCTACATAGGTGTTGGATTGTATTTTTCTTAAACATGTAAGAGAAGTATAAAGCAGTTTTGGATGTAATATAATATATCCTGTTGATTTTTTAAAAAATGACCTAGGAAAAAAATTTTAAACTTCCTTAGAAAAGAGAGAAATGATGCTCTGCTGTTTTTCCTCATATTGTCACCTCACTGTTGGAGTGCAATGTATTTCAAATACACTGGGATTCAGTGACAGAAGATTCTGATTATCATATTCCCTAAATGGGAGATCTAAATTTGACTCTGACATTGAAGCCTTCAATCATGGTATTATGACATGAAATCAGAATGCAAGTTCATGCAGTGTTCTGCAAATAATCCTGTAATTATATCTTCTAGGCTCTTCTAAACTATGATTGTTTTCTCATGTGGTGACTTGTACTAGCCAGCATACCTAATTCATTTCCCTTTTTATTATAAAAGTCATGTGTGCCCATAGTTAAGTGTTTTGGTAAGTATGATTATTATCAACTTCCAAAGTAGAGGAATTTACTTTTTATTTTTATTTTTAATTTTATTTTTTTTAAAGATTTTTATGTATTTGAGAGAGAGACAGAGATAGAGCTCACAAATGGGGAGGAAAGAGAAAAGCAGGCTCCCCAGTGAGCAGGGAACCCGACGTGGGGCTCGATCCCAGGACCCTGGGATCATGACCCGAGCCAAAGGCAGACGTTTAACTGACTGAGCCACCCAAATGCCCCTTTTTAATATTTCTGCCACTAGTTAAAAATCTAGGATGAGAGGGGTCATGCCTACTTGTTTATCATGACTTCCACAAAGTAACTGTTCAATAAATACTTTAAATAGATAAATGACATTTTTGCTTTGTTTTCTACCCTAGATATACACCAATCATAACACACTCTATAGGAAATAGTTGAATTAAACCTGTGGTATCTTCATTATCTCTAGGAGATTCTTTAGTCTGACTCCTGTTAAACAGTTAATACCAGAAACTAATCTAGTTTCTCTGCTAATGGTATAGTTAATACTTTTCTCATCAAATAGTTTTGAGAATCATGTTTTCAATTAAGAGATAACAGGATGTAATGAAAACAGAAATGTGAGTTTGAACATGGGATCATCTCTACAACTCTTGCCAACAAACCAGGTGACCTCAATAGTAACAGTAATAGTTCCTGAGAGCCAGGTTTGTATTTTATTCATAATCAACCCACCACTAGTCTAGCACATAGGGGTAAATTGGCAATTTTTCATTGACTTAATAAGGAAATTAAAAAGCAATTGTGCCTTGGGGCGCCTGGGTGGCTCAGATGGTTAAGCGTCTGCCTTCGGCTCAGGTCATGATCCCAGGGTCCTGGGATCGAGTCCCGCATCGGGCTCCCTGCTCCTTGGGAGCCTGCTTCTCCCTCTGCCTCTCTCTCTCTCTCTCTCTCTGTCTCTCATGAATAAATAAAATCTTAAAAAAAAAAAAAAAAGCAATTGTGCCTTGTATTTCCTGTCTAAAGGTAGGTGTAGTTCTTCGTGCCATACCTAAATCAGCAAAGCTGGGATAGTCATATCAGGTAACTGATGGGTGAAAGTCCTTTGAAAAGAGATGAAGCTTTGTAAGAACATGTCTAAGCAGGCTTGGCTCCATGTCTCCAGAGTACTTAGAGCTGTGCCTCAGAATGTAGGATTTTTCTTGGCAAAATTTTATTAAAGTCAGTTTTTCTACCTATTCTAATTTCATGCGTCATACTTAGATGCTCTTTAAAGTATATGTGTTTTTGTGAATGCCTAGCCTGAACCTTTAGTTTTGTCATCTGTAAAATGAGGATACAGAACAGTTAACATTTACAGAGGGTTTGATACATTAGATCTTTTTACAGCAAAGGTAGTTAGAACCAAACTAGAAGGTCTGTCACATGAAGGTATTGTTGCCCCCACTGACTCTGAGGGGACAGGAAGGACCTGTGCTAAGATTCAGGATTTGGCTTATTTAACTGCCCTGACTCTCAAAGCAAAGATGTATGATCCTTGAGTAGCAAAGATTGATTTTGAGGGAAACAAGGTTGATAGGGAGAAGTAGAAAAAGCAGTGGTTATTCTCCATTTAATACTGTGTTGGAAGCCTATCCTTACTCCTTTGCTCATCTCTGTTCAGAAGTACATTGCCACATCCATATTCTCCTAACACACACCCTGGTAAGATAGTAAACATCTTTTGAAAGAACCATACAACACATGGTTATTTTCCTGCAGTTCCACTATTGATGGGGGGAAAAGCACATAACTCATATTATGGAAGTTATCTGGTTTTGATCTGAACTAGAAGCCAAAACTGACCAGACCTATTTGTTAAATTTTTCTTCTTGAACACATAGGAGCCTTTATTTATTAAAGATGAAAATCTTTCCTCAGAGTAAATCAAATGCAGCATTAAGTTTGTAATCCTGGGTCTTTAAAGTTTTCTCAGAGCTTTGAAGTTGAAGTGCAAATTGATATACTGACCATAGCCAGATCCACCTCAAAAAGCTATTTCCTGGAGAAAGTAGTATCACACATAGTGAGAGGAGAATGATGCTCACGATGCTAATACAGTAAGGTAACTCAAGGGATACAGAAATCTCTTATACTACTGTTAACCATTTTGCAATGAATATGTAATAGTTCAGAATGAAATATATTGCTTTATGGCTAGCCCTTTGATAATGATTATAATGATCCATAATATATCTAGCTATCTACAAAGGTGTGGTATTGGGTTAAATAATGTCTCCTCCAAAATTCATGCCCACCCAGAAGCTCAGAATGTGACCTTATTTGAAAATAGGGTCTTTTCAGATGTAATTAGTTAAGGTAAATCTAGGTCATCACTGTATTAGGATGACCCCCTAAATCCAATGACCGATATCCTTATAAAAAGAGGAAAGGACACACATAGATACAAAGAGTGGAGAATGACATGTGAAGATGGTGGCACAGGTTGGAGTGGTATAACTATAAGCCAAAGAATGCCAATGATTGTCTGAAGCCACCAGAAACTAGGAAGAGGCCAGGATGATTGTTTCCCTAGAGCCTTCAGAGGGAACATGACCCTGATAACACCTTGATTTTATACTTGTAACATCTGGAACTGTGAGAAAATAAATTTCTATTGTTTTAGTCTTTTTTTTTTTTTAAATTTTTTTTTAAAGATTTTATTTATTTATTTGAGACAGAGAGAATGAGAGTGACAGAGAGCACATGAGAGGGGAGAGGGTCAGGGAGAAGCAGGCTCCCTCCTGAGCAGGGAGCCCGATGCGGGACTCGATCCTGGGACTCCGGGATCATGACCTGAGCCGAAGGCAGTCGCTTAACCAACTGAGCCACCCAGGCGCCCTCTATTGTTTTAGTCTTAATGTGCTATGGCAGTCCTGGGAAACTGATAAGAGTCAAATGCATCCTTTCAACAAATTTGAGATGTGGACATTGAGTCTGAAACTGACTCCGAGATATGAGCTAGAGTCTTTGGGCAAGTCACTCCCTCCCACAGCTCACAACCTCATTTATAAAATGGACATTGTAGGACCAACCTCAAGGCTGCTATGAAGACTAAATGAATGATATGTGAAGGGCCCTTAATGAAAGGAGAGGCATGAAATCAGTCCTTGGTGCAGTCCCAGTAGTAATAGTAGCAGCAGTGGTACTAGGTGCTACTATTGGTCAATAGTGCAGATGCAAAAGGACCAGCACTTGTAATTAAATCTTCTTACTAGGATTAAAGTGAGGTTTGTACCTCTCTCTGAGGGATACAGACAACAAAACATAGAAACAGGCCTTTGTCATCCGTTAACATATTCATAATTTGAATCACATGCCACAATCCATTTCAAACTCTGAATTCACTTACGTACTTACCTATCCCTGCTGTAGGACCTTGATATTTATTTTTGTTCTTATGATTTTTATTTGTCCCTGAATTTGGACATAATTTCTGTGGTTGTGACATTTAGTTGCCCAACTTTAATGTGACACTCCCTTTGGTATCTTCTATTTCCATGCATTTCTCTCTCCAGCTTCATACCAGTAGCAGGTGGTAGAGGAAGTCCAGAAAGGCAATTAGAATGTGATTAGCTGAGGCTTAGGCAGTGGAAAATTAGGCAGCAGTTCAAGGAATCAGTTGTGGAGATAGGCTACAGGAAAGGTGATCACAGTTGTGTTTTGTTTTGTTTTTAATAATTTGTAACCAGTAGATACTTGTTATGAAATACTATTCCTGATCCCTTAGGCTTTAGGTAAACTGAAGACCAACTGGAAAGAACAATAGATAAATAAAGGGATTCTATAGGCATATTGAGATGTCATTTCATCACATAATGTAATTTGTAGAATCTTACACATTGGATGGACTGCTGAAATCATTCAGCCCAGAAATTCTTAACTGATCAAATTTAGGAATCCTTTCAACACTATAATGCTCACAATTTATGCACACAAAACTGAACATAGAGTTTTTCAACTGAATTTGGAGACTAGATTCCAAATAAAGAACCTCTGACTAGACCCAAATATTATGATGTTTAAATAAGGTAATAGGATTATAGGCAGAAATACATGATCTCCCCAGATGGCATGGAGGGTAAGTGTGCCAAAACTAGAACTTGAATCCCCCAAATTCTGACTATCCAGAATATTGATAAAGGAAAAAAAGTGATCTTAATATCAGTCAAGAAATTAGACTGAATGAACCAAAGAATCAGTTTTGGGTGTTGAGGGGAAGGAGATTAAACCTTAGGTTTTAAATATATAATCAAGTGGTAAATGAATTGTCCTGGCAGATCTTAATGGAATGTTCCTTGTATTTCTTGTCAATTGGTAGAAATCGCTAGTTAGAGCATCCAAGCATACCTACTTACTATGTGACTCCATTTAAGTCCATGCATAATCTGAGACAGGAGAATTTAGGTTTTTGGGGGGGAGAATGGCATATTATGAATATAGAAATGGTTCCTCATCCTGATTGTCTCATTAGCTCCCCAACCGTCTTTAAGCAAATTATTTAAGTCATCTATGAAATAAGAGGGATTTTGCTGAGGGAAGTCTAAGGTGCCTCCTAGCATGAACATTAATATTCAAGTAATTTCTCTATTGTGATTTAAAGAGATCTGAAGCTGTGCTTGTCTTTTCTTGTTGATGCACGTGAGGACTGTTCCATTTGAGAGATTCTGGGTTTTGTAACAAATGCACAGCCAACTGGGCTACATTTTTCCCCTTACTGGAGCTTACTCTCCAGAACTCTGAGTGATGTTGCCTTGCTTCTTCATACAGGTTCATACAATTATTTATACAAGTGTAGCAAGATACTTAAAACTTTCTCATCTTGGGGATGTAGTTCTTTCTATATTTAGTAGCCTAATAGGACTCATAAGCCCCACTTCAAGCTCCGTGCTGAGTGGTGAGTCTGCTTGAGATTCTTTCACTCTCCCTTTGCCCCTCCTCCACCACAGTTGCTCACTCGTGCTCGCTCGCTCTCTCAGAGATAAATAAATCTAAAAGAAGGAGGACTTCTGAAGTATTAGTCCATTTCCAGGGGAAGAATTAATAGCCCAGTTCTTACATAGTAAGACTGAAAAAGAACATCAAAATGATCTGTAGTCATTTTGCTCCAAAGTACAAATATCTTCTTGGAATCAAATCCATTATTGTGGTGTTATCAATTTCCCACAGGGGAACCTCTATTAACTAAGTTTGAACCCAGAAAGGGGCTCTTAGGGGAAGTTAAAATAGAGTTGTTGGTTCATCACTTGATATTATGGAAGCATCAAGTGCATAAGATACTGTACAGAAAGGAAATATATTACCTGAATTCTTCCACCATGAACTTTTTCTACAATGGCATGGGACCACAGACACAATACAACCCCAAAAGCAATGGTATAAGAGAGGAATTTGTCATATTTGTTTCCATATGAACTAAAATGTGAAGAAGTAACTCCCAACACAGTCTTCCAATACATGAAGGAGGAATGGAAAAAGAGGTTTTCCATTTAGGATTGAAGACAGCATAAGGCAGGATTTTCAATTTCAGTGCCCTGGATCTACACTAGATTTTTTTTTCTTACCCATTTAATGATAAGGTTAATAAGGGCAGAACAGCTGCAGAACTATGTTCTTTGGAGCTTTTTACATATTGTACAAACCCTTGAAACCTGAACTGGTGGATTATACTGAGACCAATTCCAATGTATGTGTAGTTGGGGAGGGGGTTCCCACATATACAACCAAGCAATTCAACCAATCAACTCAAGTGTACTTAATTCTGACGCTATCTACCTGTAGACAGCATCAGATTCCACAGGTTAAGGGTTCAGCCCTGCAAGACTGCCCCTAACCCACCCACTCTCTACTTCAGATGCCAGGATGTTACCTGTGCTTTTCACTAACTGGGTATAGATTGGAAATTTCCATTACCTCCTCCTGGGACTTGAGACTCCAGTCACAAGTCAAGGTTATTACCTATACTTCTGACCAACAGGCAATAAATCCGAAATTCCCAGGACCTCTTCCTCATGTTGATTAATTTGCTAGAGTGGCTCACAGAATTTCAGAGAAACATTTTACTTACTAGATGGCCAGTTTATTATAAAAGGATGTAGCTCAGGAACAGCCCATTCCCTCTCCAAGCATGCCACTCTCCCCAACCTCCATGTGTTCGCCAACCCAGAAATTCTCCAATCTCTGCCCTGTCCTTTTGGATTTTATGGAGGCTTCATTACATAGATAAAATTGATTAAATTATTGGCCATTGGCAATTGAACTTAATATCCAGTCCTTTACCCAACCCTGGATGTCTGGAAGTGAGACTGAAAATTACAACTCCCTAATCACATGGTTGGTTTTCCTTGCAAGTCCCCATCCTTGAGAGTTTCCAAAAGTCATCTCATTATGTTAATGAGACACTTTTATCATTCTTTTTTTTATTTTTTTTTATTATGTTAGTCACCATACAGTATTTAGTTTTTGATGTAGTGTTCCATGATTTATTGTAATTCTTAACACTTAGGAAATTCCCAAAGTTTGGGGAGTTATGAGCCAGGACTGTGGAAAAAGAGCAAATATATCTATGTGAGAAATGTATTTTGGTCATCTAAATGACCAAATTAATGTGTATTATAAATCACAATATTGTAGTGGAGCAATGGTATAGAAACTTTCAGTAATCAGATGATTAAAAAAATGGCTCACTAATATGCTATGTGAAATTTATGATTTTGCATTTTTTAAAGATTTTATTTATTTGACAGAGAGCAAGACAGCTAGAGAGGGAACACAAGCAGAGGGAATGGCAGAGGGAGAAGCAGGCTCCCTGTGGAGCTGGGAGCCCGACTCGGGGCTCAATCCCAGGGCCCTGGGATGATGACCTGAGCCAAATGCTTAACCAACTGAGCCACCCAGGTGCCCCTGATTTTTCATTGTTTAGAGTATAAAAGATTTTTTAAAATTCTCTCACCCCACCTAAATTAATTGAAGCATGAGGTTTAAAGATACATGAAAATTTTACCTGAAGATGATTTACCATTATATAAGATATATCTGTATCTATATAAATATAAATATAATTTTGTATATATGGTAGCAAAGATAATTGAGAGTTGGCTCTCTTTTGATTTTTCTTTTTTCTTTTTGGTGCTTCAATGCAGATTGAGTCTATGAGTAACCAACCCAAGGGATACTGGAAGTGGATTCCAGTCTGGATTTGGTTTCCATGGTAACTCATCAGCGACCATAGCATGTTCTATTTCTTTTTCTAGTCATTTAACTGACTTAGATCTTTAATATGGTGAAAAAGAATTGGCTATTTGTAGGAGTTATGCCAAGTACAAACAACCTGAAGAATGTTGATTTCCAAGGGGAAAAGATTAGAAATATTGGATTTAGTGATGCTGCTGTTGCCACTGATGCCAGATTTATAAACCAGAGGTGCATTTAGAATGTCATTTAGGCAGAGAATATAGGAATACCCACATCATATTTACTGCAGTCTTCACAAGGTCCCTGAAAGAGAGAGGGGCACTGCAGTTTCTAGCTAGACAAAAATTTATGATGAGAGTGTGGGCCCCAGAGGGGCCAATTCAGAGGGTTGAACAGGACTCCCCCCTCCCCCGCCCCACCCCGTGGAGCTACTCTTCTTCCCAAGCAGCTTCTGACTGAGGAGAGGGGAATGCCCTCATAGTCTATATCACAGCTCTTGCCCCCAAACCCACCCACAGGTCAGACAAAGAAAGTGGGTGAGTTTGTCTTTAAGTCAAGTTGTGGGACAGGAAACAAAGTCTCCACATGAGATGACCAGACTATGGGTTGATTTATCTTTCTAGTGTTAGAGGACAGGAGTGAAGATCAGCTCTCTGTAGACATGTGTGCTGATGTTTTAATCTCCTGTGACTTCTCCCATCAGAGAACTGTGCAGGACAGGGGTGAGGGGTGAGAGAAGCCTAGATGCCTTTCCCTAGGAGCAACTGAGAATGAACACTCAACCCTCCATTTTCTTGTTTTCAACTTGCCATAGCACAAATTAGTAGGTCATCCTGAGGAAAGGCCTTTCTGCTTCAGCTGTCATCAACTCAGACACTTTGAATGTTGAAACCCCCCTGGGACAAATCCTCAGACTCACCTGCTTATTTCCCAGCTGAGGAAATGGAACCAGGGGAAATGGAGTAATCTGCTCAGAATCACAAGGAAGTGACAAAGCCAGGAATGGAACTGTGGGGCCAGCCCTGGTTTCTGTCATCCACACTTGGCTGCCCCTTCGTCCGTTTCTGTCATTTCACTAGCTCTTTGTGGCCATGGCTTTATTTTTCCTCATGTTCATTTGTTTGCCTTAATGTGACTGTTTTCTGTGCTCTGATGCCCTCTTGGTTTAAATTTTATTGTTTGTTTCTGTTAGAAATAGGACTTTCGTATTGTTATTGTGATTGAGTTCATTCTTTAAATGTATTGGGCAAATAAAAATCCGAATTTAAGGACCAACATAGCTTGTTTAATATGAATTTACATGATAATAGCACCCTATTGCTGTGAAAGAGGCAAATTATGTAATTAAGTACTAGTCATCTTTGAGGAAAACTCAACCAACCCTTTATTTGTCAAATCAAATGTTTTCTGTAACCTTCCTGACTCCACTTGCAGAGTTGTTGCCTTCCCTCTGTGTCCTCATACTATTCAGCTCAATTACAGCACTTACCACATGGTTGTAATTATCTGTCTCCATGTAAACTGGCTCATGCCACTCCCTGCAATGGTTTCCCATTATAGTGAGGATAAAAGCGACCCTCTTAACCATGCGATGCAAGGCTCTCCAGTTTAATTTAGTGCCACTGCCTTTCTTACAGCCCTTTAGCCACTCTGGCTGGTTATTTCTGTCAAAAACCCCTTTTCTTTTCATAGCACTTAGGTTAATTTTTATGTATTTATTTCTATGATTATTTATTGATGCTGAAAAAGAGACTGATTTTCAAAACATGATCCCCACTAAGTTGGGTCGAGATGCTCTCTCCATGGCGAAGGCAGAAATGGAAGAGGAGATTGTGCATGGGTACAGGTGGGAAACTGATGGAATCTCGTGTGATGGTTTATCTTGTCTCCATGAAGTGCAAGACCAAACATTAAAGAAAGAGGGCATGAGGATGGGAGAGAATGATAGAATATTTACCCATATGTCACTCAGTTTCTTTATCCATAAAATAGGTATGACAATAGGACCTTACAGGGTTTTGTGGGGAGTAGTAAGTGAAGAATGGATAGATGGATAGAGATTCTGTGTGTGTGTGTGTGTGTGTGTGTGTGTATGACAATACATTTCTATTTAAGCAACCCAGTTTGTGGCATTTTCTTATGGCAGCCCTAGCAAACTGATACAGCATATAAGGGCAGAGGCTTTGGAGAATGACTGGCTTGATTTGAATCACAGCTCTACTTAGTAGCTTCACTTAGTAGCCATCGAACATTGGGTAAACCATTTAACTCTGTTCTCATCTATCAAGTTAGGATAATAATAGCAAACGTTTGGCAAGAGCTTGCTTTGGGTGCTAGTCTGTTATATCTCATAGCATCTCATCTTCTGTTACATCACAAGTGCTAGTCTCTTCTCTCATACGCTCTTCACCACCCTGGAAGTAGATTCTATCAGCATCCTTAATCTATGGCTCCAGAAGCTGTAAGAGAAAGGCAAAATAGATGGTAGAGGTGGGATTCAAAACCAGGCTGTCCAGCTTTAGAGCCCACCCTTTAAACAGTCCTCTCCCCTGCTTCCCTGGTGCCTCCCTTATAAGGGTCTTAGGGAGATACAGTGAAGTGTACTTAAGAAGTATTAAGAACAGTACTAAGAATGTATAGCAAGAGAACAATAAAAGTTAAATTATTTTATTATTTAGGGAGAGTGAGGAAGGGATGTGACTATTGTGTGGATAGCAGAACATCCTTCCTACTAGAGAAAATGGGAAGATAACTGGACAATGTTCGGTGTCCACTTGAGGACAAGGGGTTTGGTCATACAACTTTTCTATAGCAGTGCTTATGTTTCAGAAAGGATTTAGTCCCTATATGAGTATGGTAGAATGAGACATCCATGTCCTTTTCCTTCTGGACATCACACTGTACCATAAAGATGAACGAGAAAAAAGCCTGATAACTCCTTTTTGAGTAAAAGTAGGTGACAGCTATGATATGCTGAGTCAAAGTGCCAAAAGCAGATAAGATTACCACAGAAGCCATGTGGGATGATACATAACACAAGGTTCATCAGGATGGTGTGGGGGGAGAGGGGCTGAAAAGTGAAATAAAATAGGGGGAAAAGAATATATATACTGATTGTAATAACTGGGAGTTAAGGTCATGATCATATTTACAGATGCTTAAGACATTTGGAAAATTTATTTATGATGGGAATACATAAATGCATTCCAAATGTTACAACACTACATCTATTTTAACTCAAAGTCAGCCCCAAACCCAGTGGGATAGTAGACTCACTACTGACTAAAGGTAGGAACAAAATAAGGAAACCCTCTTTTACCACTATTGTTTAACATTTGTTAGATGTATAATTAGACAAGTGAAAGAAACATTCTACATCTTAAATTTTAAAAGGAGGTAGTAAGGGTGAATTTTATGATAAGTGAATTATAACTGCATGACATTATTCTTTAAAAAAGAAGTGGTAAACAATTACTCTTTTTAGATGATATATATAATATCACATTCCTGAAACATTTAAGAGTAACTAAAATCATGAAACTATCAAATTCCGTTAGGTACTAGAGTACACTATTAATGTGCAGGTATTAATAGCTTTCATAGAGGTAAACAGCAAGCAAAGGAGGCATTTCATACTGGAGGTAGGAAGGTAGCAAGGGAAGAGATGGAGTGTGTGATACAAGTGGTAAGACTGAGTTGTATTCTAGAAAAAAAAGTTGAATCCATCTCTGTCACCATGTATCAAGAAAAAACCCTAATGCATTAAAGATTTAAGAAAAAAATATTAAACTGTAGGAAGAAGATATGAAAGAACTACATTATAAACTTGGAATAGAGAAGGTCTTACTAAATACCTCTCAAAATCTAGAAGAATTAATAAATACTTTATTGTTAAAAAAAATCTAGGGCGCCTGGGTGGCTCAGTTGGTTAAGCGACTGCCTTCGGCTCAGGTCAGGATCCCGGAATCCTGGGATCGAGTCCCACATCGGGCTCCCGGCTCAGCGGGGAGCCTGCTTCTCCCTCTGATCCTCTTCCCTCTCATGCTGTTTCTCTTTCTCTCTCTCTCTCTCAAATAAATAAATAAATAAAATCTTTAAAAAAAAATCTAGAAGCTGTAAAAGATTGATAAATTCAGCCACATACATGGAAAAAAAAAAGATGTGCATAGCAAAGATCAACTTGAGCAAAGTCAAAAACGATTAAATAGGAAACATTTTGTAATTCATTTATAGATAAAGACTAATTTATACCTGCCACTTATCTAAGAGCAAGGGTTATGTCAGTAACTAAAACTGACAAAATCTCTGCTGTCTTGTACCTGACATTGTAGTTAACCACCTATGCCTTCCTCATGTATAATGACCTTTAGAAGTTAAGGATAAGAGCAACAAGATAATAGAAAAGTGAGAAAAAGATAACAGGAGTTGGCAGCAAAGAATATTTCAAATGACTCTTAACCAATAAAAGAAAAAATCAACTCCATTCATAAGAGAAATATAATTAAAACTATACTTATGTACTATTGTTTACCTATCAGAGTGACAAAATATAGAAGCTTAACACAACTTGCTGATGAGACTATGGGGAACGGGTTTACTCATTGTCTGGGAATCTAAATCAATACAACTTCAATGAGAAGACAATTTGGAGTATCTATCAAAAATATAAAAGCAAAGACCCTTTAAGCTAAGAGTTTACTTTTGAGCAATTCAGACAAAGATATTTTTATAGATGATAAATGTCATATGTACATTGTTATCTATTCAAGCATTGTTTCTTATAGCAAAGGTTAGAATCAGCCAAGGTCTCCATCACTAGGGGATTAAATTAGGCTGCATCTATCCCAGAGGTCAGCAAACAACAGCCCACAGGGCAAGTCCAGTTCAACACCTGTTTGCATATGGCTTACAAGCTAACAATTGTTTTTACACTTCAGATGGTTTAAAAAATCAGAAGGATAATATTCTGTAACACTTGAAAATTATATGAAATTCTAAGTTCAGTATCATTAAAGTTTTATTGGAATAAAGCCATATTTGTCCATTTACATATTACCTATGTCTGCTTTTGTCCTATGGAGTTGACTGGTTGTGACAGAGACCATATGTGCCACTCTCATTGCTTCCCGCTGCTGTTTGGCTCCCTGTAAATTTCAATGACACAGCTAGAATTTGACTTTGTTTCAAGTGCCATACAGCTAACATGTAGAATTTCATGACCTAAATATAACCATAAAAATGATAAATCTCCACATATGCAAGAAAAAATTTTATTTGGAAGTAATACATACTCAGTACAAAAGACTTTTGGGGGAAAAAAAAAACCTCTATGGTTCTATATGGGTGCAACTAGAAAAATAATTTTGTATCATTTGATGATCACTTTCTAGAACAATTAAAATCCAAGGATAAAACATCCTTTTACCAAACCACTGATTTCTATACTACCATCTCAGAGATGTGCAACACACTTAATAGAGAGTGAGAACTTTGAAGTTTTCAACTGATCGGAGGGAGATTGCTGCACGTGTAAAGAATGTGTGCACTAACTCTTAGGATTGGAACACTTGAAGGACATTTTTCGTAGTGCTGATTTTTATAGCCTATGGTTATATCTGCTGCAAAGCAAATATTTTTCCATTTTCTGCCAAAATAAACATGAGTTCGGGCACTTCCTACCATGGCATTTTTTTAGTGCATTTTTAGCAT
Source organism: Mirounga leonina (assembly GCF_011800145.1). NCBI lineage: Eukaryota > Metazoa > Chordata > Mammalia > Carnivora > Phocidae > Mirounga > Mirounga leonina. The sequence goes on from NW_023270855.1 coordinate 14,249,681, forward strand.
TCATCTGGGTTTGTTATTTTGCTTTCACTCTGTGGTTTTCATGGAAACCACTCTTAATCTCCCTTGAGTCATGTAGTGTCTGCCTTCCAGGTGTAACTCAATTAGCACCCTGCCAATTTATCACTAGATCAGGCAATTGTTAAATAATTTTGATCAAAAATTGTCCTGTCCTCTCTGGCATAAGCAATGCAGCCAGAACCATTGACTGGCCTCAACACCTCAGTGTCTCCACGTGCTTGCTATTAAGAGGATTTAATACTCTCTGATGGGGGGAAAATAAAATTTGAACAGGATACTTAATGAATCAAAACATACTCAGACTGAATGATAAGAAATTCTCAGTTAATTACTAGAAAGGAAAATAATTAAATTACATTTCAGCTTTTACATGGGTTACTGGAGTCAATGCTAAGATGGGCCCTTTCAATCATTTTTCTATTAAAAGGAAGCAGGGACATTGATAGATATAATTTTGCTTTTTTTTAGTCTTTCTAAACTATATTATTTAAATTTTGTTTTATGCCTCAGTTGCTTACACAAACAACTCTAATGTTAATTGGCTTCTGAGATGAAAGCTCAGCTTATGTATATACAAAGAAGCACTGGGAATTTCTAAGTAAAGGTTCAGGTTAAAATTTGTAGTCATTTGATGTCCTGGTTATATTAATTTATTTGAGAGTATGTTAGAATTTAGAGTGGAATTTGCTCAGGCTAAAGGGGACTTTAAGACATTATGTGCTCTGGAGGCACCTGGCTGACTGGCTCAGTAGAGCATGTGAGTCTTGGTCTGACAGGGTTATAAGTTCAAGCCCCTCGTTGGGTATAGAGACTACTTAAAAATGGAATCTTAAAAAAAAAAGGACATGATGTGCTCTGTAGCTATAGGCATAATCATAGCGGAACACCACAGCTTTTTTTTAAATTTTTAAAAAAAATTTTTTAAGATTTTATTTATTTATTCGACAGAGAGAGACACAGCAAGAGAGGGAACACAAGCAGGGGGAGTGGGAGAGGGAGAAGCAGGCTTCCCACAGAGCAGGGAGCCCGATGTGGGGCTCGATCCCAGGACCCTGGGATTATGACCTGAGCCGAAGCAGAGGTTTAACGACTGAACCACCCAGGCGCCCCTGAACACCACAGTTTTTAATTTTTTTAATAGATAGGAAAGAAGTTTTATTGTACACCTAGGAATTAAGTCAACAAAATTTATCCATGTGTTCTTTTAATCTTGCCATGTAGTTATTTTATAATGATTAAAGGGAGGAAGGGGAAAATAAAGGTAGATGGAAGTAAAAGCTCTCCTATCAAAATTAACATAGTTGTGGGAGGGAAATTCTCAGTACTCTGTACCAGGGCCAGTCTCAAATGTGAATCACGAAAGTTTCTATTACGTGATATGAAGATACATGATAGATACCCCAAATCTCAGCATTTAGAAGTTTTTAAATTGTTAATGAATTAAGCTTGCTTTCTTTAGCCATACTCCTTAAAGTGTTAATATTTCTAGGAGGGAGATTACTTTAGGTTGTCCTTGTCAAAATGGGTATATGTGACAGGAGCCCTAGTGTGCAGGTGGAGAGAACTAGAAATAGAAGACGAGTAATTTGGGTGGCATTCAGCTTAGGTCCCTTTAAGTCCACCAACAAGGTGAGTGGTATGAGTTAGTATGTAGCCTATCTTAATGGAGTGGTTCTCAAACTGTGGCTTGTATCAGAATCACCCAGAGGGCCTCTTATTTATAATGCCCCATTCCAGGGTTTCTGATTCAGCAGGTTTGGGGCAAGGTTCATGGAGCTGCAGTTCAAAGAATTTCCCAGGTGGTTCTGATACTCCTGGTTTAGGGGCCGCACTATAGAAATACCACTGTTAGGTGGGCAACAGACATGCATTTGGGGGGAAAAAAGGAAGACGTATACACTGTACTGAAAAAGGTAAGGCTTATTGCTGGGATCACATAGGACTTTAGCTTTTTTTTCATTGCACGAAACTTAAATTGAGAGAAAAATGGGGAAGCTGTATTTGAGAGAATATTAGCAACACAGAGAAAATGTTTATATTTTACCAGTAGGAAAATTCTGTTCCTCATGTTTTATGCCCATTTAACTGGCTAATATCAAAAGGTTTTCCGTATTTCTGCCAGTAGGTCCTATGAGAACATGATCTTTATTCATTTCTCTATCCAAATTATAATCCATGGGTGAAAAGACCACATTTAGTGATAGACTAACATCTGTCATATAATCAAAAATTCTTCAGCTGATAAAAGGCCTTAGCTTGGTTAGTCAACTCTGTCTACTGTGCAGCCTTTCCTGAATTTAAACTAGAATTTTGAAAGTTATCTAGGGATTAATTTAGTGACTGATCCTCAAAGTTTGTGTGAATCAGAATTACCTGGGGTAGGGAGAAAAAAATACAGAGGGCCAGGCTCATTGAATTAGTATGGGGCCTGCATCTTTTTGCCAAGTTCCTCAGATGAGTTTACAGCAGGGTTTGAGGACCTCTGGTTTAGAGCTGTGCTTCTCAAATGATCTATAATGAATGAGATTTTTGAAAAATTTCCAGTCATCATAGGCCAATACTTCTGTAAAATGCAATACAACTAATTTCTAACAAGGAAATTTAAAAACAAATATAAAATATAAGCCCTGGGAATGATAGATTCTAAGATCCTACCAGAGGGCTCACATGGAAAACAACTATAAAGCCCAGGAGCATTGAAGAATGAACAGAAGCAGCTTCTGGTTGGGCGTATGTGGTCAAAGTATGGAAGGGAGCTAGCTGAAGTAAGTTCCCCATTTTTGTAGCTTTTACGCTGGAGCTACATATAGTTGTATTATGGAAACCCAAGTTTGGCTGTCTGTAGCTTCAGTGTTGATTGGAAAGGAGTTTGAGCTTTATTCAGGAAGGCAGCCACCTCGGGAGAAGGCATGCTCCTGTCCAAAGGCCAGCTCTGAGGTTTCTGCCTGGCCCAGAGATTTTTAAAGGGGTTCGATTAGTTAAAGCAGTGTAGTGGCCTGTGACATTTCTTGATTACCTGTAGACTGGGTGATGCCAACTTTGGAGTTTCTCAGTGCTCAGAGGTTGTGCAAGAAGTTCTAGTTCCTTGGTGCCCAGGGCGGGTTCTGCAAGAAGGTCTGGTTCATTGGTGCCTGGGGAGTTGTGCAAGAGTATTCTGTTCTTTCTGCAAAGGAGGGCAAGATCTACAGATTTGTAAAAGGAGGTCAGTAAAGTTATTTGTGTGACCTTAAAAAAGAAAAACATTTTGCTGAAAAAAAAAAAAATCTTTGGGCTAATCAGAAAGCTGAGATGGCTTCAAACAGACTTGCTTGGCCTCTGTGGCCTGGGAACATTCTGGTCCTTCATTCCCCAAGGCCCGTGGTCTGCAAATCTCAAAGAAAGTAAATTAGTTGTACTAGGGATCAAGGGCCTTAGGTCAGCAAGCAAGGAGCATGTCAACTTGAAGCAAGTTAACCCTTAAGATCAGCTGGAGTGCTGTTATAGTTGGGTTCTCATTTTTGGCAGAGTTTACATGACTATATCCAACTACCAAAATTCATCAAACTATACCTAAAGTGAGTGTACAGATTATTGTATGTAGATTCTACCTCAATAAAGCTAATTAAAATCCATGTAATAAAGTAGACTCAACCTTAAAAATGAAACATTATGTTCTAAGGAAGTTAGAAAATGATGAAGAAATTGAAAGATTTCCAGAAAATACTAGTTGGTTCCTGTTAGATTTATTTTCCAAATTGTGAATAAAATAAAACATCAATATAAGATAGCTCATCCAACATTTTTATTTTTACAGCTTAGGTAACTGAATGCTGGAATCCTTGCAAATTCATCACTGTTGTGATGAGAGCTAATGTAATAATTGGCTTAGTTTTCAAAGTTTTCCAGGACTGATGAATGTAAGTACATAAAATACCCATAATTCATTGTTAATGACAATTTTAGTAGTACAAATGCAAGCCTCAATGTTTTATTATTTAGCAGAAAGAATTACCTTATCAAATTTTTATAAATATTTCTAAATGCTTGTCCTGATTTTTTTTTTTTCTGTCTCACTGAGAACAAGTCACACACACTTTGGTCTGTGGACCACACTTTGAGTAACAGTGATGTAGAGAAGAGTGAACTAGTTGTCCTAGACAGAGTAACAGGGTGAATTTATAACCTCTGCTTTGGGGTATTCCAAGGAACTCACTGTAACTGGCCTGTATCCAGTTTGTTACTCTGAAGCTAAAGCAACCAAATAATTTTTGTGATGCCTTCTGTTAGTTATTTGCATATATATTTGTCTCCATTAAGTAAACTGTAAGCTACTTGAAGTGGACCTACGACCTATTCAACTCTCTCTCGAAGAGTTTAGCACAGTCTTATAAATAACCAATCAGTATAAAAATTGTAGATCCTAATTTTCGTTGAAAGAACACCGGATATGTTTTATTTATTTTTTTCTTAAGTTTTTAAAGTTTTTACATTCTAGTTAACATAGTGTTATATTAGTTTCAGGTATATAATATAGTGATTCAACATTTCTATACATCACCTAGTGCTTATCATGACAAATGCACTCCTTAATCCTCATCACCTATTTAACCCATCCCTCCAGGAGCCATCAGTTTTTTCTCTATAATTAAGTCTGTTTCTTGATTTGTCTCTCTCTCTCTCTCATTTTTTCCCCCTGTGCTGGTTTATTTAGTTTCTTAAATTCCATATGAATGAAATCATATGGTATTTGTCTTTCTCTGATTTATTTCACTTAGCATTCTATTCTCTAGCTCTATCCATGTAATTGCAAATGGCAAGATTTCATTCTTTTTTATGGCTAAATAAGATTCTTCATTCATCAATGGATGAACACACTTGGGCTGCTTCCATAGCTTAGTTATTGTAAATAATGCTGCTAAAAACATGGGGAGGGGCATGTATCCCTTTGAACTAATGTTCTTTATTCTTTGGGTAAATGCCCAGTAATACAATTGCTGGATCATAAGGGAGGTCTATTTTTTAACTTTCTGAGGAACCGCCATATTGTTTTTCACAGTAGCTGCACCAGTTTGCATTCTCACCAACAGTGCAAGAGGGTGCTCCACATCCTCTCCAACATCCTCCCCAACATCTGTTGTTTCTTGTGTTGTTGATTTTAACCATTCTGACAGGTATAAGGTGGTATCTCATGGTGGTTTTAATTTGTATTTCCCTGATGATGAGTGATGTTTTGTGTCTTTTCATGTGTCGGCCATCTGTATGTCTTTTTTGGAGAAATGTCTGTTCATGTATTCTGCCCATTTTTTAAATTGGCTTATTTGGTTTTTTTATATATATATATTGTATCAATTCTTTATATATTTTGGATACTAATCCTTTCTCAGACATGTCATTTACAAATACCTTCTCCCATTCCATAGGTTGCCTTTTGGTTTTGTGGATTGTTTCCTTTGCTATGCAGAAGTTTTTATTTTGATGTAGTCCCAATAGTTTATTTTTGCATTTGTTTCCCTTGCCTCAGGAGACATATCTAGAAAGATGTTGCTACAGCCAATGTCAAAGAGGTTACTGCTTGTGCTCTCTTTTAGGAGTTTAATGGTTTCGGGTCTCACATTTAGGTCTTTCATTCATTCTGAATTTATTTTTGCATGTGGTGTAAGAAAGTGGTCCAGTTTTATTCTTTTGCATGTTGCTGTCCTGTTTTCTCAACACCATTTGTTGAAGAGACTTTTTTCCCATTGGAGAATCTTTCCTGCTTCATCAAAGATTGACTACACAATTGTAGAGTTTATTTCTGGGTTTTCTATTCTGTTCTATTGATGTATGTGTCTATTTTTGTGTCAGTACTATACTGTTTTGAGTACTACAGCTTTGTAATGTCACTCAAAGTCTGGAATTGTGATTTCCTTCAGCTTTGCTTTTCTTTTTAAAGATTGCTTTGGCTATTCAGGGTCTTTTGTGGTTCCATACAAATTTTAGGATTGTTTGTTCTAGTTCTGTGAAACATGGCTGTTGGTATTTTGATAGGGTTGCTTTAGGTAGTATAGACATTTTAACAATATTTGTTCTCCCAATCCAAGAGCATATAATGTCTTTCTTGGGGTCATCTTCAATTTCTTTTTTTGTTTTGTTTTGTTTTTAAGATTTTATTTGTCAGAGATAGAGAAAGAGACAGAGAGGGCACAAGCACGGGGAGTGGCAGGCAGAGGGAGAAGCAGGCTCCCTGCTGAGCAGGGAGCCCTATGCGGGACTTGATCCCAGGACCCTGGGATCATGATCTGAGCCAAAGGCAGACGCTTAACCAACTGAGCCACCCAGGCATCCCTGTCATTTTCAGTTTCTTTCATCAGTGCTTTATAGTTTTCAGAGTACAGGTGTTTCACCTCTTTGGTTAGGTTTATTCCTAAGTATCTTATTATTTAGGGTGCAAGTGTAAATGGGATTATTTCCTTAATTTCTCTTTCTGTTCCTTCATTATCAGTATACACCAGTAATGCAACAGATTTCTGTACGTCGATTTTTGTATACTGCGACTTTACTGAATTCATTTATCAGTTCTAGCAGTCTTTTTTTTGTGTGTGTGGAGTCTTTAGGGTTTTATATATATAGTATTATGTCATCTGTGAATAGTGAAACTTTTACTTCTTCCTTTTTTCTTCCTTCCTTGTTTCTTTTTGTTGTCCGTGTGCTATAGCTAGGACTTCTAGTACTATGTTGAATGAAAGTGGTAAGAGTAGGCATCCTTGTCTTGTTCCTGACCTTAGGGGAAAAGCTCTCAGTTTTTCCCTATTAATGATGATGTTAGCTGTGGTTTTTTCATATATGCCTTTATTATGTTGAGGTATGCTCCCTCTAAACCTACTTTGTTGAGGGTTTTTATCATGAATGGATGTTGTACTACTTTGTCAAATGCTTTTTCAGCTTTTATTGAAATGATCCATGGTTCTTAGCTTTTCTCATATTGATGTGGTATATCACATTAATTGATTTGTGAATATTGAACCCACCCTTGCAACCCGGGAAAAATCCCACTTGATCACACTAGCTGCATTTTAAATCTTTATACCATTACCCACTTGATCACACTAGCTGCATTTTAAATCTTTATACCATTACCAATGAAACTGACTTAAAGCAAAATGATAATTTCAAAATGACTTAAGATTTTGATAGAGACAAAAGTTCTGTCTAGTCATAGTTTTGACATGATCACAAGGGAATAAAAAACTAACCTCATTTCATAATATATGTGAACACTGATATTATAATACAAAGAAATATAAAATTGAATACTATGGGCTATTGCCAGAATATGTTCAACTCTCTATCGTGATTAAGAAACTCAGACTATGTCAAACAATGACCCATAAAAGTAAGTTATGTAACTCTTTAATGGAGTAGTAAATTCTTGTCAACAAAGCTGATAGTTTGCTGCTCGGAACATATCCATACCTCATTTTGCTCTTTTATTCACAAGATGTACTTCAGGAATATACACCAAGAAGATCAATACAGAATATAATTCAGACAGAGCTAAATCAAACATGGAAATTAAAGAAACAGTCAAGATAAGTCTGTAAGTTCACACATTGGGAACTATCTTATAACCAGGATATCATTTCAATAATATATAATGATAATGTTGATTATTATTTATACTTCATTATTTAAAGCAAGATTGATAATCTCTGACAAAATACTATTTTATTCCATTTTGCATCAGGAGGCATCCATGAGGATCATGATCAGGATGGGATTGGTAATTAGGGAGGTACCTTGAAGCTAGCTGGAATCGGTTTCTGTAGAAAGGGAGAATCAGAGACGAGAAGAGGTAATCCCTGTAGGGATGTATGGAGATGCCAGAGAGGGGAAAATGCAGTGTACAGGTAAGCAAACTAGAGAGGAACTGTGACTGAAGACATCAAAGCAGTAGTCCTGATTCATATAGAGAACGAGGAGCAGCTACATGCTTCATTCCTTCAGTTCTTAATTCATATCCCAGCTCTATTTACCAGTTTCTATGACCCTGGGCAAGTTGCTTAATGTCTCTGAACCTTAGTTTCATTATCTATAAAATAAACTTTTTTAAAGGTGAGGAGTAAATAGAATAATACCTGTAGGGGCACCTGGGTGACTCAGTCAGTTAGGTGCCCAACTCTTGATTTCTGCTCAGGTCATGATCTCAGGGTCCTGGGATGGAGCCCTGTGTTAGGCTCTGCGCTGGGTGTGGAGTCTGCTTGAGATTCTCTCTCTCTCCCCTTTTCCCTTCACCCCTTCCTCCCATACATGTGCTTTCTTGTGTGCTCTATCTCTTAAAAAAAAATAATACCTGTATGTATGCTATTAGTCCTTTTTCTGTGGTATACGTTGCAAATATTTTCTCCCATTTGGTCAGTTGTTCTTGGATCTTGTTCTTAGTGGATTTTTGTCTACACTGTTAAAGAAAAGTTAAATTTACTCTTTTTTCTTATATTTCCTCTAAATTTAATAGTTAGAAAGCCTTTCCCTGCACCAAGGTTAAAGAGAAATTTGCTCATGTTTTCAAATACTTGTTTGGTTTCATTTTTTTTACATTTTAATTCTAATCCTTTTAAAGATTATTCTTCAATACAGTGTGAGATGTAGATCTAAGTTTATCTTTTGCCAAATGGCCACACAATTGTCCCATCATGCTTGTTTTAATTTCATCTTATTTTCATTGGACACCTATTAGGTGTCAGGCACATTCACTAAACAAATAAAATTAATAGACTATCATGTCCTTTACATTTTTGGCAAGGGTTACAAAGGAAACAAATAAATAGGATGCTAGGAGAGGATGGGGGGCATAAAGTCATGTAGGAGCTCATCTAGAAGAGAACAACCTCCTTTCCCTAGCCATAAACAGGGGAAACTGTGGAGAAGAAATGGATGTTTAGATATTTAATTAAGAGGTAATAGATACTTGTCTGTGAAGGAAGAAACCTTTTTATATAGGATTGTTACTTAGAACCAGAAACATGAGGGCAATGGGGTGCCTCATGAGCCTTTTCATTTGGAAATATGTGAGCAATGTCGAGGCTAAATGAGCAGTCAAATGTTTATAAAAGGGATTCTGATGTTGGATCAAACATTGTACTCTACAGTCTCTTCCATCTTTGATATTCTAGGAGTCTTTGTTCTTGTATTTCATGTATCTGCTGTTTTTTAAACTGTACCTCTTTGAATTATTTTTAGTAGTTTTTCTAGGGGTTAAAATATGTATCTTTACCTTGTCACTATCAATTCAAATTTAATATTGTATCATTTCACATAAAAGAATTTCACTTCTGTATAGTCCTAATTATCCATTACTCCCCATTCCTTTCCCTAGTCGTCTTATGTATTTATTGCATCTAGATAATTTATAAACCCCAAACGATAATTTCATGAGCCTTATGTTTTAAATTAGGAGAAAAAAGTAATCTTTTATATCTACCCACATATTTAAAACTTCTGGTACTCTTAATTCCTTTCTAAAAAGCCAAGGAACATTTGCCTTCAGCTTGAAGATCGTCCTTTAGCATTTTGTGTAATGCAGTTCAGCTAATGACAAACTCTTAATTTTTATTTAGCTAAAACTGTTTTGTTTTCATTCTTGAAGAATATTTTTGCTAGATATAGAATTCTTGGCTAACAGTTTTTGTTTTCCTTCCAGCACTTTAGAGATATCATTCTACTGTCTTTGGACCTCATTTTTCTAATGAGAAATAAGTAATAAATAGTATTATAATATTCCACCCCCAGCTGATTTGAGATTTTGATATTTTTGTGTTTCAGGAATTTGATTCTGGTGTGTCTAGGTGTGATTTTCTTTGTATTTATTCCTCTTAGGATTTGCTATGTTTCTTGAAATGGGTAAATTTAAGCCTTTGACCAAATTTTGGAAAAAGTTTGCCTTTATTACTTTAAGTATTTTTTGCATCCCAGTTTATCTTCTCTTCTGGAATCCAATTATCTGTATATTAGACCATTTTATTTTATCCTGTAGATCTCAGAGGCTCTGCTGTGTTTTGTTTTTTTTTTACCCCTCCCCTCCACTATTTTTACAATTGGATGCTTTTGATTTATTAGTCTCCAAAGGTACTGATTCTTATGTCCCCCAATCTGCCATTAACCTCACCAAATTAACTATTTTCACATACTGTATTTTTAACTCTCAAGTTCCCATTTGGCTCTTTTGTATACTTTCTCTGCTGAGATTGTCTATTTGTTCATTTACTAAGTGCGTATTTTCCTAAATGACCTTTAGCATAACACTGGCTATTTTTAAAATAACTTGCTCGCTTCAAGTCATAAAAACATAGCTTTGTATATAGTTTTCAATTTTATTGATATGAAAGTACAAGTAGAAGCCTAAAGTATATTTACTATATAGCTTAATTTACATCTTTTAAATATTTAGATAGATGGAATTGTGGCCTTTCTTTTTCTCTTTTCTGAGGTCTAGAATAAAGGGGCTATAGAAGATAAGGTTGAAGGCATTAGATTGCAGATGAGTAGAGTTCTAGACATTCAGTAGAATATTATTTTAAGAATGTGTTGACTAATTTAAAAAAATTGAAGCTCTGTGGAGCCATATTTTATAAAGAATGATCAAGTCAAGAATATGAAGGAAAGATCTGATAAAGATAGGACTAGAGAAGGAACACAGGCAAGACTCAGTGTGTGAAATGATAGAGGCTAAGAGTGGTGACAGTGTAAATGTGAATTTAAAAAATAAGAATAAAATGCATTAAAGGAAGAACTTACATGTTGTCCCTTGGAAATGCTATGGAACTTGGATAGGTAGGGCATAAGATGGTGTGGCTTTAAATGAGAAACAAGTGAAATGCTTCAATCACCCTGTGATAAAGGCATTGCATTTGTAAAGAAAGTCCTTTGATCAACTTTGAGTCTATTTTATAGCTGTCTCTGAAACTGGAAGCATATCATTTGTATTTGTCAAGTATTAGTGGCATTTTTCCAGCCTTACTGAAATATAATTGATGTAAAATATTGCATAAGTTTAAGCTGTATAGTGTAAGGATTTGATATGTTTGCATTGCAAAGTGATTTCCGCAATAAGTTTAGTTACTATGCATTACCTCACATAGTTAACACTTTTTGTGTGTGTGGTGAGATCTTTTGAGACTTACTCTCCTAGCAGTTTTCAAATATACAGTACAGTATTGTTAAATATAGTCATGGTATACATTACATTTCCAGAACTTTTCTATAACTAGAGTTTGTACCTTTTGACCTATTTCACCCATTTCCCTGATTCCTACCCCCCATTTCTGGCAACCACCAATCTGTTCTCAGTTTCTGTGAGTTCAGTTTTTTCAGATTCCACATAGAAGTGAAATGATATAGTATTTTTCTTTCTCTATGACTTATTCACTTAGAAAAATCCCCTTCAGTTCCATTCATATCACAAATGGCAATATTTCCTTCTTTTTTATGGATGAATAATTGTGTGTGTGTGTGTGACATTTTCTTTATTCATCTATTGATGGGTACTTAGATTGCTTCCCTGTCTTGGCTATTATAAATAATGCTGAAATGAAAATGGGGGTGCATGTATCTTTTGGCATTAGTGTTTTCATTTCCTTTGGATAGGTATCCATAAATGGAATTACTAGATCATATGGTAGTTCTATGTTTAATTTTTAAAGGAACCTCCATACTGTTTTCCATAGTGGTTGCCCCAGTTTACATTCCTACCAGAGTGGACTACGGCTCCCTTGTCTCTACATCCTCACCAACACTTGTTATTTCTTGTCTTTTTGATACTAGTCACTTTAACAAGTATGAAGAGATGTCTCATTGTGGTTTTGATTTGTATTTCCCTGATGGTTACTGATATTGAACATATTTTCATGTCCCTGCTGGCCATTGGAATATCATCTATGGAAAAATGGCTGTTCAGGTCATTTGCTCATTTTTTAAAAGATTTTATTTAGTTGAGAGAGAGAGAGAAGGTGCAAGTGGGGGGAGGGGCAGAGGGAGAGAGACTCCCAAGCAGACTCTAATGCTGAATGTGGAGCTGACTGGGGAAGGGAGAGTGGGGCGCTCGATCTCATGACCCCAAGAGCATGAACTGAGCCGAAATCAGGAGTCAGTCACTTGACTGACTGAGCCACCCAGGTGCCCCCCTTTGCTTATTTTTAAATCAGATTATTATTATTATTTTTGCTACTGAGTTTAAGTTCTTCATAAGTTTTGGATATTAACCCCTTATTAGATATGTGGCTTGCCAATTTTTCTTCCATTATGTAGGTTGCATTTTCATTTTGTTGATCATTTCTTTAGCTGTGCAGAAGCTTTTTAGTTTGATAGTCTTGTTCATTTTTATTTTTATTGCTTATGCTTTTGGTATTAGCTATTTTAAAAAGCTCTTCTGCTAATTCAACATTCAAGTCAATCTGGATTAATTTTCTTTTGATTATATGCCATGACTTCTTTTTCCTACATGTCTAAATTTTGGATTTTATCCTTGATTTTGTTAAGTAGAGACTGTATTCTATTATAGTCTTCAAATATGGGAAAAAATTAGCAGTTAATTTGGCTAAACCCAAATTCCAAACTCCTGTCTCCTTTGTGATTGTAATAGCTAGAATCTCTGTGCGGTGTTTTTAGTCTTATTTGGACTGCTTGGAGTCTGTCCCACTCATGGGGTCAGCCACGGACTTGGACAGAATTTAGGCCACAATGTGGGGTTTTTCTCTCTCTATTTCCTTTTCATCATCTTCATCAACTTCCCATTTGTTTTGGGTACTTGAAACTCTATGTTCTGGTTTTTCAAGGCAGTAAAACAGCTGGTTTGTATTTGAGTTACAGTGCCTCACATGTCATTGACTAAGGCCTTACTGTGCCATTACCTTTTCCAAGTGTGTATTATCTCCTGCTCCAACACAGTGTCTGCCTTCCATACAGTATCTGCCTATTCTCTTCTCTGTCTCACTTTCCAATGCCTTCAAGTAATTTTGTTGAATGTTTATAGTTTTCCTTTAATAGAAACTATACCACCATAAGTAGAAGCAAAATTCTCTCAATATATGAAAGGATGAGGAGAACATTGCTTTACAATGTTGTTTTTAATTAACATACAAATCTGTGATTGAAACAAGATTTCCCTTGTTATGCTGTTAGTAACATTACTCAGAATAAATACTCGTGTATCCTTTAATCCAGACTGATCAAGAAAAAGATGAAAGAGTAATACATATGCAATGATAATTCATTTGACACTCTTTATACTACTTTCTAAGTTTGTGATTTACTTCAATGTTATTGACCATATTTTTTCATAAAACAATTACAACCAAATCGAGTATTCTAATAAAAATGGTGTGTAATAATATGGCACTAGCACAAATTTCAGCAGCTAAGAACATTGTAAAATAGCTTAGCATCAATTATTGTGCTTTTACTAAAGAAAACGCATCTTCTTTTAGGAATTTTTTAAATTTAAAATGTCATCTTAAGAAAATCGAGCTCAAAGATATTGTTTTATTCAGGAATGTAGTAAGGAAATTTAAATGAAGGGAATCAGAATATAATTTTTTTATATTTGCTTGATTAAATCAATAATTCTACATCATTAGAATATAGCATAGTGGCTCCCAAGCTATATTTAGCTTAGAAGTTGCCATTTTCTGGAAACTCCAACCAGCCTTCTACTGTGCACTGCCTAGATTTATGACAGCTGAGAAGTGAAAATAGTGCAAAAATGGAAAATCTGTTACAAATGTTCTCTCCTGAATCTCCCCAGTTTTTCTGTAAGAAAATCAGGGACCTTACAGTTGATTTGGAGGTCATTGTACCTCTCCTTGATTCTTTTTTTTTTTTAATTTTTTATTGTTATATTAATCACCATATATTACATCACTAGTTTTTGATGTAGTGTTCCATGATTCATTGTTTGTGCATAACACCCAGTGCTCCATGCAGAACGTGCCCTCTTTAATACCCATCACCAGGCTAACCCATCCTCCCACCTCCCTCCTCTCTCTCCTTGATTTTTAAAAGAAATACCTTTATTTGTAAGCCTACAAAAAAACTAAGACAAATTGTTTTTTTCTGTAGTCTATATGATACCATAAATCTATTTTGAAACAAGATAGAATAGAAAATTTTTTTTTTTTAAAAACCCACATATATTTCTACTCTAAATGGTGATAAGTGGTCCCACTGCACTAGCAAAAAAAATGAGACTATAACTATGAGGAAATTGGAGCTATTCCTTTTATTTTAAACAACTGCCTTTTGAGAAAAGTGAAGCTTTTTTTCTTGTTTTTCATCTTCTCAGTGTAATTTGGTATGTCCTTAGAACTGATTATTTCAAAATTGCACAGATTTTTAGTAAGAATGTTATGATGGGGAAGGGAGTCCAAAAAGCATCATAGGAAGATCATGAACTTACATTCTCCCATGGACACACCAAATCTACAATTACATAAGGATCATTGCTCTCTGAAAAAGATCTGAAAACTAGATGAATTGTTCTTCACAACATAGGATAAAAAGACCACATCACAATGGATAGGAGACAGAGACAGCTCCACCAAAAAACAAACAAACAAAAAAAAAACCAAAAAAAAACCACCCACAGTGTGGCAACACACAATAGGGATGAATCTCACCAGACAGGTGCTTCTACTAGAGGAGCAAGGCATTGGGGCCCCACATCAGGCAGCCCAGGACCTGGGATCTGCACTGGAGGGACAAGTCCCCAGAATGTCTGGCTTTGAAAACCAACAAAGCTGATGTCCAGGGGTCCCAGAGTGCGATGGGAAACTGAGATTCTCCTCTTGGAGGACTAACCCCAAGACCCATCAAAAAACAAACAAAAAAACCCCAACAGTTTGAAAAGTACCCAGACTACATGTGAGGGAGATTCATTTGCAGATCTGGGAGCATTGACTGAAGGGGCAGGGACAGTTGAGATGTTCCCTGGAGATGGAAGCACTGGCAGATAGCACATTATTCTTCTCTACATGGCCTGCAAGCACAAGCAGGCAAACTCAGACATGGTATCCTACTGCCACCATGCTAGGATGGGTGGGGTGATTAGTTGTGATGCTTGCTAACCTGGGGAAGAAAACATACATTCAAATCTAGGAAGCCTAGACAGTCCCAAATAAGAGGAACCTAGAGAGACCCACACCAAGGCACATTATAATTAAAATAGCAGAAGTTAAAGATAAAGAATTTTAAAAGCAGCAAGAGAAAAACGAACTGTTACGTACAAAGGACACCCTAAAGGCTATCAGCAGGTTTCTCAGCAAAATCTTTGCAAGCCGGAAGGCAGTTGCATGACCCCTTCAAAGTGCTTAAAGGAAAAAACTTCCAACTAAGAATACTCAATAAAGTTATCTTTCAGGTTTGAGGGAGGGGTAGAGTTTACTAGACAAGCAAAAGTTTATTGCTACTAAACCAGCTTTACAAGAAATATTAAAGGACTTCTTTAAGATGAAAAGAAATGGTACTAATTAATAAGAAAACATGAAAGTAAAAATCTCACTGGAAAAAAATAAATATATAGTAAAGGTAGTAGATAAATCATTTGTTAAGCTACTAAGAAGTTTAAAAGACAAAAGTAGTAAAATTAACTATGTAATTATTAGTTGAGGAATACATAAAATAAAAAATGTAAAAAGTGATGCCAAAAACATGAAACATGAAAGAAGGGAATAAAAATGTACACTTTTGGAATATGTTCAAAGTTAAGGTTGCTATCAACTTAAAATAGACTGTTAGATTCATAGGATAATATATGTAAACCTCCCCATAACCACAAAGCAAAAACTTCTAGTAAATACACAAAATGAGAAAGGAGTCTAACTAAAACACTAAAGAGGTAAACAAACCACAAGGAAAGAAAGAAAAAAGGAACAGAGAGGATCTATAAAATCAGAAAACAATTAACAAAATGACAGTAAGTACAAACCTATGAATAATTACTTTAATTGTAAATGGACTAAATGCTCCAATCAAAAGATTTGAAGTAGCTGAGTGGATTTTTTAAAAAGCCACATATATATACTGTCTATAAGAGACTCACTTCAGAATTAAGGACACATACAGACTGAAAGTGAAAGAAAGGAAAAAGATATTCTATGCAAATGAAAACAAAAAGAAAGCTGGTATAGCTATACTCCTTTCAGGCAAAATAGACTTTGAAACAAAGACTGTAATAGAAGACGAAGAAGAGGACTGCATAATGATAAAGGGTTACATCCAGCAAGAAAATATAACATTTGTAAATATATATCCACCTAACATAGCACCAAAATTGATAAAGCAAATATTAACAGAATTAAAGGGAAAAATCGACAGCAATACAATTAATAGTAGGGGATTTTTACATCATTGGGTCGATCATCCAGATAGAAAACAGTAAGAAGACATCAGTCTTAAAATACAGGGACTAAGACCTAATGGACTTACTAGATATGTATAAAACATTCTACGCAAAACCAGTAGAATATATACTCTTTTCAAGGGCAGTGGAACAGTCTCCAGAATAGATTACATGTTAGGCCACAAAACAAGGCTCAATAAATTCAATAATATTGAAATTATATATCAAGCATCTTTTCCAACCACTATGGTATGAAACTAGAAATCAGTTATAAGAGGAAAACTGGAAAAACTACACATATGTGGAGCTTAAAAAACATGCTACTGAACAATTACTGGGTAATAGAATAAATCAAAAGAGAAATTTAAAAGTGTATAGAGACAAATGAAAACAGAAATACAACCTATCAGAATCTATGGGATATAGCAAAAGTAGTTTAAGAGAGAAATTTATTGCAATTCAAACCTACCTCAAGAAACAAGAAAAATCTGAAGTAAACACTTTTATACCTAAGGAAAGTAGAAAAAGAAGAACAAATGAAGCTCAAAGTTAGTAAAAGGAAGGAAACAATAAAGATCAGAGTAAAATAAATGAAATAGACTAAAACACAGTAGAAAAGATCAATAAAACTAAGAGCTGATTCCTTGGGAACTGTAAACAACATTGATAAACTTTTAGGTGGACTCACCAAGGAAAAAAAAGGGCTCAAATACATAAAATCACAAATGAAAGTGAAATTACAATTGATACTATAAAGAAATACAAAGGATTGTAAGAGAATACTATGAAAATTATATGCCATCAAATTGAACATTCTGAATAGATTTTTTTTATGAATTTACAATCTTCAAAGACTGAATCATGAAGGAATAGAAAATCTGAATAGACTAATTACTAGTAAGGATCAGTAATCAAAAACCTTCCTACAAACAAGACAAGGACCCAATGGCTTCATTGATGAATTATACCACACATTCAAAGAATATTTAATAACTATCCTCCTCAAACAATTCCAAGAGGTTGAAAACTCCCAAACTCATTTTATGAGGCCACCATTATCTGATACCAAAACCAGACAAGGACACTGCAAAAAAGGGAAGTTACAGGTGCAAATCCATGATGAACATAGATGCAAAAATCCTCAACAAAATATTAGCAAACCAAATTTATCAGTCATTAAGAGGCTCATATACCATGATCAAGGGGGATTTATTCCAAGGACTCAAGTGGATGGCTTAATATCAGCAAATCAATCAACATGACACATCACATTAAAAAATAAAAATATTTTAATAGATACAGAAGAGGTATTTGACAAAATCAACATCCAACCTTGATAAAAACTGAACAAAGTGGCTGTAGAGGGAATATACCTCAACATGATAAAGGCTGTGTATGACAAGCCCACAGCTAAAATCACAATGGTGAAAAGCAGAAAGCCTTTCCACTAAGATCAAAAACAGGACAAGTATGCCCGCTCCTGCCACTTTTATTCAACACAGTACTTGAAGTCCTAGCTACAGCAATTAGGCAAGAAAGATATAAAAGGCATGCAAATGGCAAAGGAAGAAATAAACTGTTAGTATTTTCTGATACATGATACTATATATATATATAAAACCCTAAAGACCCCATCAAAAGACTATTGAAAGTAATAACTGAATTCAGTAAAGATGTAGGTTGCAAAATTAATATACAAAAATTTCTTGCATTTCTATACACTGATAAAAAATTACCAGAAAGAAAAATCAAGAAAACCATCCTATTTATAATCATATCAAAAATAATGAATAATGTAGGAGTAAATTTAATCAAGGAAGTGGTGAAAGACCTGTACACAGAAAACTACAGGATGTTGATGAAAGAAATTGAAGAAGACAAAAATAAAGGATATTCTGTGCTCATGTATTAGAAGAAGTAAGTTGTTAAAATGTTCTTATTACCCAAAGCAATCTACAGATTCAGTGCATTCTCTATCAAAATACTATAGGCATTTTTCACAGAACTAGAATAATTCTAAAATTTGTATGGGACCCCAAAAGACCCCAAACGGTCAAAACCATCTTGAGAAAAAAAGAATACAGTCAGTGGGATCATGCTCCCAGATTTCAAAGTGTACTACAAAGGTATAGTAATCAAAACAGTGTTTTAGTGACATAAAATGAGACACATAGGTTAATGGAACAGACTAGGATGCCCCAAACTATATATACATATGGTCAATTAATTTATGAAAAGAACAAGAGTATACAATGGGGAAAGGACAATCTCTTCAATAAATGGTGTTAGGGAATGAATTCAATGGAATGAATGGAACATTCATGGAACATTCAGTGAAATGAAACAACCCTTTTATACCATATTTAAAAAGAAACCTCAAAGTGGATTAAAGATTTGAATGTAAAACCTAAAACCATAAAACTCCTAGAAGAAAACATAGGTGTTATGCTCTGTGACATAGGTCTTAGCAATGTTTTGTGTTATTGTTGTTTGGATGTGACTCTAAAGGCAGGGAAAACAAAAGGAAAAAAAGACTACATCAAACCACACAGCTTCTACACAGTGAAGGAAATCATCAACAAAACAATAAGGCAACTGACTGAATGGGACAAGATATTTGCTGGTCATATATCTGATAAGGGGTTAATATCCAAAATATACAATGAACTCATACAGCTCAATAGCAAGGAAAAACAATCCATTTTAAAAATGGGCAAAGGATCTGAATAGATGGTTTTCCAAAGAAGACAGACAGATGAACAACAGGCATATGAAAAGATGCTTAGCATCACTAGCCATCAGGGAAATGCAAATCAAAACCACAAGATAATACTGTACATCTAAAAGTGGCTAGTACAAAAAGCAATACAAGTGTTGGTGAGGATATGGAGAAAAGGAAACCTTCGTGCACTGTTGGTGGGAATGCAAATTGGTGTAGTCCCTATGGAAAATGGTACAGAGGTTGCTCAAGATATTAAAAAAAGAGCTACCGTATAATCTAGCAATTGTACTATTGAATATGTATTTGAATAACACAGAAACACTAATTTGAAAAAATATAGGCACACTCATGTTCATTGCAGCATTATTTACAATAGTCAAGATATGGAAGCAACCAAAGTGTCCTTCAAGGAATGAATGGATAAAGAAATTGTGTGTGTGTGTATGTGTGTGTACACACGAATACTACTCAGCCATAAAAAAAAATGAAATTTTACCACTTGCCACAGCAAACATGGATGTACCAAAGGGTATTAAGTGAAATAAGTCAGACACAGAAAGACAAATACCATATGATTTCGCTTGTATATGGAATCTAAGTAAAACAAAACAACAAAAAAACCAGACTCATAGAGCAGAGAATAGATTGGTGGTTGCCAGAGGGAAGCGGGAGAGTTGGTGATGGGGGTGGTGGTGGGGGGGAACAAAACTGGTAAAGGGCATTAAGAGGTGAACTTCCAGTTATAAAATAATAAGTCATGGATGTAATGTATAATATGGGGAATATAGTCAATAATATTATATTAATTTTGTAAGGTGAAAGATGGTAACTGGACTTCTAGTAGTGAACATGTTTTTGACCCTACAAATGTTGGGTCACTATGCTACACACCTGAAAGTAATACAATGTTATACATCAATTATAGCTCAAAAGAAAAAAATAATGTCACTACAAAAAAATTCATTGCAGTCTGGGTAATTTTTGGCCTCTAAGTCTCCATTCTGATTGGATCAATGACTTCATATTGATTTTTGTGTGTATGTTGCTATAGTTAAAACATCATAATCTACTCTTCTATTGATCATCTTTCTTCATTAAAGATGGGAAATTACTTTCTAGATAGTCATAGACATAGACACTTCCATAATGTTCATGTAAATGCTAAAATCTTAAGACTGTTAAAAAAGTTTTGGAATTCCTCACAAGGAAATATTTGCTGTTATTTTTCCAGTTTATTTGCAGAGCTGCCCAACTAAAGGCTTTTATCAAAAGATTTTTTTAATCTGTCTTCATGACAACTACCCCTTAGGAAAAGATAGTGAAAACCAAATGAACAAGATTTTGTTGGAGAGCAGCCACCAAACTACACAATGAAAATGTTTGATTAAATGATAGGTTTACCATTTGATAGCTAATTCAATAGTTGTGACACATTGGGAAGCAGACCAGAAGCAGTCCATCATGTGGTTAGGAGTGCTCACTCTGAGTCATTTTGTTTGGTCCTGTCTCTGTCACCAACTGAATGCCAGCCAGCAAGTCCCCTAACCTGCTGTACTTTTGCTAATTCATCTGTGAAATGGAGTATATAATAGTATTACCTCACCGGGCCTTTGTGAGGATTAAACAAATTAATACATGTTGAGGGTGTAAAACATGGCAATGATCAACAAATATTGGCTTTTATTATTAGAGGCAAGGCCAGAGGACAGTTTAAAAATAATACTGTTTTCTTAAGGGTCAGTTACCTTTCCAAGAATTGAGCTTAAGATCTCCAGCTCTGAGGATTGTTTCTAAACGTGAGCCAAAGCTACCTAGCAGTCAGAATGCATCAGGTTCACTTGGATTAAAAAAAAACAAACAACAAAAAAAACACAGGCTTACTTATATTATTTTGGCTGGATTTCTTCTATTTACTTTCCATATCACTGTAGATTCTCCTTAGTTTGGCCTATGAGATTCAAGATATGGATGCTTTGGGGGGAAAATTGAACTGTTTTCTTTGTCTTTTTTCTTTATTCCATTCTATATGTCCTGAAATCTAAAGGACAATAAGCCTAGCTCACATACTGATTAAAAAATTGTCAAGTGAAATTCAAGAAACAGCATTGTACTTTAAAAATATCTATTTTTCTTAATCTCAGGAAACAAACTGAGGGTTGCTGGAGTGGTGGGGGATGGGAGGGATGGGGTGGCTGGGTGATAGACATTGGGGAGGGTATGGGCTATGGTGAGCACCATGAATTGTGTAAGACTGTTGAATCACAGACCTGTACCTCTGAAACAAATAATACATTATATGTTAAAAAAAAGAAGAAGATAGTAGGAAGGGAAAAATGAAGGGGGTGGGGAATCAGAGGGGGAGACGAACCATGAGAGACTATGGACTCTAAGAAACAAACTGAGGGTTTTCTAGAGGGGAGGGGGGTGGGGGGATGGGTTAGCCTGGTGATGGGTATTAAAGAGGGCACGTTCTGCATGGAGCACTGGGTGTTATATGCAAACAATGAATCATGGAACACTACATCAAAAACTAATGATGTAATGTATGGTGATATAACATAATAAAATTAAATTAAAAAAATATTCTTTTAAAGAATAAATTGATCAATAGATGAAAGACAAAAGTGATAAAAAGGAAGTTTGAAGTTCTACCTGAAAGGATCTGCAATAGTTTAATGTTTAAAAAAAAAGAGAAAAAGGAACTATGTTCTAGGTAAAGTTAGCAATTGAGGAAAAAGAGACCCAAACAGCTCTATTGATGCAATTGGTGGTCCCTGGATTAGCTGGGTTTCCCTAGGGCCATGTTATTACTTGGCATCCCATTATTATTTGAGTATTGAATGTGGACTATGTGATTTCATACTTGTCGATATATTCACCTCTTCCCAAGTATGGAGAAATAGCTTGTCGTAAAGGAAAAACCATGAATGAGCTTTGGAGTCTGAAGGTTTTTAGTTCTGCTTTTGGTTCTTTTTACTTGTTTAATCCCAGTCTCTTCATCTACAGTTTGGGAGAATAATATCCACCTTCCCCAGGTGGGAGGTCTGAATGAAATAAAGAATGGATAGTACCCATGTCTCATGCAGAGTAGATATTCAATGATAGCATATCATCATTTTATTCCATTCTCCCAGAGGTTGGCAAACTTTTACTGTACAGTGCCAGATTATAAATATTTTAGGCTTTCCAGACCAAATGGTCTGTGTTGTAACTATTTACCTCTAGAGTTATAGCATGAAAACAGCCTTAGACAATACATAAATGAGTTGGTTGTGTCCCAATAAAGCTGGATTTATAGATGAATTTTTAATTTCATATCATTTTCAGATGTCAGAGTACTCTCCTTTTGATTTTTTTAAGCATTTAAAATTTTTTTAAAAAACATTCTTTGCTTAGAGGCAGTATAAAAAACAGGTGGAACGATGTAGTTTGCTGATCCCTGCATTGCCCTGAATAATGAAATTCAGAAGGGTTATAAGAACGGTATATTTTTGTGACAGTAGAAATTAAAGAATGTGTTTTGGGAAATAATGAGAAATCAGACTGTATTAGAGTGATCTATAGACTGAGACGGATGAGTTTTTGATTAGAAAATAAGCTCTTGAAAGCTTCGAATGAGACCCTTCTGTATGGTATTTGGCACTTAGCAAGAGAAGAGATCACAGCAGAGCAAGCCGGTTAGATGCTGCCATTGTTTTGGGGGTAGAGGGCGGGGAGCAGTCGGAACAGAGAAGCCGAGTTTTTTTTTTTTTTTCAGACTATCTTTTTTGTTTTTATTTTCCTCCAGAAGATAGTGTAGGGGAGGTATTCAATTATCACTGCCTTTTCACTCACTGCCTATGTGACAGAGCCATAGAGGTAAGCAGTAACCATGGGATGCGCTAAAGCCGAGGCCCCGTTTGAGTTGAAAGTACTTGTTCATTCCTTCGTTGAGTTCCTCTGACGTGTCTGATATTTTGCTAAGTCCTGAGATACAAAAATATATAAAGTGTGTACTCTGGGAAGTCCACACACTTAATGGTTAGGAGTATTGGGCCCTAGAATCTGACCAGCTGAGTAAGAATGTCAGCTCTGTCACTCTCAAGCTCTGCAAATAAGGCCAAGTGCACTTCTCTCTCTCTTCTCTAGAATAAGGATAATAACAATGTAGTGATTGCTGTCATGAGGCTCGGATTTTGAGCAGGGAGGTGAAGGGGATGAGAGGGCCTAATGCTGCCTAGGAAGTGAGAGCAGTCTTCCCAGAAGACACCCAGGCACATTTTAGGGAGGCTGAGTGGATGCTAGCCAGGGGAACTGACCAAAGCATAGGCTGCAGGTGCTCCAGACAGAGAAGAGGAAAAGCCTCAACTACCAGATTTATTATTTAGACAATTGAAGTTATTTGCACATTTATATATTGTACAAATAAAATGTAGTTATGGTTCTACATTTTATTGAATAAATTATGCAGAACTAATCTCTTAAAGTTCATACAGTCTGAATTACTTCAGTTTGAAAGATAAAGCAGTGCCTCATAAATTTTTATTTCTGCTAGGGTTTCAACGAGCCTCTTACAAAGTTAACTACGAGCCCACGGGTAGTAGACTGCTTGTTAGAGAGATATTGTGTTTGATAAGATAGCATCTTTTGAAATAGCATCCTACTTATTCTTGATGTTTCTCCAAAGATACTGATAATTCTATCAAAATACCAATGAAACAGATTTTCATCCTAGATTTTAATTCATCACTATTAAACTACACATTCAAATTTTTTAATATTGACATCTGTATTTCAATATAAGGTCTGTGAAGTGTTCTCCCACACTGAGGGTGGATTTCAGATATCTTCATCATACACTGAAACACTGGAATCTTACTGTAAACTGTATTTTACTAGTTTCTGAGCCATGGTGTGCTTTATTACTCTCCAAATGAATGGCATAGGGGGAACAATGTGTCACAAACTCAAGCCTGTGTTAAAATCCAGACTCTGTTGTTTTCTAAGGTGGGATCTTGAGCAAGTCATTTAAACTTGTCAATTTCTTCTACAAAATTGAGGTAGTTCTACCATGTCTAATTTACAAGGCTATTGTGAAGATTTGAGACATTGTAGACATTGTATACCAAATACCTACAAGGCTAGGTTTCTAGTACATAGTAGGGTTTCTGTAAATGGTGAGCATTGTTGTCATTGCCATCGTTATTGTCAATCACTCTTACAAAAAGTAATCTACTTCTCTTTGATTCAGTACACATTGAATTGGGTTCATCATGTCCACTGAGGGTCAGTTAGAGAATTAAAATACACAGATTCCTCAACACATAACACTTCTCTTAAACATTTTCTCAATCTATCTTTTTTTTTTTTTTAAGATTTTTTATTTATTTGACAGAGCGAGAGAGAGCACAAACTGGCGGAGTGGCAGGCAGAGGGAGAAGGAGAAGCAGACTCCCCACTGAGCAGGGAGCCTGATGTGGGGCTCGATCCCAGGACCCTGAGATCATGACCCGAGCTGAAGACAGACGCTTAACTGACTGAGCCACCCAGGCGCCCAACCTCTGACTATCCTATCTGATGCTCTATGACAATGAAAAGAGGAAGTGAACAAAAAAAAATCTTCTTATTTCCAGTTGTCAAAAGTTTGCTGCAAAAATAATTAGGTAATACCTAGGTTCCTATAAATATCCACTTATTATGAATAAAGGAATTCAAGGGAGAGGTGAAAACGATCATAATACTTTGTTTTTATACTCTTTCAAATTTGAGCCTCTACTAGACCATTTTGTGGTTTGGAAATAAGGACCACCACCCTGGGCAAAAACTTGACAGCTGTTTCTGAAATATCTCAGGGCATCGCTATCATTTCCGCTACCTCTGTCAGTCCATCCCACATACACATGCCACAATAATCTTCCATAAATATTCTTTTTTTAAAAAAATATTTATTTGACAGAGACACACAGCGAGAGAGGGAACACAAGCAGGGGGAATGGGAGAGGGAGAAGCAGACTTCCCGCCAAGCAGGGAGCCCGATGCGGGATTCGATCCCAGGACCTTGGGATCATGACCCGAGCCAAAAGCAGATGCTTAACGACTGAGCCACCCAGGCGCCCCTTCCATAAATATTCTTATCTTTATATTTAATCCCTGTTCTGAACCTAAAGTGCCAGTTATTCTGTATCATAAGTCAGAATTCCAATGTTATTATGAGTTTCTCCTTTTCCTTCTTTTCATAATTTATATCTAATTGTTCATAAAAGAAATCAGTTTCAGATAAGCCAATTTTCCATCCCCCCAAATTTCCTAAACCCACCCTGCACCATGCCTTTATAATTGTCATAATCTTCCCTTAGTCTATATCCAGAATCCAATTATTTGTTATTGTCTATAAAATTTGAGCCACAACTCATACCCAATAGGCCATTTTTTGCTCCCCTCTCTCATTTTTTCACAGCTGGATCTTCTCATATTTCTTAAAAGGTCCTCACTGGAATATAGATTAATTAATCTTTCCCCTGGAGGATTGGTATGGGGTTTTTGAGGTGATAAATATATACATTTTACTCAATTTCAACTTTGTATCCTCAATTTCTAGTACTTTCACTCACTCCCAGAGGACTTCAAAGAATATTTATTGAAAAGAAGTGAACAAATTGGTATAGTTAAATGACGTCTCATTGCCAACACTATGCCAGCCTCAGGAACAGTGGCATAGTTACAATTGCTGAGCTTCTAAGCTCTTTAGAGTCTTACTTATGTAAGAATCCTTTAGGCCCACATTAAGTTCTAGGAGGCTGAGTCATTTGTTCACTCAGCTTTTTATTATGTACTATGTTGGGTCTGATGATAGGACTGAAATCCTGCCTAGCCTCTCCTCCTCATCTCCTCCCATACATACATCCCAAGAATGAAGTTGTGCCATGAACTCCAGTTTTTAACTGGGATTCCAGAACATACTAGTGCTTGCTCATGTTCTTCCTTGTTGCCCTATTTTCCCCTTGGCCCTAGCTTAATGAATGCAGTAGTGCTTAGATCCTCTGCCTTGTTTTGTGTGTGTGTGTGTATTAATTAACTTTTTGTACTGTTATCAGCACTCTATTCCCAAAGTAATGCGTCTTTGAGAAGTTAGAGACAAAATAATTTAGAGATAACAGCATTGAAAATAAGAAAAGTTTTATTTGTCTATTGGTTTGGAGTGTATATCTAAACTTGGCTTTCTTACAATAATCTCATAAATTGTTGACCTTAATTTAAAATGTACATCACATCAGCAAGGTATCTTGGATAAAGAACGCTGGGCATTGATTCATAGACAAGGATCCTCTATTTCATGAAACTTTGAAAGCACATCTGCCCTTGAACTCTTAGTATCTTCCCCAGAAGCTGACATCCACTCACTCCTTTGATGTGACAAAATGGTCAAATGCTTTCTCATAGACGATAAGTGGGAGATCATTCATTCAACAAATACTGAGCACATACCTTATGTAGAAGGACTTTTTTGGCCCCTTTAGGAAAAACTCCCTTTGGGTCTAAACCAGAAGACTGCTAGCTATTTAAAGGTCTTTTTAAGTTCCAAATTATGGTTTTTAATCCCAAATGATGATGATTTAACTAATAACCATAGATTTGGTAGCCCCTACAGACAGGTTAGTTCCCTCCCCATTGTCCTTCTTTTTCCTAGTGGGTCTCCAACAAGTCCTGGTTTCCCATTCCTCTACACTGGCTCTATGTTGCCTCAAGACTAATAACTAATAAAGATCCCTTAATTGAATTACTAATCCTAAACTATGTCATGTTTTCAAACACAGAGCCACAGAATTGTGGCCCTGAAAGTCACATCCTCAAGGGACAGTCTCTGAAATTAATATCCAGTAGAGGGAGGTGATTTGGTCAAGAACAAGCAGCCTTCTAAAAACCTCATGTTCTACATGTTCCTTTGTCAAATGATTATTTTTTTAATGTAACAATTTAGGAATACTTGTTTTTAGAAGGCATGATAAAAATTGTCGAAGTATTTCAAATACAATTTTAAAAGTGTGGTTAAAAAATTGTTAATTGACTAAAGTATTATATTTAATAATGCATGACATCATGCATTGTCTTTTTTCAAAATGTACTGATTCAAAACATTTAAATCATGAAGGCATTTTTGGGATGGATGAAAAAAATCTTTATGGCTAATGATAAATAACCAAGGAAATATTCATTCATGAGATACCTTCTGGGGGCTTTGTTTGTGTCAAGCCGTGTTCCAGGTACTGAACATTATAGCATGGTCATTAAAACTCTTGGCTTTGGGGTTCCTGGGTGTCTCAATCAGTTAAGTGTCTGCCTTTGGCTCAGATTATATCCCTGGGTCCTGGGATGGAGCCCCTCATTGGGACCCCTGCTCATCGGGGAGTCTGTGTCTCCCTCTCCCCCCACCCATTCATGCTCTATCTCTCTCAGATAAATAAAATCTTTACAATTTTTTTTAAAAAAACTCTTGGCTTTTGAATCAGGCAGAACTAGGTACAAATCTGAACTTGCTGGTTGTATGATTCTGAGCAAGTTATTCAACCTCTCTAAGCTTCTGATTCCTCATCCAAAAGACGAGTATAGTAATAGTGTTTACCTCCTGGCTTTGGAGATTTATGTATGCAGAATGCTTAGAATCATTCCTGACATTTAATAAACATTCAAATGGTACCTTTTAAAAAATGTGCATACCAGTAGGAAATATCCAAGTTGTTGTGGAAAGCTTTTTGCCACTTTGGATTGGCTCAGGTTTATATCAGATCTGACACATTCTATTTTACAGCACTACTAGCACATGTTGGTAGTCAACAAATTGTGATGTGTTCCTTTGAAACTATTCTCTGGTTGGTATATGGATATGTATTTTGCCAGCACAATCAGACTTGAAGCTTCTTAAGGGCCAGTATTATGTTTCTGGTTCGTTTTTTTGTTTTTTTTTTTTCTTTTATTTTTTTTCAGACAGCACTTAATAAATGCTTGCTGCTTGTCCAACTGGCTGTTGTTGAGGAGAAAAAAATACTCCTCTGCATTTCCAGATTCTTCTAGCTTGTCTAAGAATCAAACTGACATGAGACAGATGAATGGGAGAAAATTGAAGACAATTTAAAAACATGTATACTTCTTGTGCACATGGGAAAGATCTGGGAAAACTGAGTAACTCCCCCAAATGGCCAAAGCTATCACCTTAAATACAACTGTCAGCTAAAGACAAAAGAAGATGTTGGGGGTGGGGAGTAAGTTGTGGAAGGTTACCAGGAAAAACACAGTAAACAAGGGTCAGGCTGTTATGCAGGTTTAAGTCCTTACCTTGATAAGACTTTCTAGAGATTTAGAGTCCTCCCCTTCCCTGAGACAGCCAGGCAGACACCCTTACAAATGGAAATTTCCCTTATGAATGTAGGTGTCACTTACAAAAGGGTAAC
The DNA here is from genome assembly GCF_011800145.1 of Mirounga leonina. NCBI lineage: Eukaryota > Metazoa > Chordata > Mammalia > Carnivora > Phocidae > Mirounga > Mirounga leonina. Next base: position 14,278,191 of record NW_023270855.1, read on the forward strand.
TTCTACTAGGTTTTCAGAGCTTCTCCTTTGTCTGCAGTTTCTTAAAAATCACCACCTTAAAATAATCAGTATGCCAAAGAGGCATTTCTTAAGGCAGCAAAATTTGCTCCCCTACACCATCAGTAGTAAAATAACCCCCTAACAATTCCCAGCCTTTCCACAGAAAGCTGAGTGACCATCAAACACAAATATAAGATAACTCAAACATGAAAATATAGGAACTACTTGAATTATTTCTACACTTGGAGAAAAGGTCATTCTCATAGAAAAATCCATTTTAAATTACATGTTTAATCTCACACAAACCAATTTGAGTTCCCCCAAGTCATGTATATCTGTGTACTGGCTGCTTAATGTGGAAATTTAATATGCAGTCAAACAGTGAACAGGATGTCAGTTCTTCTATACTTCCTTGGCATTATGAATGCATTCATGTTTGTAGTGAAAAAAGCTAGTAAACTGTGAAATTGGAATTTAATTGTGATAAGATAGTCTCTCAAAAAACTCACTGCATGGGGAAGGATATGCAAGAAGTTTCCCTCCTACACTTGGTTCGTTCTTTCTTTCTTTTTTATTTTATTTTATTATGTTATGTTAGTCACCATGCATTACATCATTAGTTTTTGAGGTAGTGTTCCATGATTTCTTGTTTGCATATAACACCCAGTGCTCCATTCAATACATGCCCTCTTTAATACCCATCACCAGGCTAACACATCCCCCCACCCCCCTGCCCTCTAAAACCCTCAGTTTGTTTCTCAGAGTCCATAGTCTTTCATAGTTCCTCCCCCCCTCCGGTTTTCCCCCCTTCGTTTTTCTCTTCCTACTTTTTTTTTTTTTTTTTTTTTTTTTTTACATATAATGTATTATTTGTTTCAGAGGTACAGGTCTGTGATTCAAGAGTCTTACACAATTCACAGCACTCACCATAGCACATACTCTCCCCCGTGTCTATCACCCAGCCACCCCATCCCTCCCATCCCCCCAACCCCCACCACTCCAGCAAACCTCAGTTTGTTTCCTGAGATTAAGAATTCATCATATCAGTGAGGTCATATGGTACATGTCTTTCTCTGATTGACTTATTTCACTTAGCATAATACCCTCCAGTTCCATCCACATCATTGCAAATGGCAAGATTTCATTTTTTTTGATGGCTGCATAATATTCCATTGTGTACCACATCTTCTTTATCCATTCATCTGTTGATGGGCATCTTGGCTCTTTCCATAGTTTGGCTATTGTGGACATTGCTGCTATAAACATCAGGGTGCATGTACCCCTTCGGATCCCTACTTTTGAATCTTTGAGGTAAATACCCTGTACTGCAATTGCTGGGTCATGGGGTACCTCTATTTTCAACTTTTTGAGGAACCTCCATACTGTTTTCCAGAGTTGCACCAGGTTGCATTCCCACCAACAGTGTAGGAGGGTTCCCCTTTCTCCACATCCTCGCCAACAACTGTTGTTTCCTGACTTGTTAATTTTAGCCATTCTGACTGGTGTGAGGTGGTATCTCATTGAGGTTTTGATTTGGATTTCCCTGATGCCGAGCGATGTTGAGCACTTTTTCATGTGTCTGTTGGCCATTTGGATGTCTTCTTTGGAAAAATGTCTGTTCATGTCTTCTGCCCATTTCTTGATTGGATTCTTTGTTCTTTGGGTGTTGAGTTGATAAGTTCTTTATAGATTTTGGATACTAGCCCTTTATCTGATACTACACTTGGCTCTTTAATTAATTAATCACATTGACATACTCCCAGCAGATAAGCCACTTAATATATGTGCTTGTCCTGGCAGCCACAAGGAGGTGAAATCATTTTGGGGTCTGGGAAAAGGGTGAAGAGTCAGGTGTGTTTCAAGTCTTAAGTCATCCAGAGGCCAAGAATGAAATGTTATCCATTGTATTGGTCCTAAAGTATGTCATTATTTGGCTGAAATTTGGACCTGAGATTTTGAGGAAAACTAATCACTAATTTTTAAGAAATTGATTATCAAGCATCTAAACTAAAATTTGAAGACTGGTAGTGGCCAACATATGTGTTTAATTTAAAATAGTGACCTGTATTGGGCTTCTCAACATTTTAAATTAGTTGCTCCCTCCCCAATCCCCCCATCCCCCCAAAAAATATTCATGTATAAAGTGAAATTTAGTTTACCAGATTTTTAGTTTCTGGTAAAAAAAAGAAAAATGGAGAACTTGTTTGATGGGGCTTAAATTCTTCTTGGTAATCAGGTAGCATTATTTGAGTAGCATCTGCCCCCTTTGGTTGGGACACCAGTTTTTCAGTTTTCAGTTTTCCAGTCTTCACCATATCCTCCTGTGTATCTGATGTTGACACTGTGTCACTCACCATTTATTTGAACCTGTATTTTTTTTTCCTAGTAAAGTGAAATTCTAAAAAATGATTCGAAATAAAATATAGACTGGAAGAGTTGCATGTTTTTTTGTTTTTTTTTGTTTTTTTTTAAAGATTTTTATTTATTTGACAGAGAGAGATACAGCGAGAGAGGGAACACAAGCAGGGGGAGTGGAGAGGGAGAAGCAGGCCTCCCACCGAGGCAGGGAGCCCGATGCAGGGCTCGATCCCAGGACCCTGAGATCATGACCTGAGCCGAAGGCAGACGCTTAATGACTGAGCCACCCAGGTGCCCCGAGTTGCATGTTTTAAGAAAAATGGAGTACATATTTTTTGGTGAAAGTAAATAACATTCCTGGGTGTTTTAAAGAGCAAAGTGTACATGTTCCAAAATGTTCATTTGTCTTATTTTTCTTCCCTATCCCTATAAAATCAATCCGTGGTATATTTCTTCTTTTCATTGTTTTCTTGCTTTTAGTTACTTGACTAAAATAGATTATTTTCATATTCTATCAAAAGCTATGTGGAAATCATAAGTTAGCATTAGCAACCAGCACCAGAGATTTTATTTTAAATGGCTTGCCCTTACCCAGGCATGCTGTACTTTCTTCTGCTTCTTCTAATGAAAAATATTTGACCCTACTCTTCACCTGGCTGGTACTTCTCATTCAGAATTTAGCTTAGATATTAACCTTTCCAGGAAGTTTTCCTGACTCCCATCTCTATGTACAAACTCTGGGCAGAGTTAGCTCTTTCTCCTTTGTGCTTTCACGGTACTATATGCTGCACTGTAGCTGCTGAGTAATTACTGTCCCCTCTTTTGTTCTTACCACTATCACCAGACTGGGTGGAAGAGGACTCTGCTTTATTTGCCGTGGTAAATAGCCCCAAGACCTTGCATGCAGCTGGTGGTGCATAGTGCTTAGAAACAGTGTATTGGATGGATGGACAGATGGATGGATGAGGAATGTTGACATTTTAGAATATAAAAGGTAAAAATAAGATCCACCATTTAACCACTAAACAAATACATATTGAAAGTTTCCAATGTTTTTATTTATTTTTTATTGTCTTTTTTTAAATTTAAATTTTCTTACCAAACAGTGCAATATTGGTTTCAGGAATAGAATTCAGTGATTCATTACTTATATACAACACCCCGTGCTCATCATAACAAGTGCCCTCTTTAATACCCATCTAGCCCAAAACCCACCCGCCTCCCTCCAACAACCCTCAGTTTGTTCCTATCTTTGAGTCACTTATAGCTTGTTTCCCTCTCTCCTTTTTTTCTTTCCCCCCTTCCCCTATATTCATCTATTTCTTAAATTCCACATATGAGTGAGATCATATGGTATTTGTCTTTCTCTGACTTATTTCACTTAGCATAATACACTCTAGCTCCATCCACATTGTTGCAAATGGCAAGATTTCATTCTTTTTGATGGCTAAGTAATATTCCATCACACACACACACACACACACACACACCGCATCTTCTTTATCCATTCATCAGTTGATGGACATTTGGGCTCTCTCCATAGTTTGGCTATTGTTGATAATGCTGCTATAAACATCATGGTGCATGTACCCCTTCAAATATGTATTTTTGTATCCTTTGGGTAAATACCTAATAGTGCAATTGTTGGCTCATAGCGTTGTTCTATTTTTAGAAAGTTACCAATGTTTTAAAAATTTTGTACAAACCTCCTCTACATCAGCATTTATCATTTTTCTTTGAGCAGTTCCCTAAAAAACTTGTACATTGTGTTAAGAGGAATTAGAGGCATGGATCTTGCTATGTAGGTATATTTGAGATCTATGGCCATAGAAAGAATCCCTAATTGTAACTAGTCATCTAGTTACACTTGAATTAAGAAGGTGTCTTTGACTTATTTATGGATTAAAAAGCCAAGTGAGGTTGGGAATATACTGGAGGGCAGAATGGGAACACCAAAGTGGCAACAAGCCAGAATTATAGACAGAATCTAACAGGATAAACTCCAACATAGGCTTCTGACCTTGAGTCTATAACACCAATCACAAAATGCAGGATGAGGAAGAAATAGTACATCAAAGTATAATAGTGACTAAAAGAGGTTTTGTGGTCTTTACTTGACAGTAAACTCAAAAGCTTGTCAGCTGTGTGATGTAACTGCTTAAGATGATAATGCATTTTTGAGTTACTTGGATACAAGCATAGTTTATGGAATGGGAGAAAGTATCATTCCTGGCTGTTTGAGAGAGAGATTGAAAGAGATCTCACACCAGAGGTGGGTTTTTGAAGTAGGTTTTGTGCAAGAGAACTTAGAAATGAGATATAGAACAACAAGAGCACTTTAGAGAAGTGGGTCAGCATGACATGAGCATCAAGCCTTATAGGAGGAATAATTGAAGGAGGGAGGGATACTTAAGCTAAGAAAAGGGAAGACTCAGGGGCCCAAGCTAAGAAAAGGGAAGACTCAGGGGCCCATGTTAAACAATATGTGAAAATTAGAGAATTTTTTTTCTATAGCACAATTCAAAGAATATGTTTGTGTGTCTTTCTGCGTGGGTGTTTTGTGTTTTGTTTGTTTTTAAGATTTTACTTATTTGAGAGTGAGCATGAATGGGGGGAGGCGGGAGGGGGGGAGAGAGGCACATGGAGAAGCAAGCTCCCCACTGAGCAGGGAGCCAGACTAGGGCTCCATCCCAGAACCCTGGGATCATGACCTGAGCCGAAGGCAGACACTTAACTAACTGAGCCACCCAGGCGCCCCTCTGGGTGGGTGTGTTTCAAACAAAACCTTCTTGGTCTGGAAATTTTCACCAATTTCAAGTCATAGGATATAGGACATTTTCTTCACAGAAGATCCCTGTCTCCTTATGCAAATTGATCCCTTTACCCATTAATGACCAATACATTGTGTTGTAGAGTATTGTAGGGACCTACCTTTGTCATGATATATAAGACAGCTCTTACCCAGTTTCATTTTCAGTTACACAGTTGAGGGGAATCACTAAGGGTGAATCTTCCTTTAAAAGGGTGGGTCTGCTCAAGGTGACATTGCATGCCACATGGGGAGGAAAATGGGGAAAACAGCTTCTGATACTCCATTATACTAAGAATGATGCAAAGATGGAATGAAATGCCTTGGACGACTCTTGACAAAGCTTGGTTTGAATGTTGTAGAGGTGGTTCAAGCATAAGCAGTTGGTTGGACTTGGACTTCTAAGATCCTTTGGTTCACAAAATCATACTGAAGCTCAGCACAAATAATGCCCCACTCCTGGAAAAATACACTTAAGACAACATGCCTTGAATGATATCTCCTCATACAAGAAGAAATGTCTTTTCCCATTTCTAGAACAGGAGAAACAAGTTTTACCGGCTTATTGTCCAGTTAACTTTTTCCATTGTGTGAGGTTAAGATGACTGTTACTTGAATACAAGAAGCACTGTAGTGTAGCACCTGGATAGGAAGTCAGACAAGTTTGGAATTGAATTCTGGCTCCTACTAAACACATAGCTATTACTTTAATTTACTTAGCCTCAGATTCCTCATCCAGAAAATGGACAAAGTAATGGCCCCCTCATGGGGTTGCTATGAGGATTAAATGAAATAATGCAGGGGCGCCTGGGTGGCTCAGTTGGTTGAGCGACTGCCTTTGGCTCAGGTCATGATCCTGGAGTCCCGGGATCGAGTCCCGCATTGGGCTCCCTGCTCGGCGGGGAGCCTGCTTCTCCCTCTGACCCTCCCCCCTCTCATGCTCTCTCTCTCTATCTCATTCTCTCTCTCAAATGAATAAAAAAAAAAAAGAAAGAATGCATACGGCACACAGCAATATACCTACCATCCAGCCAGCACTTAGTAAATGGTAGTTGCTACTACCAAGTCTCTAATAGTAATAAGAATACTTTTTAGCACTACTAATATTACTCATGCTATTGACTTGCCTCTATTTCTTTGATTTACCTCATGTTTCTTTGCAATCTCCAGCCCAGTGGTTTATTTACTCAATATAGAGAGGCTGCTCTTACATTGGATCACCCAAAAGGAACACAGCTCATGCAAATACTCGGTGGTGCTCATGAATGGACAAGAAAACACATTTGCCTGTATAGTTTCTGAAATTAAAGATGACATTTATGAGTCCCCTAGTAGGAAAATAAATTCCTTTTGTTCTTGTAAGGAAAAGTAGAATAAGAAACTGGTTGTTGGTGGAGGCAAGAGGAGTGGAGAACAGAGCTTTCTACTTTATCTTTTCATCATAAAAATATCACTTAGATATTAAAAATGACTTTGCAGATGGGAAGTAGGACAAAAAACAAATCCCAGTATTTCTTACAGGATTGCTATGACAATGCATTATCATTGGCTTCTGTCAACAGACATAGAGTGAAACTCTCAGCTATCATTAAAAATGTAGTATGTAGAGTTGGAGTGGAGTGCAGGAGGACTCAGATGGCTGCCTAATTTATGAGGTTTTGAGAAGCTAAGCTAAGAATGGTGAATGTAGTCTTCTAATTTGAAGAAGTTGGTATTCCATTCCAGTAGTATCCAAGACTTGGGGTGATATGCTATCTCCAAGAATCAGCTAATTACTGCTTTCAAACAGAACCCATATGTTATTTGATAAGCAAGCACAGTCATTTTCTTGATCACAAGTAGAAATATTCGTACATTTTTTGAAAGTACAAGCTTAAAAGTCTTTAATCCTGTAGCTTGATTTCCTTGTTTCATTATTTTTTTACAGTGACAGTTGATAACCCAGATGCATCTGTCTTATTCTTTGTCTTTCCTCATCTTCATAGCTTTCCTCTTCCCTCCTTACCCCTGAGACTGCTTCAAAAGGATATACTGTGCTGTGTTGCTTCCCAAGAGCTTGTCAGAGAGTTTTGTCATTTGAAGAATGTGTTCAGGATGCCGTGACAGATTTGCCAGCATCCTTCCGGTACATTGCCTGAGATGTGATATATTCAGAACACCCTTTCCTTTCCCAGATTTTCTCTGCCTCACCCCCCCTTATTTTAGATTCCTCATTTGCCTTGGAAGGATTACCAAGTCTGAAAACTTTGGTTTAGGAAGTGACCTTGAAGGAATACTAAATCCTTTAGTTCCCAACCTCTTCCTTTTTACAGAAAACTACTTTTCTCATAGAAATTTCTTTGTATGGTTATGTAAGCAGACTGTTTAAGACATTTTAAAATAAACATGATGCTAAAGAGAGTCAAAATTTATAAGCAAAATGCTACTAAAGACATCTAAATCTAATGATTTATGATGTTCTGAGTGATAAACATACTGCAGTCTTGGAAGAAAATTTATATGTGTTAAAACTATACATAAGTAAAAATAAGGTGTCACCTACCTAAGAAGGTTGACAAGTCACAAATAACAATGCTTAGTATCCATATTTTGGAAACAGACATCTAGTTCAGTGTTAGGGTTGTTCATGCTCTGCTTTTCTCATACCTTCCATCCACCAGATAGAGTCATACACAATACATCTGATCACCATCTTGCCCCTGATAATTTACCATTGAGGGAGTACTTATCAAATAATAGGTGAATCTCTATTTAAAAATACTCTCATTCCCACCATACTACCACTCTTCGAGCTAGGTATTTTTATTCCTATATTGCAGATGAGGATTCTAAGGCTGATCGAGTTTGTCATGTGCCTGATGTCATCCTGTTAGTAGTGGTGGATTCGGTATTCAAATCTGTGATTATATGAATTCTGAGATTGTTCTCCTAATTCAGTCTTAAATCTGAGATCTGGTGAATAGCTCAGGGATCCTTAAATGGGCTTCAAGTCTTTTTTTTTAAGATTTATTTATTTATTTGAGAGAGAGGGAGAGAGAGAGAAATGAGAGTGGGGTGAGGGAGGGGCAGAGGGAGAGAATCTTCAAGCAGATTCACCTCTGAGCTCAGAGCCTGACTTGGGGCTCGATCTCACAACTTGAGATTATGACCTGAGCAGAAACCAAGAGTCAGATGCCCAACCGACTGAGCCACCCAGGCGCCCCTTGGCTTCAAGTCTTTATAGACCTCCTTGAATCTCAAATTGAATCCTAAATTTGGTTTGCATGTGCATTTTATGGTAAAAAGCCATCACAGACTTTGCTCATTATATTATTCAATTTAGCCATGTGACCTCAAACAATATTAATGCCCATATTTTGTATCCCCCTTTTTATATTGCTCATATTACATAAAAACTCTATACTTCGTATGTTAGTGAGTCATACCTCTCTCATTCTGTAATTTTTTTTTGCTCTCTTTATTATGCCTAAGAGTATTTCTATTTCTACTATAGTTAATCTTTTTTTAAATTATTATGTTAATCACCATACATCACATCATTAGTTTTTTTTTATTCTTGTTAATCCCCATACATTACATCATTAGTTTTTGATGTAGTGTTCCATGATTCATTGTTTTTCTATAACACCCAGTGCTCCATGCAGAACATGCCCTCTTTAATACCTATCACCAGGCTAACCCATCCTTCCACCCCCCTCCCCTCTAGTTAATCTTAAGTACAAATTTTTCATATCAGTTCATTTCAAATTCTTGGGATCCTGATTCTGCTATCTAGCATTTTTACTTCTCATCTCTATTTCATGTCATCTGTCAGTTCATATTAAAAAACCAACACACATACACACACACACACACACACACACACGACAGTTTTCAACAATTCTGAGCTATTGGCAACTGTTAACCTCCAAGGATCCAAGATGGAAATACTATCACTCACTCTCAGGCTTTTGACAAAATTATTCCTTGAAAATAATCTTGAAGATATCAACCTCTCTAGGTCTGTTTTGTCAGGGGTGCTGTGGATATCCCAGTACCTAGCTCAGAAACCAGGTTGGATGAAGACAAGTAGGCTCCTCAGATAGCTTCACAGTATAGAGATATCCTTCAAATTGACATTTTTCAAATACTTGTTTAGCATTGATTTGATTGAGTCCAAGAGAATTGGCTTTCTATTGATAGGGTGTATACATTTTCTGGTCACTTTTTTTTTTTAAGATTTTATTTATTTGCAAGAGAGAGAATGAGAGACAGAGCATGAGAGGGAGGAGGGTCAGAGGGAGAAGCAGACTCCCTGCTGAGCAGGGAGCCCGATGTGGGACTCGATCCCGGGACTCCAGGATCATGACCTGAGCCGAAGGCAGTCGCCTAACCAACTGAGCCACCCAGGTGCCCTCTGGTTACTTTTTAAACTTAGTTGAAATTCTTTGTTTTTCAGGATTTTTTTTCAACCACCTATAGCTAGGTAGCATCAATCACCCATAATCATGAAGGAAAGAGGTAACTTACCTATGTAGATGTGCTACATTTTGTTCAGATTGTATCTCCAAGTCCTCATTGTCTGGCCTTCAGGTTGATAACTCACTTCCTATCTTTCACCTTTTCCATGCTCACTTACATTTTATATTTAAGTTTTTGAAACAGAATATATCTTGGGAGCATATTCCGAGAGTTGAAATTTAGATAGTGAACTAAATCACTCATTAAAGAGGAAAGAAGAAGAAAGGAAACTCTTTGCCAACAACTATTCAGTTTTATAATGTCAACTTACTGTCAGCAGGCCTGTCTCAAGGCTACTGGAGCAGCCTATAATTGCAACATGCACTTTGCAATTATGCTTTGCAAAGTAAGTCAACAGAGCAAGTTCACCACCGGGAGAAGTGTTTTCACAATTTCCATTTAAGTGTGTTCCCTCTTTTTGCCAATTATGTTAGTAGTCTCATGTGGAAACCTGAGCTAACTAGCACTGTATTTACACTTTATTTTAGGGATATTTTAATGTGCTTTATGAACTGATGTCCCAGGAAGCTGTCCAACTGACTCCCCTCTTCATTTAGCTCTATAGACAAGAATGCAATAAAGATTAAGTAAATACAGCTCTCAGACACTCCAGACATCTAGTAAATGCAGGCAGTAATGAGAAGGGAGTTTTGACTAGACCAATTTGAGTAAGTCCTTTGTTCATTTAGAGAAAAAAATGTTAGGATTCATCACATCCTTAACTTTGGGCCATTTTTCTGATTACACAGTATTAAAGTAGGAAATGATTTATCAATCTGATAGGCCAGAAACATAGAGTTGAGGTATTTCTCTTGACTAAAGTTTTATCAGTTTGCCCATTATGTTTCCCTCTTGGGGATGATTGGGTACACACATCCCCCTTCCCTCTGTGACTTCCACCTGCCTTAGGAATTGAGAAGAGCCACGCATGAAGATCTCTCTCTCTCTCTATCTCTCTGCATCAGAGTTTACATGTAATCCTAAATATAACCTTTAAGAGGAGACATAATGTCATTGTAAAATGACAGTGGAGAAGAATGTTAGGAAGAATGTCCTGAGGGCCGGAAGACCTAGCTCTTAGGCCCTGGCAATACTTCAGATAAAAAGGATACAAACTTGAACTGAGGTGATGGTGAAGATAGAGTTGATCTCAGGAAGAAGACTCCCCTGACTTTTCCCAGTTAATGGTTCAGTCCCACAGTTTCCAGTAAGAATCATGGAATAGGACACAGACAGTGAGGATAACAGGAGGAAAGCTTTTAATTATGCTTCAATATGGAAAAAGACCCACCACTTTTCTTTTTTTTTTTTTTAATTTTATTTATTTGACAGAGAAAGACACAGTGAGAGAGGGAACACAAACGGGGAGTGGGAGAGGGAGAAGCAGACTCCCTGCCGAGCAGGGAGCCCGATGCGGGACTCAATCCAGGGACTCCAGGAGGCAGTCGCTTAACCAACTGAGTCACCCAGGCGCCCGACCCACCACTTTTCTGACTGCACAAGGAGAACTAAAAGACACTTTCCCCAAAGTTTACACCGAGAAGGTGATTGATGCCTTGATTTGACTCCCTACCCTGGGTGATGGCAGGAGTAGCACACTACGTCATACATCAGCCTCCAAACTGGCTGACTAGCTTACACAAATAATAACTTAACTCTCCTATACCTGAACCCACAGGGAGAAAACTCATTTTAATTCTGCTATGGTTTAATGATATTTAAATGACTCAAATGGTTTTTATGAACGAATATATTACAAGGTTCGTGTTCGAGAATTGGCGATAAACCAAATGGACTTTACAGTTTATTAGTTTTGTAAATGTCACCTTGTTATTAACAACACAAGTAAAGCAACTTTACAAAAGATTGCATTATCATCCATTGAACGAAACATTGAATTTGTTGAGCTGGAGTTACAGGCATTCCCATTTCACTTTCATAATTCAACTTTATACCAAAGCTCACGTGCATAACCAATATGATTTTGAAAACTCTTCAAGATTCTATTTTAATATAAAGATGAAATTTCTAAATTAAACATTGAGAATTGCCCTTTAGAAAAGCGACATGGCCAGAGAGAAGTATGGTCACCACATACAGTAGCCAATTACATTACCAGCATTTACTCATCACGGGTGTCTTTGGGGAACCATGATTTGGTATTCTTCTCCCAACTATGTGGAACAGTCATGTCCTACTGCATTTTTATAACTTTAATCAGCGGGGTGCCTGGGTGGCTCAGTTGGTTAAGCATCCAACTCCTGATTTAGGCTCAGGTCATGATCTCAGAGTTGTGAGATAGAGCCCCACGTGGGGCTCCATGCTCAGTGTGGAGTCCGTTTGAGATTCTCTCTCCTTCTGCTCCTCCCCCACTCACACACACACTCTCTCTCAAAATAAATAAAATCTTTTTAAAGATAACTCTGTGTTGTCAATCTTCTCCTTTTACAAAGTTTATAAGAGATTGTGTTCATCTGAACATGATGAACATGAAATACTCTAAAATGTTGTGATTCTGTAAATCCTTAAATATTAGGAAGAAAATGTTACCTTTAGTTACTGAGGGGCTTTGGGAGACATTAATAGATATTTGGAAAATGTAGATGTCAAAATTGTCAGCACTATAATTTCAAAAATACACTAAAATTTATGATAGAGTAATGCAATTTTCTGCTTAAAGTCTAATTGTATTTTTTTTAAGAAGGTAATTCTGGAATCAGATTTAGCAGAAATCTAAGATTCAGCTTTCTGATCAGTTGTTACAGTATTTACAGTTTTAACTAGACTTTTAATTAGCATTGGCCACACCTTGTGTCCAGTATCAGGGCCTTTTCTTTCTTCATGGGCCCACTGCCTCCCACGTGCTTGTCATGTCAAACAATCATTATGCACTTGTTTGTTCACCAAAGATAAATTTATAAGTCCTAGATGCCAGGTGCTGTACCAGGTATTAGACTGAAGCTATGAGGAATGATGGACATACAAATTAAAGAAGTAATTATAAAAGTGATTATAATTGTAATGAGAGCCATGAGGAAAAAAATACTCCAAGTTTAGTAACCATAGGGGTACCAAATTGCCCAGGAGAGAACAATAAGACTTCCCAAGGAAGTGATTAACTGTTGTGTGAAGGCCAAAAGAGATATGAATAAATAAGAGTTCATTGAGTAAAAAGGGGCAATAAAAGCATAAAAGCAGTAGGAACTCTGTGTGTGTGAGTGAGTGTGTGTGTGTGTGTGTGTGTGTGTGTGTGTAAGGCTCTGAGATGAAGTACTTGGTCATTTGGAGGAATAGAGAAATGCAGAGGGGTCAACCATAGAGAATAACAGAGGGGAGCATGGGAGGTCAAGATCTAGCTCTCTTCTATTCTTCCTCAGTCTTATTAAGGCTCTTAAGGATTTGGGGCCACATTCATCAGCAATGGATAATCACTGAAGGGTTTCAGCAAGAAAGTGACATTATCAGATTTGCGTTGGCTGTTAAGTAAAAGGAATATAATTTGGCTTCCTGCAGTACATGCCGCCTTGAGGAAATTGTTCTACTGATTATAGAGCTACAGAGTAGATCACAATAAGTTTCTCTTTTGAGCTCTTGAATGATTTACTTTCAACCTACCATGATTTCTATTGGAAACCAGTTAAATAGACCATTGGCTATTTTCATGTCTGTTTCATTAGGCAATGCTAAAATAACCCAGACATTGTGGGCCAGGAAGGAATTAAACATTTTCAAAGTGCTGAGTCAGTCTTTAAATATAAATTCACACACACACATCCTTTAGAAACACTTTATTTTTATTTGTTTTCTTGCAGGCAGAGGTAGGGAAAATCTCAGAATGTTTGGGTAAAATGATTGAAGGAGGAGGCATGTGCCGCACTGGCCACGTGCACTCAAGAACCCCAGATGGGCAGTGTTGGGATGCAAACAGTTGAACTCAGATGGACTTATCTTACCATCTGGTTGCAGTTTTGGCACCTGGGCAAAAAATTATTCCTCCATATTTGAGTTAACTCAAAATAACCAATTTTTTAAAAAGGGAGCCAAAAACATGTCAACGCATATACTTAATTTGATTATTTTGCCTGTTTAATTTAACTTGTAAAAGGACATGACTGTATTCCTACTTCTAGAATATAAATATCAGATTGTGTGTTAAACCTCTTGGCAAAAGATGGCTTTTTTTTTTTTGGTCTTTATTTATCAGGGCTAATTTCAATCTGTGTGAACAAGTTTCAGTTTACTATGACTTTCAAGTTCAGTAATATTTGGGTAAAGTATGAAAGATAATTTCCTTATTTACTATATTTTATTTTTATTACCAATATGGAATATTTTATTACTAATATGGATTTCTTTTCTAGTGCATTTTTGACCCATCTTTAAAAAATCTATTCCTGTTGGCACATAATCATGGGGATGCAGATGATTTCATGAGTTGAACAGAGTAGGTTTGAAGGTTAATTCTTAAATTCTTTTTCACACCAGTGCATGGCCGGGAAAGCTGGTGGACACGGAAATCAAAGCCCTCTTTCTACCCTCCTTCCATAAGCCTCTTCTTGGATTAAGCTGAGATGAGAGACTCTGAGCTCAACCAGTTCTGCTGTCTCTGCAGCTATTTCTGCTGACCCCATGTAGAATGAGTAGTGGAGGTTGGAGATGGAGCAGTAGGTGTTATAAGCTAATACATAAGTAGTATTACCCTGTGCCAGGCACTGTCCTAAGCACCTTAGATACATTGAATTAACCTAATCTTCATAAAAATATATGAGTTATTTTTATTACCCCCATTTTACAGATGAAGATAATGAAGAGTTTCAGGTGGAGAGATTAAGAACACTCTCTCCTTTATCTCCTGCATTTCTAACCCATCCTCTTATGAAGCTGTTACAGGCATGTTTCATCCTGCTGGCAGTGTGTCATGGGAATAGACACAAGCTGAGTTTCCACTTGACTCAGAGGAAAATCAAAGATTCTTTTCCTTATCACCTGCCTCTCTCCAGAGAGCCCTTTACAAGGTGCCTTGACTTCCTCTCTACCCCGTGAGTCATATAATCTTGTTTGCTACATGTTAGAATTAGTGTTTAGCATATTAAGCTATTTATGTTTTTCTATCATAAAGCTGACTTCAGGTGTATTGCAAAATTATGTGAAGATAAAAGATATTTATAATGACCAGCCTTAGGTGCTATAAAAGGAAATTCTTCATTTGTTCATTTTCTTATTATATTCATTGTCCTTAGTAAGCCGCTTCCCTTGCTGGAATGTTAAGTATAGGGTATAGGAATGATATGACCAACCACCCTGGGTTGTCCAGGACTGAGAGGTTTCCTGGAAATTGAGACTTGTACTGCTAAAATCAGGAAAGTGCTAGGCAAACTGGGGTGAGTTGGTCACTTTGCAGGAACCAGGTATTTTTAGGTTTGCTCTCATATCACCAGCATGGGCAAATTGCCTGATGCATAGTAAGTGCTTAATAAATATTAATTGAATAATGAATAGATGCTAGTCTCTGTTTTAGGGATTAAGGGCAGAAAGATTTAAGTCTAGTAGAAGACATTTCAGACAGAGGGAACAACACATGTGAAGTTCTAGAGGTGGGAACATTTAGTATATGGTTGTATAAGCACAGAAAAACTCCTGCAGTTCACAAGTAAACAAAGTAAAAGGGAGGCTTCTGCTGTAAACAAGAAAGGTATGTGTGATCCAGATCCTGGAGGGCCTTATATTTAATGCTAAGGGATTGAGTTTTTATTTTTCATGAGGGGGAGAAACTTTATAAGGGGAGTAATTTTAAACAGGGGCACTGTATGGTCATGTTCCCACAAAGGTAGCTTTGTAAGCATGAAGGAGGGTAAGTTAGAGGGATGAAGGGAAGACATGAGTGTGGTAGATAGAAGGAAAAGGATCGTTTGTATGCAATAATCCTGGCAGGAAATGCTCAGAGCTTTTCACTCAGTTGGTGAAGATGATGGTGGATAGTGAATGGACAAACAGGAGGAAGCCTTGGGTTTGAGAACCAGGTAGGTGATAAAATTGAGTTTGCTCACGCTGGTCTGAGGTGACTCCCACAGTTCTCTCTTCATGGCACCACTCACCAAGAAAAGGAATGAGGATAAGAAGAAAGGGCTAGAGAGAAGGTAAACTTCCATCCACTTGGAGCTGGTTGAGTTTGAGTTGTCTGTGTAAAATGTTCAACAGGATAACTGAATCACCAGAGAGGAATGTGTTCAATAAATAAAACATTTTCCCCAAAATGACAATAGCTATTGATTTCCTGATTATAATGATAAGTATTTTCAATGGGAAATATTATTCATTTTTAATAATAAAATGAGCATAACAGAGAATCCTACTCTAATATCCAGAAATGATTACCATTAACATTTTGGTGAACATTATTTAGATGAATCCACCCATTCATCCCTTCATTCATCCATCTTTCTATCTTAATGAGATCATGGGAAACCTTACCTTCTCTCTCTGTTTTCTCATTTATCACATGGCAATTGGTATCACCTGTAATGTGAGGAGTCTATGAGTTAATAAATGTAAAGCCCTCAGAACAGTGCCTGTCCCAAAGTAAGTCATCTAAGTGCTAGCTATTATAACATACCATCTTTTTAAAATAAATAAAACATACTGTTTTGTAACCCACTTTATTGTACATTGTTATTTAATGGTAATGACTCTTAGTTAATGAAAATATCTT
Organism: Mirounga leonina; assembly: GCF_011800145.1. NCBI lineage: Eukaryota > Metazoa > Chordata > Mammalia > Carnivora > Phocidae > Mirounga > Mirounga leonina. The sequence continues at coordinate 14,294,567 of NW_023270855.1, forward strand.
TCTACCCTGTTCCTTAACACTTCAGTCCAAAATTAGTTTTCATTACTAAAAGTTAAAACAAAACAAAAATGGAAAACCAACATCCAACTGCCACAAAACATGTAATCAGGTCAGGATTCGAAAATGCTTTGACTTGGCTTTCAATGAACCCTGAGAGCTGCAAGAGATAATTCATTACACATAGATCATTTTACATTGTGATTTATAAAAGAAATCACCAGAAAGATTTTTGTTTTTGTTTTTTTTTCTATTATCCTTTGTTCTTCTGCATCTCCATTAATAATTCTTCTAACCTTTACTGTCTCATTGATCACCCATCAGGTGAGATTTCTACCTCTCATCCTGGCAGCATCTGTGTGGTGCTGGATTTTCATTCATCTTCACTGTGTGCTATAAAGATCTAAATTTGTTTCTGTGACTAAATAGGGGAATCTATACCTTTAGCCCAAACCACTTCTTTTTATTTCTCAAAGCCAAAAAAAAAAAAAAAGAAAAGAAAAGAAGAAAACCCAAACCCAAATGACTGTAATCTTTTACCAGAGGCACTTGAAAAATCAATTTTTCTCAGGGCTGAGAGTGAGGACACAGAGAATTCTGTCACTGTATTGGAATTCTAACAAACTCTTCTGTCATCTTCTAGGAGTGGTTCAGTTTTAAAAGAAAGTTGTGTTATCATAACCTTTAGAAAGTCAAGTGATTGAAGTGCAGACATTCTGAGAAAAAATATAACCTCTAAAATATAGGATATGAGTAAAGCAATTTTTAAAATATGTGGTGAGGAGGCAAAAGAAATTAGCATTTCTTTTATAGCATTTGATGTATCTTTGCAGTCATGCTATTCCTTCTGTTAACTGGGGAATACCTCTTTTCACACAATTTATATTGACACTTTGCATTTATATAGTGTGTTTTGGGCCCTGAGCATTTTACTAGCATTAAGTGTAAATAGTATGCCTACAAGTCAGGTAACTGAATATTCTGATGTCACAGATGGAGAAGCACCAGCACAGAGAGGTGTTATTACTCTGGGGCTCTTAGTCACTGTGAGAAACTGAAATGGGAACTATGAATATTTTTTCACGTAGAAAAACAAGTGACCTGGGCTAAGAGGTCAAGTTGTATTTCTGCCTACTCAGAATTTGGTCTTTGGGAGCAGTAGCCTGAAATTTTTGGATTCTCCCACTTTCTGTCTTCATGTTTTGGATGAGGTTGAACCCTTGGCACTAAGGGTGAGAATATGACCCAAATGTGGCTACTTGGTATAGTCTATTTTCCTGACTACTGTAAAGAGAGCAATCCCAGAAGAATGGTGTAACCACAGTTTGAACCATTAGTTAGACCTTCTTTTGCTACTGAGGTTGCTGAAATTGTGTGCTGTAGACCTGGTGATACAGGAGGCAAGCAGTAAAAAAGATTCTAAATGAAACCAACAGAGGTAAGCAGAGCCAAAAATGGTAAGTCTTGAGGCTATCTCTTGCCTCCTGGATCAAACTGTGCCTGAAGATAAGACCCTGGAATTAGTAACATTAGTCACTAAATTATCTGTATTTCACCTAATAAAAGTGAATTTTTAAAAATCTGTGAACTAAAATAATCACTACACAAAGTTCCTAGTCTTTGAAAATGTATCTTTTAGGTTAGGACATAAAATAGTCCTTAAAACTTTTGTATTCTAATGTGCATTTCACCAAAGTATCAAAAGTTATTCATAAGAAATTCTGTTGAATATCTAACAGAAGAACAAGTTTGGGAATACTGAAGTAGAATTTTTTTCATTAATTTCTGAAAGATATAGAAAATATCTGAAGTATATTTTTCTAAGTGTATGGTTAGTTTATTTTTTAAGAATTCATTTTGAGAGCTTCATATTGATTTTAATCATGTTGTTCCCAGGGATGTAGCTATCAGTCGCTCTGATATTAGAACTAGAGCTTCCATTGTTTGTGTTTTACTCTAGACTTTGTTTTCCCATGAGTGTTCTTCAGATGGCCCGTTATTTTATAAAGTAGTAATGTAAGTTCATGTGCTGCTTAGTCATGGGCAGGTATTTGGCAGAAGCATCCAAATGTTTGTGTTTTAAAGGTCAAGGCTGGACAGGGGCAAGAAATGCACTCCGATTGCTTCCATGAGGTAACTTCCCCCCTCCATGGGTGTGTTTCTGAGCCATACATCAATGTCTCCCCAAGAAACCTAAGAGAGAGGGAAAGTTCATGTTCCTCATTAATCCTAATCAAGTATAAGACTTATTAGGCTAATGATGGGCCTAACTAGTATGAAAAGTATGAGAACTGAGTTTCCCATCTCAGTCATTGAATGGACTTTGGTCTTGTATAGCCTCACTCTCCTCGCTCTCCTGTGTGAACATTAGAAAGGGTACTATTAGCTATATGTAGATTGCTCAGCATCCCCCAGTCAGGTCTGTGTGCTGAAGCTACCCTCTCCTGAAAGTCAGGGGAAAGGTGTCAAGGGGGACAGCAGTTAGTAGAGGGCTAAGATGCCTTTGCCATGCCCGGACCAATATGTGAACTGTCAAATTGCCAACAAGCTTTTGTCATTGTGAAGAAATGCAAAGTAAGAGGAATGGCCCTAACTTTAGAGTAGTATGTTGAGGTGACAGAATGCAGTAGAATGGAGTGACAGAGAGATGCCCCCCCATTGATACAGGTACAGCCAGCCTAAGGATGTGATGTTGGCAGCATTTGGAAGGTGGGGAAGTGTAATTAATGTACTTATTGCTGATGAGATGCTGATGACATGTAAGATATTGATATTTTGAAGGTGCTCTCTCATTCCATCCTCACAGCAATTCCATGGAGAATATATAGGTGCTTCATTAAACCCATTTTACAGAAAAAAACAAACAAACAAACACCACCAGGTTTAGCAAAGTTTTAGTTCATGACTTCTCATTCATAATCATAATCCATACTCCAGTTCACACAGCAGGTATATGGCTGAACTGGCAACAAATACTGGTGTGTCTGCCTGTATTCTTAACCATTCTACAGACTCATTTAAGGAAGTGTAAGAGCACTATTACCACTAAAAGAATGGGGGACAGTGGCCTTGGCAACTGAGTAGGTCATTGAACAACCTGGATGAGGAAAAAAAGGAAGAAAATCAAATATTCCACATATTCTCATAATGATCCTAGTAATTGATGTTTCCTTTTTACATTAGTTTCATTTGCATACAAGTGGGAGTTCTTGCGCCCCCCTGATGACATGGATTATGGAAGGATCAGGGGAGGTGGATGTCATGGGAGCAGGACTGCAGCGCAGACTGTGTCCATGGTGTAGAGGAACTTTGGCCAGTCTTCAGCTCTGTAGACCTCCTTTTTCTCATCAGTAAAGCCAGGGCCTTGACTATATAGGGCTCTTGTTCAAAGAATCAGTGCTTTGATACTATGACACTATAATGAGCTGAGTGTTCCTTCTTTGCTTCTTCAGAGATAAGCTTTACTAATTTTGTGCCAGATACAAGGTAGTAATTAAACTGAATTCACCAGTAGCTCTGAATGTGTGTTTGCAGCTGGTATCCACGCTGCTTAGTTACTGCTCAGTTGTGCCAGTTATAAATATTTACTGTGTCATATATAAATATCACTCATCTTTTTAAAAAAGTTTATCCCTTGCATCTAGTCTTTCAGTGATTGCTCTTTTTAATTGTAGTAAAATAGAACCTAAAATTTGTCATTTTCATCATTTTTAAATGTACAATGCAGCGGCATTACTTACATTCACATTGTTGTACAAACATCATCAGTATTTCCAAAACTTTTTCATCACTCCAGACAGAAACTTTGTACTCACTGAGCAGCAATTCCCCATTACCACAACCCTCAATCCCTGATAATCTGTATATTCTGTCTCTTGGAATTTGTCTGTTCTGAATATTTCATATAAGTAGATTCATGCAATATTTGTCTTTTTGAATCTGACATAACCTAGCATAATGTTTGCAAGATTCATCCATATTGTAGCAAAAATCACTTCATCTCTTTATAAGGCTAAATAATAACCCATTATATATATATATATATATAATATATAATATTTTGCTTATCCATTCATCTATTGATGGGCATGTGGGTTGTTTCCATCTTTTGGCTACTGGGAATAGTGCTTCTGTGAATATGTACATGTATTTGTTTGAGTCTTGTTTTCAGTTCTTTGGAGTATATACATACAAGTAGAATTGCTGTGTTTTATGGTGAGTATTTTTAACTTTTTGAGGAACTGCTTAACTGTTTTCCACAGTGGCTGCACCATTTTACATTCTCACTGGCACTGAACAAGGGTTCTAGTTTCTCCATATCCTTCTCCCTGTGGTTTTGATTTGCATTTCCCTAATGACTAATGATGTTGAGCATTTTTTCAAGTGGTTATTGGTGATTTGTATAGGTTTTTGGAGAAATGTATATTCACATCCTTCACCCATTTTTGGTAATTGGGTTGTTTTTTTTGGTTGTTGAGTTGGAGGAGTTCTTTGTATGCCCTAGATATTAAATCCTTATCAGATATATGATGTGCAAATATTTTCTCCCAATCTGTAGGTTATCTTTTTACTTTGTTGATAATGTCCTCTGATGTACAAAATTTTTAAAATTTTGATGAGCACGAGTTTACCTATTTTTTCCTTTTGCCTCTTATGTTTTTGGTTGTGTATCTAAGAATCTACTACCAAATCTAAGTTTATAAAGACTTAACATTTCTTCTATTAGTTTTACAGTTTTGACTCTTCTATTTAGGTCATTGGCCTATTTTAAGGTAATTTTTGTATATGGTATATGATAGGAGTCCATCTTGATTTTCATGCATGTTGAAATCCAATTGTCCCAGCACCATCTGTTGAAGATAGTACTCTATCCATTAAATGGATTCTGCATCCTTGTCAAAAATCAACTGGGCAAAGATGGATGGGTTTATTTCTGGACTCTCAATTTTATTCCATTGGTCTATATGTCAGTCTCAATGCCAGCACTACAACTGTTTTGATTATTGTAGCTTTGTACTAGTGATTGCTTCTTAGAGGTAGTAAGTGTGCCCACTCTCTGGATTTGCTATCCTATGTCAGATTTGCTACTTTGGATCTATGTAAATTAAAACACCAGTCAACCAAGTTGCGGATTACTAGAGTTCTGGAGCCTCCCTTAAGGAACACTTTGGATTTGGTACACCTGCTTTCTAATATACAGCCTAGGCCAGTGACTTATTCTCTCTTTTTCACTCTCTGAACAGAACTTTAGATAATTAATTAGGTAAAAACAGAAGAGTTCTGGTTGAAGGGCAGGGGGGTAAAGTCCCAGAGGTCCAATCTCTCCTGAATCTACATGTTCTAAAAGCCATTAAGGCAGAGTTAACACCATTTTAAAACCTTCAGCCTCAAGGTATTTTTATTTAATTTTTCTATTTTGTTTTGTATGGTTGTAATTTTCTGAAATTTACCCTCCAGATAACCTGAGAATTATGCTAACTAAAAAAAAAAAATGAAAAAACAAAAAGCTACATTATTGATTTTCCCCTTCATTACTAGCTTTAGGAAAAAAATATGTTTGCCTATATATTTACACATGGTTACAATCTATGGCTTATATACCACACAGTAGTTGCAGAGTCTTTTACTGAAGCATCTCCAAAGAGTAAACAATTCGTGTTTGACTCTGTGGAAAATCTCACCACATGGATCAACTTGAGCATCACGTGTTAAATGAGAGTACAGACCACCTACCATGTAGCCATGGCTCCAGTCGAGTTCATCTTTCCTGAGGACATGCACTTTGAGTATCACTGGATATACAGAATGACAAATCAAACTAGAGGTTCATTCTATTGCACAACAGGACTAAAATTACAGTTGTTTCAAATGTTATGATATGCTCCATAAGTTCACTAAGGTGACCCAGGAGTGTTGCTTTGAATTTACTTTAGCCTCACTTACTGTCATTTACCAGAGTAAATGAGAACTGATGGTTCTTCAAACACTAATAGTAAATTACAGTTATGGAGAACAAAAATGCCTAATTATGTCCAGTCAAGGTCTATTTCCCTTTTATAGAGTTAACCAGTAGAAAGCATTGTTTTTAATTTATGAATGAATATGCACAGGAATCTTATCTCTCCTATTTACATAAGCCTGATAGACAATTAATCTTTAGCAAAGTACCTAGAGAAAGTTTAGAAAATGCAAACCACAGCCAAAGTAAAAAAATCAGTCCCAAAATAGCAAATGATTTAAACAAACAAACAAAAATGCCATTTTTATTAGCCTTTATTAACTCACTAGTAAACACTCAAAACTGGTAAGAGTTGAATGAGATTATAAGGCATATGTGCACTTGGGTTAAATAGCTAATCAGTTACTATTGGTTAATTAAACACTGGAAAAAGCATTTAAATATTTGGGCCATAAAAAGATATTCTTTAGGGTTTTATAAACTTAGCTTGAACTTTTCTTGAAATTTGTGCTATTAGGTCAATAAAACTTAGAAAGAACTTATCCACAAGAATGGGGAATGAGAGGTTTAGGAGGTAATGGAAATTTCACTTATCTTGATTAATATGTTGAGTACTAAGTTGTATATATTAAAACTTGTTGAATTGTATGGGGAAGACATAATGGGGTCTGTGGGTGTAGGGAAGGAGCCTGATATTTTGGGACAGAGTTGCACTAACAGTGTGAGCATTAGCTTTATATGGGATAAATCCTGTCTCTCTGAGAATTGAGGTGACACTCCTTAAAACAATAAATACTTCACACTCAAAGGGTATTTTCTTCACTCAGGGTCACCAGAATCTCATAAAATTATAAGTTTTAGAGTGGTGATATGTCCTTTGCTCATGCCATTCCATCAAGAGATAGACCTTAAGACTATACCTTTAGTGGTGTCTTTCTTCATGTCATTGGGAACATACTATGATGCCACAGCTCTAAGGTATTTCTCCAACTAGAATAAAAGCTTGTAGAAGTGTTATCACTTTTCATTTTTTTAAAAAAGCTTTACTCTTGGGATGACTGGGTGGCTCAGTCGATTAGACGTCTACCTTCAGCCCTGGTCATGATCCCAGGGTCCTGGGATCAAGCCCCATGTTGGGCTCCCTGCTCAGCAGGGAGCCTGCTTCTCCCTCTCCTCCCTGCTTGTGCTCTCACTATTTCTCACTCAAAAAAAAAAAAAAAAAGCTTTGCACTTACTCTAGGGGCAATAAGAAGAGAGGCCTATAATCTCTGTACAGGAAAAGCACTCAGCAGCAATTCAGTCTTGTACTTTCATCAATTTACCAATCTTCAGCTTCTTCTGTACTTAGGCTTGGACTTAAAAGGACAAGGGAAGTGATCAGTTGTTGCCTTGGCTTCATAACTCAAATACTAGTAATACCAACATAGAAGCAAGATTTAGCTTAACTAAATTTGAATCAATGATACTTGATTTCCACCCAGAAGAAGCACACAGAATTTTTTTAATTTTATTTTACTATGTTACATTATTCACAATACATTACATCATTAGTTTTTTGATGTAGTGTTCCATGATTCATTGTTTGTGTATAACACTCAGTGCTCCATTCAATACGTGCCCTCTTTAATACCCATCACCAGGCTAACCCATCCCCCCAACCCCCTCCCCTCTAGAACCCTCAGTTTGTTTCTCAGAGTCCATAGTCTCTCATGGTTCGTCTCCCCCTCTGACTTCCCCCCCTTCATTTTTCCCTTCTACCTTCTTCATTTTTTTTCTTAAACATATAATGTATTATTTGTTCAGAGGTACAGATCTGAAATTCAACAGTCTTACACAGTTCACAGCACTACCATAGCACATACCCTCCCCAACGTCCATCACACAGCCACCCCATCCTTCCCACCCCCCACCACTCCAGCAATCCTCAGTTTGTTTCCTGAGATTAAGAATTCCTCATATCAGTTAGGTCATATGATACATGTCTTTCTCTGATGTATCATATTTCGCTGAGTGTAATACCTTCGAGTTCCATCCGTGACATTGCAAACGGCAAGATTTCATTCCTTTTGATGGCTGCATAATATTCCATTGTATATATACACCACTTCTTCTTTATCCATTCATCTGTCGATGGACATCTTGGCTCTTTCCATAGTTTGGCTATTGTGGACATTGCTGCTATAAACATTGAGGTGTGTGTAGCCCTTCGGATCCCTACATTTGTATGTTTGGGGTAAATACCCAGTAGTGCAATTGCTGGATCATATGGTAGCTCTATTTTCAACTTTTTGAGGAACCTCCATACTGTTTTCCAGAGTAGCTGCACCAGCTTGCATTCCCACCAACAGTGTAGGAGGGTTCCCCTTTCTCCGCATCCCTGCCAACATCTGTCATTTCCTGACTTGTTAATTTTAGCTATTCTGACTGGTGTGACATGATATCTCATTGAGATTTTGATTTGGATTTCCCTTATGCTGAGTGATGAGCACTTTTGCATGTGTCTGTTGGCCATTTGGATGTCTTCTTTGGAAAAATGTCTGTACATCTCTTCTGCCCATTTCTTGATTGGATCATTTGTTCTTTGGGTATTGAGCTTAAGTTCTTTATACTTATCAATTCATTTATAAAATTTTTTATAATTTTCATCTTTACAGTCATATTCCATCCCTTCATCATATCAACCCTTATTTTTGTACATATATAAGTTTTTCTTTCTTTAAAATTTTGGGAGGCACTTTCTTCTAACAGACCAAAATACACCCCAAATCCAGTGTGTGGCACTGATCTATATAACAGCCTGATCATATTTGATCACAGTCTGTTTTTTTTTTGTTGTTGTTGTTTTGTTTTGTTTGTTTTTGTTTGTTTTTATCTTTATCTTTATCTTTTTCTTTTTTCTCTCTTTCCCTTTCTTTTCCCACTGCTTCAGGTCTTTTCTGATTTGTTTAGAGTATATTTTCTGGGGACGTTGTTACTCTGCTAGCATTTTGTTCTCTCAATCTATTCTCCTCTGCACAAAATGACAAGATGGAAAGAAATCACCTCAACAAAAAGAACAAGAGGTAGTACTGACTGCCAGGGACCTACTCAATACGGACATTAGTACGAAGTCAGATTTAGAGTTCAAAATCATCACTTTAAAGATACTAGCTGGGCTTGAAAAAAATATGGAAGTTATTAGAGAAACCCAATCTGGAGAAGTAAAAGAACTAAAATCTAACCAAGTTGAAATCAAAAGGCTATTAATGAGGTGCAATCAAATATGGGGGCACTAACTGCTAGGATAAATGAGGCAGAAGAAAGAATCAGTGATATAGAAGACCAAATGATGAAAAATAAAGAAGCTAAGAAAAAGAGAGATAAACAACTACTGGATCACGAGGGCAGAATTCGAGAGATAAGCAATACCATAAGATGAAACAACATTAGAATATTTGGGATCCCAGAAGAAGAAGAAAGAGAGAGAGGGGCAGAAGGTATAATGGAGCAAATTATAGCAGAGAACTTCCCTAATTTGGGGAAGGAAACAGGCACCAAAATCCAGGAGGCACAGAGAACCCCTCTCAAAATCAGTAAAAATAGGTCAACACCCCAACATCTAATAGTAAAACTTACGAGTCTCAGAGACAAAGAGAAAATCCTGAGAGCAGCTCAGGAGAAGATATCTGTAACCTACAAGGGTAGAAACATTAGATTGGCAACAGACCTATCCACAGAGACCTGGCAGGCCAGAAAGGACTGGCAGGATATCTTCAGAGCACTAAATGAGAAAAATATGCAGCCAAGAATACTAGATCCAGCTAGGCTGTCATTGAAAATTGAAGGAGAGATAAAAAGCTTCCAGGACAAACAAAAACTAAAGGAATTTGCAAACACAAAACCAGCCCTACAAGAAATCCTGAAAGGGGTCCTCTAAGCAAAGAGAGAGCCTAAAAGCAACATAGACCAGAAAGGAACACAGACAATATACAGTAACAGTCACCTTACAGGCAATATAATGGCACTAAATTCCTATCTTTCAATAGTTACCTTGAATGTAAATGGGCTCAATGCCCCAATCAAAAGACACAGGCTAACAGACTGGATTAAAAAACAAGACCCATCGATATGCTGTCTGCAAGAGACTCATTTTAGACCCAAAGACACCCCCAGATTGAAAGTGAGGGGGTGGAAAACCATTTCCCATGCTAATGGACACCAAAAGAAAGGTGGGGTGGCAATCCTTATATCAGACAAATTAGATTTTAAACCAAAGACTGTAATAAGAGATGAGGAAGGACATTATATCCTACTTAAAGGGTCTCTCCAACAAGAAGATCTAAGAACTGTAAATATCTATGTCCCTACCATGAGAGCAGCCAATTATATAAGCCAATCAATAACAAAAGCAAAGAAACACATCGACAACAATACAATAATAGTGGGTGACTTTAACACCCCCCTCACTGAAATGGACAGATCATCTAAGCAAAAGATTAACAAGGAAATAAAGACTTTAAATGACACACTGGACCAAATGGACTTCACAGACCTATTCAGAATATTCCATCCCAAAGCAATGGAATACACATTCTTCTCTAGTGCCCATGGAACATTTTCCAGAATAGATCACATCCTAGGTCATAAATCAGGTCTCAACTGGTACCAAAAGATTGGGATCATTCCCTGCCTATTTTCAGACCACAATGCTTTGAAACTAGAACTCAGTCACAAGAGGAAAGTCGGAAAGAACTCAAATACATGGAAGCTAAAGAGCATCCTACTGAGGAATGAATGGGTCAACCAGGAAATTAAAGAAGAATTAAAAAAAGTCATGGAAACCAATGAAAATGAAAACACAACTATTCAAAACCTTTAGAATGCAGCAAAGGCAGTCCTAAGAGGCAAGTATATAGCAATACAAGCCTTTCTCAAGAAACAAGAAAGGTCTCAAATACACAACCTAACCCTACACCTAAAGGAGCTGGAGAAAGAACAGCAAATAAAGCCTGAACCCAGCAGGAGAAGAGAAATAATAAAGATCAGAGCAGAAATCAATGAAATAGAAACTAAAAGAAGAGTAGAACAGATCAACGAAACTAGGAGCTGGTTCTTTGAAAGAATTAACAAGATTGATAAGCCCCTGGCCACACTTCTCAAAAAGAAAAGAGAAATGACCCAAATCAACAAAATCATGAATGAAGGATGAGAGATCACAACCAACATCAAAGAAATACAAACAATTATAAGAACATATTATGAGCAACTCTATGCCAGCAAATTAGATAACCTGGAAGAAATGGATGCATTTCTAGAGACGTACCAACTACCAAAACTGAACCAGGAAGAAATAGAAAACCTGAACAGACCTATAACCACTAAGGAAATTGAAGCAGTTATCAAAAATCTCCCAAAAAACAAAAGCCCAGGGCCAGATGGCTTCCCAGGGGAATTCTACCAAACATTTCAAGAAGAATTAATACCTATTCTTCTGAAACTGTTCCAAAAAATAGAAATGGAAGGAAAACTTCCAAACTCATTTTATGAGGCCAGCATCACCTTGATCCCAAAACCAGACAAAGACCCCATCAAAAAGGAGAATTACAGACCAATATCCCTGATGAACATGGATGCAGAAATTCTCACCAAAATACTAGCCAATAGGATCCAACAGTACATTAAAAGGATTATTCACCACGACCAAGTGGGATTTATCCCTGGGCTGCAAGGATGGTTCAACATCCGCAAATCAATCAATGTGATACAATACATTAACAAAAGAAAGAACAAGAATCATATGATCCTCTCAATAGATGCAGAAAAAGCTTTTGACAAAGTACAGCATCCTTTCTTGATCCAAACTCTTCAGAGTATAGGCATAGAGGGTACATACCTCAATATCATAAAAGCCATCTATGAAAACCCACAGCAAATATCATTCTCAGTGGGGAAAAACTGAAAGCTTTCCCCCAAAGGTCAGGAACATGGCAGGGATGTCCACTATCACCACTGCTATTCAACATAGTATTGGAAGTCCTAGCCACAGCAATCAGACAACAAAAAGAAATAAAAGGCATCCAAATCGGCAAGGAAGAAGTCAAACTCTCACTCTTTGCAGGTGATATGATACTTTATGTGGAAAACCCCAGAGACTCCACCCCAAAACTGCTAGAACTCATACGGGAATTCAGTAAAGTGGCAGGATATAAAATCAATGCACAGAAGTCAGTGGCATTCCTATACACCAACAACAAGACAGAAGAAAGAGAAATTAAGGAGTTGATCCCATTTACAATTGCACCCAAAACCATAAGATACCTAGGAATAAATCTAACCAAAGAGACAAAGGATCTGGACTCAGAAAACTATAAAATACTCATGAAAGAAATTGAGGAAGACACAAAGAAATGGAAAAACGTTCCATGCTCATGGACTGGAAGAACAAATATTGTGAAGACGTCAATGCTACCTAGAGCAATCTACACATTCAATGCAATCCCCATCAAAATACCATCCACTTTTTTCAAAGAAATGGAACAAATAATCCTAAAATTTGTATGGAACCAGAAAAGACCCCGAAGAGCCAGAGGAATGTTGAAAAAGAAAAGCAAAGCTGGTGGCATCACAATTCTGGACTTCTAGCTCTATTACAAAGCTGTCATCATTAAGACAGTATGGTACTGGCACAAAAACAGACACATAGATCAATGGAACAGAATAGAGAGCCCAGAAATAGACCCTCAACTCTATGGTCAACTCGTCTTTGACAAAGCAGGAAAGAATGTCCAATGGAAAAAAAACAGTCTCTTCAACAAATGGTGTTGGGAAAATTGGATAGCCACATGCAGAAGAATGAAACTGGACCATTTTCTTACACCACACACAAAAATAGACTCCAAATGGTTGAAAGACCTAAATGTGAGACAGGAGTCCATCACAATCCTGAAGGAGAACACAGGCAGCAACCTCTTCGATCTCAGCCGCAGCAACTTCTTCCTAGAAACATCACCAAAGGCAAGGGAAGCAAGGGCAAAAATGAACTATTGGCACTTCATCAAGATAAAAAGCTTTTGCGAAGCAAAGGAAACAGTCAATAAAACCAAAAGACAACCGACAGAATGGGAGAAGATATTTGCAAATGATGTATCAGATAAAGGGCTAGTATCCAAAATCTATAAAGAACTTTTTTTTAATTTTTTTTTATTCTTATGTTAATCCCCATACATTACATCATTACTTTTAGATGTAGTGTTCCATGATTCATTGTTTGTGCATTACATCCAGTGCTCCATGCAGAACGTGCCCTCCTCAATACCCATCACTATTTGTTGAAGAGACTTTTTTCCATTGGACATTCTTTCCTGCTTTGTCAAAGATGAGTTGACCATAGAGTTGAGGGTCTATTTCTGGGCTCTCTATTCTGTTCCATTGATCTGTGTGTCTGTTTTTTGTGCCAGTACCATACTGTTTTGATGATTACGGCTTTGTCATAGAGCTTGAAATCCGGAATTGTGATGCCACCAGCTTTGCTTTTCTTTTTCAACATTCCTCTGGCTATGCGGGGTCTTTTCTGGTTCCATACAAATTTTAGGATTATTTGTTCCATTTCTTTGAAAAAAGTTGATGGTATTTTGATAGAGATTGCATTAAATGTGTATATTGCTCTAGGTAGTATAGCCATCTTCACAATATTTGTTCTTCCAATCCATGAGCATGGGACGTTTTTCCATTTCTTTGTGTCTTCCTCAATTTCTTTCATGAGTATTTTATAGTTTTCTAAGTACAGATTCTTTGCCTCTTTGGTTAGATTTATTCCTAGGTATCTTATGGTTTGGGGTGCAATTGTAAATGGGATTGACTCCTTAATTTCTCTTTCTTCTGTCTTGTTGGTGGTGTATATAAATGCCACTGATTTCTGTGCATTGATTTTATATTGTGCCACTCTACTGAATTCCTGTATGAGTTCTAGCAGTTGTGGGGTGGAGTCTTTTGGGTTTTCCACATAAAGTACCATATCATCTGCAAGGAGTGAGAGTTTGATGACTTCTTTGCCAATTTGGATGCCTTTAATTTCTTTTTGTTGTCTGATTGTTGAGGCTAGGACTTCTAGTACTCTGTTGAATAGCAGTGGTGATAGTAGACATCCCTGCCATGTTCCTGACCTTAGGGGGAAAGCTCTCAGTTTTCCCCATTGAGAATGATATTTGCTGTGGGTTTTCATAGATGGCTTTTATGATATTGAGGTATGTACCCTCTGTCCCTACAGCCTGAAGAGTTTTAATCAAGAAAGGATGCTGTACTTTGTCAAATGCTTTTTCTGCATCTATTGAGAGGATCATATGGTTCTTGTTCTTTCTTTTATTAATGTATTCTATCACATTGATTAATTTGTGAATGTTGAACCAATCTTTCAGCCCAGGAATAAATCCCACTTGGTCGTGGTGAATAATCCTTTTAATGTACTGTTGGATCCTATTGGCTCATATTTTGGTGAGAATTTTTGCATCCGTGTTCATCAGGGTTATTGGTCTGTAATTCTCCTTTTTGATGGGGTCTTTGTCTGGTTTTGGGATCAAGGTGATGCTGGCCTCATAAAATGAGTTTGAAGTTTTCCTCCCAGTTCTATTTTTTGGAACAGTTTCAGAAGAATAGGTATTAATTCTTCTTTAAATATTCGGTAGAATTCCCTTGGGAAGCCATCTGGCCCTGGGCTCTTGTTTGTTGGGAGATTTTTGATAACTGCTTCAATTTCCTTAGTGGTTATAGGTCTGTTCAGGTTTTCTATTTCTTCCTGGTTCAGTTTTGGTAGTTGATACATCTCTAGGAATGCATCCATTTCTTCCAGATTATCGAATTTGCTGGCATAGAGTTGCTCATAATATGTTCTTAAAATTGTTTGTATTTCTTTGATGTTGGTTGTAATCTCTCCTCTTTTATTCATGATTTTATTTGGGTCCTTTCTTTTTTCTTTTTCATAAGTCTGGCCAGGGGCTTATCAATCTTATTAATTCTTTCACATAACCAACTCCTGGTTTTGTTGATCTGTTCTACTCTTCTTTTGGTTTCTATTTCATTGATTTCTGCTCTGATCTTTATTATTTCTCTTCTCCTGCTTGATTAGGCTTTATTTGCTGTTCTTTCTCCAGTTCCTTTAGGTGTAGGGTTAGGTTGTGTATTTGAGACTTTTCTTGTTTCTTGAGAAAGGCTTGTATTGCTATATACTTGCCTCTTAGGACTGCCTTTGCTGCATTCTAAAGTTTTTGAATAGTTGTGTTTTCATTTTCATTGGTTTCCATGACTTTTTTTAATTCTTCTTTAATTTCCTGTTTGACCCATTCATTCTTTAGTAGGATGCTCTTTAGCCTCCATGTATTTGAGTTCTTTCCGAGTTTCCTCTTGTGATTGAGTTCTAGTTCAAAGCATTGTGGTCTGAAAATAGGCAGGGAATGATCCCAATCTTTTGGTACCAGTTGAGACCTGATTTATGACCTAGGATGTGATCTATTCTGGAGAATGTTCCATGGGCACTAGAGAAGAATGTGTATTTTGTTGCTTTGGGATGGAATTTTCTCAATATATCTATGAAGTCCATTTGGTCTAGTGTGTCATTTAAAGTCTTTATTTCCTTGTTGATCTTTGCTCAGATGATCTGTCCATTTCAGTGAGGGGGGTGTTAAAATCCCCCACTATTATTGTATTGTTGTTGATGTGTTTCTTTACTTTTGTTATTGATTGGCTTATATAATTGGCTGCTCTCATGGTAGGGGCATAGATATTTACAATTGTTAGATCCTCTTTTGGATAGACCCTTTAAGTATGACATAGTGTCCTTCCTCATCTCTTATTCTAGTCTTTGGTTTAAAATCTAATTTGTCTGATATAAGGATTGCCACCCCAGCTTTCTTTCGATGTCCATTAGCATGATAAATGGTTTTCCACCCCCTCACTTTCAATCTGGAGGTGTCTTTTAGTCTAAAATGAGTCTCTTGCAGGCAGCATATCCATGGGTCTTGTTTCTTATCCAATCTGATACCCTGTGTCTTTTGATTGGAACATTTAGCCCATTTACATTCAGGGTAACTATTGAAAGATAGAAATTTAATGCCATTGTATTGCCTGTAAGGTAATTGTTACTGTATATTGTCTGTGTTCCTTTTTGATGTATGTTACTTTTAGGCTCTCTCTTTGCTTAGAGGACCCCTTTCAATATTTCTTGTAGGGCTGGTTTTGTGTTTGCAAATTCCTTTAGTTTTTGTTTGTCCTGGAAGCTTTTATCTCTCCTTCTATTTTCAATGACAGCCTAGCTGGATATAGTATTCTTGGCTGCATATTTTTCTCATTTAGTGTTCTGAATATATCTTGCCAGTCCTTTCTGGCCTGCCAGGTCTCTGTAGATATGTCTGTTGCCAATCTAATGTTTCTACTATTGTAGGTTATAGACCTCTTCTCCTGAGCTGCTTTCAGGATTTTCTCTTTGTCTCTGAGACTCGTAAGTTTTACTATTAGATGTCAGGGTGTTGACCTATTTTTATTGATTTTGAGAGGGGTTCTCTGTGCCTCCTGGATTTTGGTGCCTGTTTCCTTCCCCAAATTAGGGAAGTTCTCTGCTATAATTTGCTCCATTATACCTTCTGCCCCTCTCTCTCTTTCTTCTTCTTCTGGGATCCCAATTATTCTAATGTTGTTTTGTCTTGTGGTATCATTTATCTCTCGAATTCTGTCCTCGTTATCCAGTAGTTGTTTATCTCTCTTTTGCTCAACTTCTTTATTTTCCATCATTTGGTCTTCTATATTACTCATTCTGTCTTCTGCCTCATTTATCCTAGCAGTTAGAGCCTCCATTTTTTATTGCACCTCATTAATAGCCTTTTTGATTTCAACTTGGTTAGATTTTAGTTCTTTTTTTTCTCCAGAAAGGGTTTCTCTAATTTCTTCCATGCTTTTTTCAAGCCCAGCTAGTATCTTTAAAATCATCATTCTTAACTCTAGTTCTGACATCTTACTAATGTCCGTATTGATTGGTCCCTGGCAGTTGGTACTGTCTTTTGTTCCTTTTTTTTTTTTTTTTGAGGTGATTTTTTCTCTCCTGTCATTGTGTCCAGAGGAGAATAGATGAATGAGAGAACAAAATGCTAACAGGGTAACAATGTCCCCCCAAAAATATACACTAAACAAATCAGAAGAGACCTGAAACCCGGGGAAAAGAAAGGGAAAGAGAAAAAAAGAAAAAGATAAAGTTAAAAACAAGCAAAGAAACAAAAAACAGAATATGATCATATATGATCAGGCTGGTGCATAGATCAGTGCCACACACTAGATTTTGGGCATATTTTGGTCTGTTAGAAGAAAGTTCCTCCCAAAGTTTTAAACAAAGAAAAACTTATATATGTATAAAAATAAGGGTTAATACGAAGAAGGGATGGAATATGACTGTAAAGATGAAAATTATAAAAGATTTTATAAAAGGAATTAAGATAAGAAGTTGGTTGAAAAAAGAAAGAAGATGACTTAAAACAAAAAGAATGGGGGGGGAATGTGATCAGGCAGGAGACTAGAACAAAGCCATACACTAGAGACTTAGGGTATATTTTGGTCTCTTAGAAGAAACTGTATTCCAAGATTTTGAAGAGAGAACAACTTACATTTATACCAAAAATAAGGTTAGCTACTATGAAGGGATAGAACATGACTCTAAAAATATAAAATAAAAAAATTTTTTTAAAAAAGGGATTGATAAGATGTTGGTTGAAAAAGGGAAAAAGAAAAATTCAAAAAAAAGAAAAAAGAAAAAGAAAGTAAAAAAAAAAACAAAAACAAAAACTTTGAAAGACTAAAGAATTGGGGAAAAAAGCCATGAATTCTATGTGCAGAATTCCCCTAGCATTGGAGTTCTGCCGTTCTCACTGATTGGTAAACTTGGTCTTGGCTGGCTGTTCTTGCTGGTCTTCTGGGTAGGGGCCTGTTGCTGATGTTCCCAAATGTCTTTGCCAGAGGCAGAATTGCCCCACCCTTGCCAGGTCCAGGCTAAGTAATCTGCTCGGGTTTGTTCTCGGGAGCTTTTGTTCCCTGCAAGCTTTCTGTACAGTTTTGGAGGCCGAGAGTGAAAATGGTGGCCTTCCAATCTCCACCCCAGAGGAGCTGAGAATTCGGGGCCCCATTCCTCAGTGAGCCCCCAAAGAAAAGCAGTCAGTCACTCCCGTCTCCCCAGTCTCTGGCCGCACTCCTTGCTCATCCAGCCTGTGACTGGGCATTTCTGTCTCTGGCTCACGACCCTGTTAGGAGTCTCCAAATCCAGCAGATTCCTGCAGTGAACTCCCACGCCACTCCTCCCGGGGGAGGAAGGGGAGTCTCCCTGGATCTGCCACTTGTTGGGTCCCTGCTGGAGGAGAAGTGGCCCGACTGTGCTGTGGATCACTGTTTATGGCAACCCTGAGCTGAGAGCCCACTCCTCGGCTCCATCTCTGTAGCCGTCTTCCCCACTCTGATACCTGGGAGCTCTGCCACACTCAGGCACCCCTGGTCTTTCTGTGACCCCGAGGGTCCTGAGACCACGCTGTCCCAGCGAGGGTTCCACCCCCACTTAGCCACTGGAGCGACGTCCCTCAGCGGAGCCGACTTCTAAAAGTTCCGATTTTGTGCTCTGTTGCTCTATCACTTGCCAGTAGTAGCCGATGGAGGCCCCCTCCCCCGCCGTCTCTCCTCCCGAATATTGCCTTGGATTCACTTCTCCGCACATCCTACCTTCCAGAAAGTGGTCGCTTTTCTGTTCAGAGAGTTTCTGCTATTCTTTTCTTCGATCTCCTGTTGAGTTTGTAGGTATTCTGAATGGTTTGATCCCTATCTAGCTGAATTCCTGGGACCAGATGAAATGTAGGTCTCCTACTCCTCCACCATCTTGCTCCTAAATACTGAAGCAAACAGCATTTAAACAAATGTCCCTTATTATGAGCATTAGGCTGTTAATTTTCACAGTAATTCTTCAAGAGTTTGATTATTATACACTGTTTTGTAGATTGTAGGTCCTTTGAGAACAAGGAATATGTAAATTTTGTTCAAAGTAGGCCTCAAATATAATTTGTTAACTGATTAGGTCAGAGAAGTTAAGTAATTTACCTGAAGATCATGGTATAGCGCTGGCTTGCAAAGATTCTTCCATATTAGTACTTATTAACCTTAAATTTAATTTTAAAAATAAAAGGTTGATGGTAGTTGATCCCATCAAGCTCCCTTTTCTTTCCCTTCTTCCATCTTTACTTGATTTCTCTTTCAGATCAAGGACTTGGGAGCTTCATTGTTCCTACGGGCCACTGTTAGCCAAGGTTACTGGAAACAGGCTGACACAGCAGACTTTGAGTTCTTAGCCAAAAGAGATTGGTCACAGAGAAAAAAATAATCAGAAAATTGTGATCAGAAAATAATAAAGAACCTCTAGAATAAAGGAGCCTTCAGGATAGAGAAGTAATTAAGATGAGCCAAAATCGTAGCCACCTAAGAAGAAGGTCAGATTGAATGTGAACTAGGAACCCAGAGAAAATATTACATCTATTAAGGACATTGTCTTTAAAGTCACAAAACTTGGGTTCACATTATATTTCTGTCATTTCAAGTTAAGTGGTATGAGATAAATTACTCAATTGTCTGTAAAGCATAGATTATATACCTACCACTGTCTTAAGGATTAAATTAAATAATCTGTAAGGTATATGTAGAATATCTGGCACATAGTAGGTACTCTGATGCTTGGATCCATAAAGCCATAGGCAGCTAACAATTAATAGGGAAGGAAGCAATAATTTTTAAAGAGAAAGATTAGTTTTGAGAGTCCCCATTTTGTGTCTCCTAGCTTCTTAAGTGATGGGTATGCAGAATTGACCTTAGGAAATTCATTTGATCTGTTCCTTGCTAGTCGGTAGATCGTTAAGAACTCTCAGGGTTCCCAAAGTACCCCCCTACTCTACTGATCCACTCAGTCTTGCTCTCCTAGAGTGCCCCCATTCTCTTCTTTATCCCCATCAAGGCCATCATTCCCTCATTGCAGATAGGTTCTCAACTAGATGTTAGGGGTGAAGTTCTTATTAAAGTAATTAATTCAAAGATATGAGCATTTAATAATATTCATACCTTCTAGCTTTGTTTTTTTTTTAATTTTAGAAGAAGAGAACTTATTTAAATAACCTCATATATTTCAAGTGTGTATTAGTGAGACAAAGTAATGGGTTCCATATAGCATACAGAGATGGTTGAAGTCATATCTCTTGTATTTACAGCCAACTAAGCACTAGTAACTTCTATTGCTAAGTGTTCTGAGCAAACAGCTGCACATATTTTTATTATAATCTTCTCAAATTATTATGAAGTCTGAGATATCTGTTTCTTTATACAGAGCCAACCAAATCTCCTGGTTAATTATAAGTTAATTTGTTACTGCAAAGTTACACAGTTCATGTAAGTCAAGGCTGAAGGAAGCTTTAAAAAATTGGTAATTCTCCCTTGGTGACTAGCTTACAATCTAACTTAATCTATTACTCCTTTAGCATGAACTAGCAATAGAACTGCTTAATTGGCCATGTTAACTATCCATTTTGATCACTGTATGAGGTTAACTGTACTGTCCAGGAAAAGAATTGTGGGTTTAAGCTGTGAGTACTCAAGACTGCATTGGGTTTCAGCCACTGGCCTGCAGCACCATGGAGAGAGGCAACAGACCATTCCTAGGTAATTCTTTTTCTTTTCCATCTTTTCAGAATTGTTGCTCTACATGTGACTTGAGCAAATGCACTGTATCTTGCAAGCTATTTGATTGTTGTGCAAAGTGACCTATTTCATCTGTTTATCTATTTTGAAAACAGTTTCCTGACTTTCTTGATAGCACATTTGTTCTTCTGTTCTTCATACTTTCAAAGAATCTTTTAGAAGCACAGTTTTTTGTCTTTAAGACAAAGGTAGTTGAATGTTTCCATTTCCTTTAGAAAAAGCCATTAATTAGAACAAGAATTGCTTTCCTTTCTTAAGTTAATGCAGATATTATAAAACTGTGGACTGTTTTAGTTGTCCACATCAAATCATCAACCCAGAAAATACAAAAGCAGCCTCTAAATCTGCCATGAATATTTGGCAGTTGACTTTAATATTTCTAGTGACTCTGCTGGGAAGGGATTTTCCTTCTTCAAGTTTCCATAATAACTGGTTCCCACATCTTTTATGAAATTTATTAATAGCTTATATTTGTATAGAGGACCCTTGGCATTTATGGATTTAATGTAAGTGGTTTTGACTGTTTGCACATGACCCTGATAGTCCATGACATGCTTAGATTTGAAATTTTGCTGAGGCACATATTCAGATTGAACACATAGACAAGCTGATGTGTGAGAACAAGTCATGTAGCTAATGGGTAATTCTAGCTCACTGCCTGACACCAACATCTCAACACACTTACACTGTTCTCTCTTCAGTGGATATATGGTAATTCTTTTGCAATAATTTAAACCTTTGCTACTTTGTGGAAAGTGGCAATAAATCAGAGAAAAATTTCCATTGAAGGTTAAGAGGTCAATAAATGTTCTGAGTACATGCAAAAAGAAAACCAAAATAAAACATAATTCCAGAAGAATTTGGGGATCTGTACAAACTAGTCACAAATTGAGTATTTGTGAAGGTAATGATATACCCATTCAGAATTATAAGGGTTTATTTCAGGAATGGAAGACATGATTCAACTCCAACAACAACTCCTGACTGACTGATGAAGATGTCCACTTATTGTATTATGTCTTATGTTATAATTATTCATAGGTCTCTTGCCATCTTCCCTGTGACCGTGCAAAAATAAATTGTAAAGTTAATATAAAAGTCATCATTTCATTATCCAACATCCAACTCTTTTCTTCTCACTTCCTAACAGAAATCACAATATTCTTTCTTTGTGTGGTCTTCCACTAAATGCACATTCTTTGATGTGGAGGTGGAGAACCTGAATCCTCTAAGCCAATGCCTGGCATTCCTGCTGCAATATATTCCTGGTCCAGAATGGCTGTATTAAATTGGCCCCACCCAAGGAAAGAGAATGGCTTATATTCTATAATTAAGGGGGTATATCACTGTGTGTCTGTACTCTTGTCTTCTCCCCACCCCAGTTTCTCTCCCTCCCAAACCCCCCTTTTTTCCCTCCTTATTCACATTTTCATTCACAAATACTAGGTATGAACAGCATAGCATATAGTTATAATTGTCCTAACAGTCCCCTTGTAACCAAAAGAGGAGCTTAATTATGGTAGATCTCATGTTGAGGATATCAGAATGAGGTATACCAGAAGCTGTTGTTGCTGAGTAAACTGTGGAGACCCTGAGCTCTGGGGCCTTGACCTAGTCCCTCCCAAAGATGTTGTTGAAGGCTCTTGGTCTCGTGGCAAGAAAAAATTCAAGGATGAACCAGACACAGTGGTTGTGTGGGACAAATAGGAAAAGTCTATTAAAGAGAAGAGTACACTATCTGGATGTTGAAAGCAGGCAGGAGGGAGAAACAAGGAACTCATGAGCAAGCAAGAGAGCTAGAGCAAGAGAGAGCGAGAACAAGTGAGCTGCGCCCTGGAGTTCAAGTTTCTATCTTTTATTGACAGTTGTTAACTAGGGGTGGTGGAATATTCATTACTTGGGGGCAGGATTTCTTGGAAGCAGGGTTTTATACCTTTTCTTCCTTATTTAATCAGGGGTTTCCTGTCATGGCACCCACCATCTTGGGCCTGTCTGGTTTGATCTGGCTCCTTGGGGTGTGCTGCTAGAACAGGCCTCTGACTCTCCCCATACCTGGCCATGACTTCCTCTTTGCTGACCATCAGGTATCTTGTTAGAACCTAACTGCCTACTCTAATATTGTGTCTGTAGTGTCATAATTAAGTCATTTATTAAATCACACCAAAACTGTCCTCTCTCAAGAATTCTAGTTATGTGCAATGATATAATCTTTGTCTTTTAAACCTGTTTGAGCCCAAACAGTATATTCTGTTTCTAGCAGACAAAAGTTTCCTAACTGGTATTCTCACTCAAGGTAGAGACTTTGTCATTTTCATCTTGGGGGCACTTATAGTACTTAAAACAGTGTTTTGCATTTAAAAATATTTGCATATAAAATCTCTATAAATCTTGATGTAGGTACTTCAATTTCTCTCCAAAGAAACTTACTTCTTCCACTAAGCCTGTGACACATACCCATACTACTCTACTCCTACTACCTTATAATAATACTCCTGACCAGTCCTCCAAAATATCCAGTTCATTGTGAGATATTTTAGCTTTAAATTTGTATAAATAAAGCCCCATAAGAATAAGAAACTTAGTCAAAACTTAATTGCAAGTGTGAAAAAATTTTCATTCAAATAGTTTTGTCTATATACTCACACATTGAGGTATTGATTTTCATTGTGGCTTTGTGCTTGCGTGCCCAAGAAACCTATAAATCTGTTCAGTTCAATTAAACAATTATTTCACCAGAGAAAAATAGTAAACCACTTATTTGACTGGACTGGTCATCCAGTTCAATGGAAATAGCAAATCCACCATTCCCAGGGTGATAAAATTGACTGGACATGTTTTTCCCTAATGATAAAGAAAAGGAGAGGGTTTTACAAAATCGACTGAATCCATCAATTATTATAATGTTCTGGAGATTCAGTCTTATTCAGCATTTTAACACCAGTGCCATTCTTCCAAACATGGTAACACAGAGTTTTCTTTTTAAAAAGTTTCTGAAGGAGATGACAAATAAGTGGATTTGAAGAGAAAATTGGTGACACCTCTCCAGAGCTGATGAAAAGATAGCTTCTTAGACACTCAAGAAAATTGTGTAAGCAGATCTTGTTTTTATGAAGGAGAGGACCATCCCCAGGTTCCTTTCTAGATGAGACTAGGAAAGGGTTTACCCAGAGAAGCCCAAGAAAGACTAGTACAAAGCATAGTCCAGGAGGAAATCTGGAAGTCAAAGAAGTAATAATAAACTTTGAACCTGTGGGATGAGATAAAATTTCAAGCAGAAAAAAAATTTTTGATGTCAGGAGGCAGAAAATATGAGATTAGGACAAAGTATTCAGGAAAGATGCTTTTAACAATATGGCCATACCAAAGGCCCATTTGTGTGGTGTTTCAAAATGTACCCAGGTGTTTTCTCTTTTTACATCCTCACTAAACTTTTTGTAAAATTTTATTTTCTTCTTTTTTGTTTTTAGAGGGAGAAACAGACAGAGGGGTGAGGGGCAGAGGGAGAAAGAGAGAGAGAATCCTAAGCAGACTCCATGCCCAGTGCAGAGCCAGATGAGGGGCTTGATTTCATGATCATAAGATCATGACCTGAGCTGAAATTAAGACTCTGACGCTTAACCAACTGAGCCACCCAAGGGCAACATATTTTATTTTCTTATTCAAAGCCTCACCTGCCTTAATTACTCTTTTTAAATGTTTTACATCTCTTCCTCTTTCTTTCTCTGCTCTCTCTGATGAAGAGGTAATCCTCTTGAGTTACAAATCAAATGTTCTGTCTACCTGCTTATTTTGTTCTTTTGCAAGATTTCATACTCAGAAGTTTTCATAAACAAGGTATATAAACAAAAATGACCTGGTGGAAGACATAAGGAGTTTGTGAGGATTATGATGAAATAGAATATATACCAAAATATGTTTATATACATATAAAATTAACCAAATTCTGAAGAGTTCTGCTCTGGCTGAATATGCACATCTGTTGGCTAAATTAGGCTCATAGATCAGAGTTTGTGACTTCACCTTCTCAAACATTTGAAGGTTTCTCTCTCTCCTTTCTCCTGCCCATAAAACTCTCTCTTTGAAAAATACATTCTTCCCTCAATCACTAATCATTGAATATTTCACTTTCATGGCTCTTTCTGCCCTCAGCATTCTTACTACACAGCATCTTTTTTCTGTTCTTTTCACAGTATCTTTATTTTTAATTGAAGTATAATTGCCATACAGTGTTATATTCGTTTCAGGTGTACAATATAGTGATAGGACAATTCTATAGATAATGCTATGCTCACCACATTAAGTGTAGTCATCATCTGTCACCATATAATGTTACTACAGTATTAATAAGGCTTGTACCTTTTAATTCTCTTCACCTGTTTTGCCCATCCCCCAAACTTCTCCCTTCTGTCAACCACCAGTTTGTTCTCTGTATTTATGATTCTGTTTTGGGGCAGAGGGGTTTATTTTGTTGTTTTAGATTCCACATATAAGTAAAATGTGATATTTGTCTTTGACTTATTTCACTTAGCATAATACCCTCTACATTAATTCATGTTGTCACAAATAGTGAGATCTCGTTCTTTTGTGTGACTAATATTCCATCTTATATATTTCATATATTCCATTATATATATCTTTTGCACATATCCTTAGGCATATACATGCATATATTTTTCATATTAGTGAGTTTGTTTTTTGTGTAAATACTTAGTAATGGAATTACTGGAATGTATGGTATTTTTGTATTTTTTAATTTTTTGAGGAACCTTCATACTGTTTTCCAAAATGGCTGCACCAATTTATATTTCCACCAACATTGCACGAGAGTTCCCTTTTCTCCACATCTTTGCCAAAATTTGATATTTCTTGCCTTTTTGATACTAGCCATCCTGATATTTGTAAAGCAATATCTCATAGCTTTGATTTGCATTTCCCATTTGCATTTGCATTAGTGATGTTAAGCATCTTTTCATGTGACTGTTGGCCATCTGTAGGTCTTCTTTGGAAAAATATTTATTGAGGTTCTCTGCCCATTTTTAATTGTATTATTATTACTATTATTTTAATGTTGGCTTTATATATAAGTTCTTTATATATTTTTGTAAGTTCTTTATATATTTTGTATATTAACCCCTTATTGGATATGTCATTTGCAGATACCCTCTCCCATTCAGTAAGGTACTTTTGATTTCATTGATGGTTTCTTTCACTGTGCAAAAACAGAGCATCATTAATTTGGAAAAAAAATTTAATTGATAAATATTCAGAACATAAAGTTCAGTTCTAAAAGCAATATAACTGACCCTTGTGCATCTGTTACACATACTTAATGAGTACTAATATTTTCCACCTTTGATTCCTATATGTTGTTTCCATAGGAAGGGTGGGGGGGAAAGCCCCACTTCTATTCTTCTCTTTCCATTCTTAGAGGTGACAACTAACTTGAAGTTTATGTCTATCATTCCTATGTATTTTTTAATTCTTTACTTTGTTTTCATGGATAGCTAGCTAGCTAGATGGATAGACAGATATAAAACTATAGTCACAAGAAATATATCACAGTGTTTTGTGCTTTTATCATTTAGATAAACATTTTTTCATGTTGAATATATCTTTTTGAAACTTATACAACTAATTTTTCTCATTTATAATTACTATAATCAGTGCTTTAATGGATATCTTTGTACAGTATTTCTTGTCCTTATACAAGTGAGAGGATCTCCAAAGTATAGTTCTTGAGTTGGAGAGTTTATAATTTTTTAAATTCTTCTGGATGTCAGCTGTATATAAAAAAAATCCAATTTGTTATAATTTTACCAACACTTGACTTTTCTACACTTTAAAATTTTGCCAATATGATGGATGAGAAATTGTATCAGTGTTTTAATTTTCATTTTCTCATTAATAGTTAAATTGGGCAATTGATATGTGTTTGAGGTTCCTCTTTTTTGAATTATGTGTCTACAGCCTTGTCTGTTTCCTGTTGCATTATTCCTCTTTTTTTTTGTTTCAATTTGTAGGAGGTATTTATGTAACCTAATTCTGCCACTCATTGGCCTTGTGGCCTTGGATGATTCATTCAGTCTACCTATGATTCAGTTTCCTCCTCTGTAAAATGGGAAAAATAATAGGACCTACAAGTTTGTTGTGAGGATTAAATGAGTTTAATATAAGGTGCTTTGAACAGCATCTGGCATATATTATTGTATAACTTTACTACCATATTGTTATCTTGTTTTTGCTTTAAATGATCTATTTATTTACAACATTATGATGATGATGAAGAAGATGATGATGATGATGATGATGATGATTAAACCTTAGTTGACTGGCAGTATTAAAAGTAACTTTCCTAGTAGGTAACTTGTCATTTAACTTTGTTTTATGATAGCTTTTTTCATATAAAAATTTTTATTTTAATGTAGACAAACTTGATGTTTACCTTTATGGTTTGCACTTGTGCCTTAAGAAAATGCTTTCTAGATATGTATCATATGATCTCACTGATATGAGGAATTCTTAATTGTAGGAAACAAACTGAGTGTTGCTGGAGTGGGGGTTGGGGTGGGAGGGATGGGGTGACTGGGTGATAGACACTGGGGAGGGTATGTGCTCTGGTAAGCGCTGTGAATTGTGCAAGACTGTTGAATCTCAGATCTGTACCTCTGAAACAAATAATGCAATATATGTTAAGAAAAAAAAAAGAAGAAGAAGAAGAAGGTAGCGGGAGGGGAAGAATGAAGCGGGGGAAATCGGAGGGGTAGACGAACCATGAGAGACGATGGACTCTGAAAAACAAACAGGGTTCTAGAGGGGAGGGTGGGTGGGAGGATGGGTTAGCCTGGTGGTGGGTATTGAGGAGGGCACATTCTGCATGGAGCATTGGGTGTTATGCACAAACAATGAATCATGGAACACTTCATCTAAAACTAATGTTGTAATGTATGGGGATTAACATAAGAATAAAAAAATAAATAAAAAAGAAAATGCTTTCTAGCCTAATATGCAAAATATATTTTCTTATAAATTATTTTGCATTTGGCAATTATAATTCTAATCCATCTGGAAATGGTGTGAAATAGGGATCTAATTTTATCATTTCCCACCTGAAGAACAAATTTCCCTGGTATCATTTATTGAATGAGTCTTCCTTTCCTCACTGATTGGCTATACCTCTCTCTCCTGTCATATTTCATATTCTTATTTATATTTGGAATTATTTTTTTAAATTTTATTTTATTATGTTATATTAATCACCATACATTACATCATTAGTTTTTGATGTGGTGTTTGTGTCATTGATCTATTTATCTTTTCTTACAACTTTTCAACCCTTGATATTTGCAATTTTCTTTCTTGTGAGTCTTCAGAAATGTCTGTTCTGTTGGCATTTCTTGAAACTTATTTTTTGTCTTTCCAAGTAACAATGTTACCTTCTTTTGTAAGTGTGGGTTCCTTGAAGCTAAGAACCATTTATATATCCTGTGTGCATACAGTCTTATCTTCCCCTTTTAAAGGCTCAAATACCTGGGGAAAGAAATTTTAATGAAAAATATGTGTATTTGAAACTTTACAGTATTTATATTTAAGCCTTTTAAATATTCCAGAGCCCATTAATTGCCTAGGGAAGATAAAAAGCATAACTTTTTTTTTTTTTTTTTGGTATTAGAAATAAAATATCTTGAAATGACCATGCCACTTTCCTTGCTTAGGGCAAATGGTACCAGTCTATTTTGCAGTATCATTTACAGCATCACCTTCCCATTCCTTTCTGGATATAAAAGAATATATCATATTTCACAGATTTGAGTCTGCAGTGGATTGATTTTTTGCCATGGACTTTAAAAATCCATTAAGGAAGGAGTCAAAAATAGTGAATTAATTTGAAATCTTTTGTTGGTACGGATAAAGTGAGAAATGTATTTATAAAACCATTAATCACACTTGAAAATATACTTGAAAGTGAATCAGAAGACAGATGTACTAACTGTATTTTCATTTTGCTATCCCCTTAGAAATCTTAGCACTTTGGAAAGCCTTATTTAAATGTTGCTGAATATTACTTCTTTTTCCATTTCCTTTATTTTGATAAATATATCTTGTCATGGAGCTATCTGTGCCACTGTGAGAAGTAGATTGTTATTTAATATTAGCTCTGTACCTAGTTTAAATAAATAAAAAATTAAAAAACCAATAAAGTATATAATCATAAATCAGGCCAAACATAAATCAAAACATTAAAAGACTCTCGGAGATTACAGCCCCCTATTAGTTATTAAAGTTAGCTATATTCTAAACTTGGTACAAGTGCCCTTCCTTGACTCTTCAAACCATAGTTATAAAGCTGCCCTTAAAATAAGAAAGTTTCAAGATGATATTTAGCTGGTATTTGCCTGAAGTAAATAAAGGAGAGGCTGTGATGTCTATATCTGAAAATGAAATGATGGAAAGGAAAAAAAAATGAAAGCAAAATAGGAATAGAAACTCCCTATGACAATATTGAATAAAAACCAAGAGTGAATATCTTACTAGATAGCATTCCTATTAAAACCAGGAATATGATATAGTCACTATTATCATCATTATTCAACATCTTTTTGGAAGTTCTAATTAATACATTAAGACAAAATGCATTAAATATTACAAACATTTGTAAGGACAGACTTTTTTTTGTTATTCACAGATGATATGATCACACAGTTCCCAAATAAACAATTCTGTTATAACCAATATGAAAATTCAGTAAAGCAGCTAGATTCAAGATAAATACCACAAAGAAGCAATGCTTTTTTCTTTATGTTAACAATAACCAGTTAGAAATTGAAATGGGAAAAAAATCATTCACAGACCAAAATTTCAAAGAGCTAAAAATAAATTTAACAAGAAAGATACAAGATCTAGCTAAAAGAAA
This sequence comes from Mirounga leonina, assembly GCF_011800145.1. Classification (NCBI taxonomy): domain Eukaryota; kingdom Metazoa; phylum Chordata; class Mammalia; order Carnivora; family Phocidae; genus Mirounga; species Mirounga leonina. The sequence continues at coordinate 14,324,167 of NW_023270855.1, forward strand.
AGCATAAAATTTGATTGTGAGTACTAAATATGACTTGAATAATAGAGATATATATACTCTGAAATCACAATACTTTAGGTCAATCCTTTTCAAATTAATGTATGAATGTACTATAAATATTTGGCAAATCACTGAATGCATGAATGTGTTGACTGTCAAATATAGCTTTTTTTTTCATTCAAGTATAATTAACATATAATGTTACATTAGTTGTAAGTGACAATATAATGATTTAACAATTCTGTACATTACTCAGTACTCATCTCAATAAATGTATTCTTAATCCCCTTCCCTTTTGTCACCCATCCCACACCTACCTCCTCCCTGGTAACTACCAGTTTGTTCTCTATATTTAAGAGTTTGGTTTTTTTTACCATAAGATACCTAGGAATAAATCTAACCAAAGAGGCAAAGAATCTGTTCTCCAAAAACTATAAAATACTCATGAAAGAAATTGAGGAAGACACAAAGAAATGGAAAAACGTTCCATGCTCATGGATTGGAAGAACAAATATTGTGCAGTCAAATGCTCTACCCCTGAGCTATACCCCCAGAACAAATATTGTGAAGATGTCAATGCTACCTAGAGCAATCTACACATTTAGTGCAATCCCCATCAAAATACCATCCACTTTTTTCAAAGAAATGGAACAAATCATCCTAAAATTTGTATGGAACCAGAAAAGACCCCGAAGAGCCAGAGGAATGTTGAAAAAGAAAAGCAAAGCTGGTGGCATCACAATTCCAGACTTCCAGCTCTATTAAAAAGCTGTCATCATCAAGACAGTCTGGTACTGGCACAAAAACAGGCACATAGATCAATGGAACAGAATAGAGAGCCCAGAAATGGACCCTCAGCTCTATGGTCAACTAATCTTTGACAAAGCAGGAAAGAATGTCCAATGGAAAAAAAACAGTCTCTTCAACAAATGGTGTTGGGAAATTGGACAGCCACATGCAGAAGAATGAAACTGGACCATTTCCTTACACCACACACAAAAATAGACTCCAAATGGTTGAAAGACCTCAATGTGAGACAGGAGTCCATCAAAATCCTAAAGGAGAACACAGGCAGCAACCTCTTCGATCTCAGCCGCAGCAACTTCTTCCTAGAAACAGCGCCAAAGGCAAGGGAAGCAAGGGCAAAAATGAACTATTGGGACTTCCTCAAGATAAAAAGCTTTTGCACAGCAAAAGAAACAGTCAACAAAACCAAAAGACAACCGACAGAATGGGAGAAGATATTTGCAAATGACATATCAGATAAAAGGCTAGTATCCAAAATCTATAAAGAACTTACCAAACTCAACACCCAAAGAACAAAGAATCCAATTAAGAAATGGGCAGAAGACATGAACAGACATTTTTCCAAAGAAGACATCCAAATGGCCAACAAACACATGAATAAGTGCTCAATATCGCTTGGCATCAGGGAAATCCAAATGAAAACCTCAATGAGATATCACCTCACACCAGTCAGAATGGCTAAAATTAACAAGTCAGGAAACGACAGATGTTGGCGAGGATGTGGAGAAAGGGGAACCCTCCTACCCTGTTGGTGGGAATGCAAGCTGGTGCAACCACTGTGGAAAACAGTATGGCGGTTCCTCAAAAAGTTGAAAATAGAGCTACCCTATGATCCAGCAATTGCACTACTGGGTATTTTCCCCAAAGATACAAATGTAGGGATCTGAAGGGGTACGTGCACCCTGATGTTTATAGCAGCAATGTCCACAATAGCCAGACTGTAGATAGAGCCAAGATGTCCATTGACAGATGAATGGATAAAGAAGATGTGGTATATGTATACAATGGAATATTATGCAGCCATCAAAAGGAATGAGATCTTGCCATTTGCAATGAGGTGGTTGGAACTGGAGGGTGTTATGCTGAGGGAAATAAGTCAATCAGAGAAAGACATGTATCATGTGACCTCACTGATATGAGGAATTCTTAATCTCAGGAAACAAACTGAGGGTTGCTGAAGTGGTGGGAGGTGGGAAGGATGGGGTGGCTGGGTGATGGACATTGGGGAGGGTATGTGCTATGGTGAGTGCTGTGAATTGTGCAAGACTGTTGAACCACAGATATGTACCTCTGAAACAAATAATATGTTAAAAAAAATTTTTAAAAAAGAAGAAGATAGCAGGAAGGGATGAATGAAGGGGGGAAATCGGAGGGGGAGATGAACCATGAGAGATGATGGACTCTGAAAAACAAACTGAGGGTTCTAGAGTGGAGGAGGTGGGAGGATGGGTTAGCCTGGTGTTGGGTATTAAAGAGGGCATGCTCTGCATGGAGCACTGGGTGTTATACATAAACAATGTGTCATGGAACACTACATCAAAAACTAATGATGTAATGTATGGTGATTAACTTAACAATAAAAAATTTATTAAAAAAGTCTGGTTTTTTTGCTAAGCTTTTTTCCCTTTGTTCATTGTTTCGTTTCTTAAATTCCACATATGAGTGAAATCATATGGTATTTGTTTTCCCCTGAATAACTTATTTCATTTAGTATTTTATCCTCTTAGAGCTATCTATGTCCTTGTAAATGGTAAGATTTCACTCTTTTTTTTTCTGACTGAATAATATTCCATTGTAGATCTATACCACTTCTTTATCCATTCGTCTGTGGATGGACACTTGGGTTGCTTCCATATCTTAGCTATTGTAAGTAATGCTGCAATTAACATAATTGTGGATATATCTTTTCTGATTAGTGTTTTTGTTTTCTTTGAGTAAATACCCACTAGTGGAATTACTTGATCACATCGTATTTCTAATTTTAATATTTTGAGGAATCTCCATACTGTTTTCCACAGCAGCTACACCAGCTTTCATTCTCACCAACAATGCATTTTCTCCATGTTCTCTCCATCTACTTGTTATTTCATGTGTTTTTTATTTTAGCCATTCTGACAGGTGTGAGGTGATATCTCATTGTGGTTTTGATTTGCATTTCCCTGATGATTAGTGAAGTTTAACATCTTTTCATGTGTCTGTTGGTCTCTGTATGTTTTCTTTGGAAAAAATGTCTATTCATGTCCTCTGCCCGTTTTTTAATTTGTGGGTTTTGTTTTGTTTTGCTGTTGAGTTGTATAAATTATTTTTATATTTTGGTTATTAACCCCTTATCAGATATGTCATTTACAAGTATCTTCTCACATTCAGTAGTTGTCTTTCTGTTTTATTGATGATTTCCTTTGCTGCACAAAAGCTTTTTATTTTGGTGTAGTCACAATAGTTTAATTTTGCTTTTGTTTCCTTTGCCAAAGGAGGCATATCTAGAAAAATGTTTCTATGGCTGATGTCACAGAGATTGCTGCCTATGTTTCTGCTAGGAATTTTATTGTTTCAGGTTTCACATCTAGATCTTTAATACATTTTTAGTTTATTTTGGTATATGGTTTAAGAAAATGGTCCAGTTTCATTCTTGCATGAGGCTGTCCAGTTTTACCAACACCATTTTTTGAAGACACTGTCTTTTTCCCATTGTATACTTTTGCTTCCTTTATTGTGGATTAATTGACCATAAAGCATGGCTTTATTTCTGAACTCTCTATTCTGTTCTATTGATATATGTGTCTCTTTTTGTGCCAGTACCCTACTGTTTTGATAACTACAGTTTTGCAGTATATCTTGAAATCTGGGATTGTGATATCTTCAGTTTTGTTTTCTTTTTCAAGATTGCTTTGGTTATTTGGGGTCTTTTGTGGTTCCATACAAATGCTAGCATTATTTGTTCTAGTTTTGTGGAAAATGCTGTTGGTATTTTCATAGAGATTGTATTAAATTAGTAGTTTGCTTTTGTAGTAAGGACATTTTTAACAATATTTGTTTTCTCAGTCCATGAGCATGGAATGTCTTTTCATTTGTTTATGTCATCTTCAATTTCTTTTATTAATGTTTTAAAGTTTCCAGAGTACAAGTCTTTTACCTCCTTGGTTAAGTTTATTCATACATATTCTATTTTTTTTTGGTGCAATTGTAAATGGGATTGTTTTCTTAATTCCCCTTTCTGCTACTTTATTATCAGTGTCTAGAAATGCAACAGGTTTCAGTATATTAATATTGTATCCTGTGACTTTTCTGAATTCATTTATAAGTTCTAGCAGTTTTTTGGTGGAGTCTTTAGGGTTTTCTATATATAGTATCATGTCACAAATAATGGAAGTTTTACTTCTTCCTTACCAATTTTTATTTTTCTTGTCTAATTGCTATGGCTAGGACTTCCAGTACTATGTTGAATAAAAATAGAGTGGACATCCTTGTGTTTTTCCTGATCTTAGTGGCAAAACTCTCAGTTTTTTGATATTGAGTATGATGTTAGCTGTGGGCTTTCGTTATGTAACATTTATTATGTTGAGGTATGTTCCCTCTAAACCTACCTTGTTGAGAGTTTCTATAATGAATGGATGTTATATTTTGTCAAATGCATTGTATGCATCTATTGAAATAATATGTTGAATTGAAATATAGTTTTTGCCCTTTCTTTTGTTAAAGTGATGTATTGATTTGCGAATATCGAACCACCCTTGAATACTGGAACTGAATACCATTCAATCGTGGTGAATTATGTTTGGATTTAGTTTGCTAATATTTTGTTAAGGATTTTTGCATCTATGCTCATCACGGATATTGGCCTATAGTTCTCTTTTTTGTGGTGTCTTTATCTGGTTTTGATATCAATGTAGTGTTGTCTTCAGAATGAATTTGGAAGCTTTCCTTCCTTTTCTATTTTTTGGAATAATTTGAGAAGAATAGGTATTATCCTTTCTTAAGCGTTGGTAGAAATCACCTGTGAAACCTTCTGGTCCTGTACTTTTGTTTTTTGGCAGTTTTTTTAATTACTGATTGAATTTAAATACTAATAATTGGTCTATTCAGATTTCCTATTTCTTCTTGATTCAATTTCAGGAGATTATATGTTTCTAGGAATTCTTATAGGTTGTCCAATTTGTTGGCATATCATTTTTCATAATAGTATCTTATAAACTTTTGCATTTCTGTAAGGTCAGTTGTTACTACTCTTTATTTGAGCTCCCCCCGCCTTTCTGTTTTTTGATGAGTGGCTAAAGGTTTATCAATTTTGTCGATCTTTTCAAAGAACCCACCCTGGTCATTGATCTCTTCTATTGGATTTTTAGTCTCTATTTCATTTATTTATGCTTTCATATTTATTATTTCCTTCCTTCTGTTAGCTTTGGGTTTTGGTTTTTTGTTGTTGTTGTTGTTCCTTTAGGTGAAAGGTTAGGTTTGGTCATTGGTGATAGTGAGGTTTCTTTGTTTTTTTTTGTTTTGGTTTGGTTTGGGTTTTGTTTGTTTGTTTTAGATTTTTTTTTCTTGAGATAGGCCTGTAGGTCCTCTTCCCTGGTAGAACAGCTTTTGATTCATCCCAAAGACTTTGGACCATTGTGTTTTCATTTTCAATTGTCTCCATGTATTTTTTTTTAATTTCCTCTTTGATTTCTTCATTGACCCATTCATTATTTAGTAGCCTATTATTTAACCTCCATGTATTTGTGTTATTTGTAGATAATTTCTTGTGATTGATTTCTAACATTGTGGTCAGAAAAGCTGCATGATATAATTGCAAACTTGTTGAATTTGTTGAGACTTGTTTTGTGGCCTAACATGTGATGTATTCTGGAGAATGTTCCATGTGTACTTGAAAAGAGTGTGTATTCTATTTTTGGGTGAAATGTTCTAAATATATCTGTTAGATCCATCTGGTCTAATGTGTCATTCAAAGCCACTGATTCCTTGTTGATTTTGTGCATGGTTGATCCATACATTGATGTAAGTGGGATGTTAAAGTCTCCTACTATTATTGTATTACTATAGATTTCTTTCTTCATGTCTGTTAATAGTTGCTTTATATATTTGGGTGCTCTCATGTTGGGTGCATAAATATTTATAATAGTTTTATCTTCTTTTTTGATTGTCCCCTTTATGATTAGATAGTGTCCTTCATTGTTTCTTGTTACAGTCTTTGTTTCAAAGTCAATTTTGTCCAATATAAGTATTCCTACCCAGCTTTCTTTTTGCTTACAAATGTATAAATGTTTTCCATTCCTTCACTTTTAATCTGCATGTGTCTTTAGGCCTGAAATGAATTTCTTGTGGACAGAATATAGGTGGGTCTTGCTCTTTTATCCATTGGAGCGTTCAGTCCATTTATATTCAAAGTAATTTTTACTAAAAATTCGTTATTTCTTTTACAGCTGTTTTTGCAGTTTTTGTCTATTCATTTATTCTCTTGCTCTCTTCTCTTGTGGTTTGATGGCTTTCCTTAGTGATATACTTGGATTCCTTTCTCTTTATTTTTTGCATATCTATTACAGGTTTTTTTTTTTTAATTTGTACTTACCATTAATTTATATATAACATCCTATGCATATAACAGTCTATATTAGGATGATGGTCACTTAAGTTTGAACTTATTCTAAGAGCACTACATTTTTACTCCCCCCTCCATGTTTTATGTATATGTCATACTTTATATCCTTTATGAGTCTCTTGAGTGATTTTTATAGATATCATTGATTTTACAGGTTCTGTGCTTTAACATCTGTACTGGTCTTATAAGTGTTTAATCTACTACTTTTATTATATTTGTACCTGTGAAATTTTTACCTTTCCTAATTTTCTTACTCCTGATTATAGCCTTTTCTTTCCACTCAATGAATTCCCTTTAATGTTTCTTGTAAGGCTGGTTTAGTGGTGATGAATTCCTGTAATTTTTGTTTGCCTGCAAACTCTTTATCTCTCCTTCTATTTTGAATGATAAACTTGCTGGATAGAGTGTGCTTGGTTGCAAGTTTTTCCTTACAGCACTTTGAATATATCATGCTACTCACTTCTGGCCTGCAAAGTTTCTGCTAAAAAATCAACTGATAGTCTTTTGGGGTTTCTCTTGTAGGTAACTGTTTTCTTTTCTCCTGCTGCTTTTAAAATTCTGTCTTTGTCACTACTTTGTGCCATTTTAATTATTATCTGTCTTGGTGTGGAACTCCTTGGATTGATTTTGTTGGAGCTCTCTGTGATTCCTGGATCTGAATGTCTTTTTCCTTCCCCTGAGTAAAGAAGTTTTCAGCTATTATTTCTTCAGTTAAATTATCTGCCTCCTTTTCTCTCTCTTCTCCTAGGACTTTTATAATAGGAATGTTATTGTATGCTTGATGATGTTGCTGGGTTTTCTTAATCTATTATCATTTTTTATTATTTTTTTTTTATTTTTGCTGTTCCATTTGGTTGCTTTCCATTACTCTGTCTTCAAACTTCCTGATCCATTCTTCTGCTTCCTCTAGTCTACTATCTGTTTCCTCTAGTGTATTTTTTTATTTCAGTTATTGAGTTTTTCATCTCTGAATGGTTCTTTTTAATATTTTCTGTTGTTGAAGGTCTCACTGAGATCCTCCACTCTTTTCTCAAGTCTATTAAGTATCTTTATGACTATTACTTTGATTTCTCTATTAGGTGTGTTGCTTATCTTTATTTCATTTAGCTCTTTTGCTGTGATTTTTGTCCTGTTCTTTCATTCAGGACACATTCCTCTATCTTCTCATTTTGTCTAACTCACTGTCTTTGTTTCTGTGTACTAGGAAAGTCAGCTACATCTCCTGTTCTTGAAAGTAGTGTCCTTATGAACAAGAGGTCCTATGGTGCCCTGTAGTGCAATGTTCTTCATTCACCAGAACCTGGCACTCCAGGGGTGTCTCCTATGTGTGGTCCATGCACCCTAATATTGTGGCTAAGCCCATTGGCCTTCAGTCCAGTTAGCTGCAATGGTCCTCTTTGTTTAAGGCAGGGTTTGGTCTCTGTGCTCTTAGGGAGCCTGTCTAGAGCTTCCATGGGCTTGTAGTTGGGACAGACCAGATATCTGCCCTCAGCCCATTTGCTAGAACTGTGGTCACACTGAACTGCAGGGCACTCTCCCTCCATTGTCCCATGAGAGGCTTTCATTGGTGGGCAGGGCCTGCAGCCAGACCAGATGTCTGGCGCCAAGTCTGTCTTTTGGAGAGCTAACTATATAGCTCTCTTTTTGTCCTGCTGCCTGTGAATTTTTTGTTGGTTGTCAGGGCCAGCTGTCAGGTCAGACTTCTGCCCCCAGCCCACTGTTGGGGCTGCTCAACTACCACATCTTTTATGTTGTTATATTCACAGACTTTGGGAGGTGTCATATTATAATTAAAGAAATTTCAATCTGTAGGAAAGTTTTAATGGAAAGCAATCAATGGCTTTTGATTGTAAGGCAAACATCCATTGTGATCCTCAGCTTTATCTGACAAAAAAAAAATCTTTAATTTCTTCAAGTGATTAAAATAGCAAATGTTTTAAATTAACTATAGATTATTTTTTCTTTGATAGGGGAATAGTACATTAATAATCTTGAATTAATCTATAAGTACTCCCTCCCCCTGAGCCCTGTATTTGGCTTTATATTTCTAGTTCAAACTTTAGTTCCCAAAGCTAGAATCAAGTCTCATAATTACTTGTTGACAAATTCCTTGGTACCAGCAGAACACCTAGAATAGCGTGCCTATATAGTAGATACTTAATAAATGCCTTGGGAAGAAATGAATTAAATGTAAAATCATCTGTGTTAATGATTAACTGTGGTTTTTAAAATAGCAGTATCTAAAAGACTAAGTGAAATACTCAGTGCTGCTTTGATCAACCCATACAGTAAAATAAATCTCCACTCAAAGTTTTGTTCAGATGTTAAGATTAAAGATGCCACATGGGCATCAAAAGAGTATGAAAAAAGATTTATTACTCACATAATGAGGCTTTCTGGGGGACAAGACAGGCTCCTGAACTTGAAAGAACAGGAAAGAGAGACTAGCTTGGGTTTTATTAAGGGTTAGGAATTGGGGCTGGGTTGAAGGTTCCCTCGCAAGAGCTAGGACTTGAGAGCATAGAACTTTCTACTGGTGCTAAACATGTCTTCTTACTGGCTTGCCCAGATGAGGGACATAACTGGTAGAAGGAGAGGTGGTGCTTGAAAGCTGTCAACAGTCAAACAACAAAAAAGGAGTTCATATCTTGACTACAAATGCATTTTTATACAGTTTGGAAATGCAAGCTTCACTTAAGCAACTATCTATTCATTGTGAAATGTACTGTGGAAATTTACAATTCTCTGCCATTTACATTCTTTTAGTAGACATGGGTTAGAAACATAAATTGGCAGTTTGGCTTAGCAGAGAAGCCTTGTGATTTCCAGGTAGATATGCCTGTTAGCCACTAGCTAACTTCTCAATTTTGGGAACTTATTTAACATCTTTGAACTTTAGTTATTTGTCTAGAAATGGGCAATTCCCCTATCTTATAGTGTTGTGAGTATTTGGCTAAATTTTGTAAAACATTTAGCACATGGTATGGCACAGAGTAAGTCTCAAATAAATGACATTTAATTGATATTACTATTACAATTATTACACTGTTGCTCAGAGAAGATGTAGAAAGTAAGAAAGGTATTAAGAGAACAAGTTCTGAGTTAATAGAAGAGCTAATATCACAAAAATGTCAATACTTCTGTATATATATTTCCTACATTTTAAATAAGAACAACAATCAGGAGACGCCTGGGTGGCTCAGTCGATTAAGCATCTACCTTTGGCTCAGGTCATGATCTCAGGACCCTGGGATCAAGCCCCTCATCAGGCTTCCTGCTCAGCAGGGAGCCTGCTTCTCCCTCTGCCCCCCCCCCCCATTTGAGCTTCTTGTCAGTCTGTCTCTCAAATAAATAAAATATTTTTAAAAAAGAATCACAATCAGTTTGGGGAAAGATAAATAAAAGATTTTAGGCATTATGTTAAAGAATAAACAAGTGAGAAATCCCAAGAAAATATTAAACACAATAGTTAATAGGAACTTGTGTACAAGTTGCTAAAAGTTAACATATATCTAATATAATCAAAACAATGTGAATCTGCACAGTAACTAAAACATGGTTGAATGGACTAGGTGGAGTTTTTAATGTGGATTTCAATATAGGTAATTTGTTTCCTTTATAGTCCTATGTATCTCATTTTATTCATTTAAAAATATTATAATGAGGAAGTTTCTGTAGACTTCATCAGACTGCCAAAAGTGATACCTGGCACAATAAAATTAAATTTAAAAGATTAAGAATCCTCTAGAAACACCAAGTAGAAATCAATGAAGGAATTAGTGATGTATCTCTACATAACTAATTACTTAAAAACTTAGTGACTTAAAACATTAACATTTATCATCTAATAATTTCTGTGGCTCAGCAGTCCAGGTGCAGCTTAGCTGGGTCTTCTTTCTCATAGTCACTTAAAAGGCACTGGTCTTATCTCAGGGGTTATGTGGGTCTGGATCCACTTCTGAGTTCACTCCAGTGGCTGTTGGCAGGATTTGATTCCTTCCAGACTCTTAGACTGAGGGCCTCACTTCCTTACTGGCTGTTGGCCAGAAGCTGCCCTTAGTTCCTTACCACATGGGTCTCTTATAAGACAGCCTGCCTCATCAGAGTTTGTAAGCAGAAAGAGGGCTACCAAAAGAGAGAGCTTGTAAAACAAAAGTCATAGTCTTTTGAACCTCATCTCAGAAGTGATGTGCCATCACTTTTTCCATATTTTATTTATTATGTGCAGATCACAAGGTCTGGCTCACATTCAAGGGGAAGGGATTACACAAGTGAGAATATCAGGAGGTGGGGATCATGGGGAGTCATTTTAGAAGCTGCCTATCACATTGAAATTATCATTCCAATCCAGAGTAGATAGAATGATAGATTATTCAGTACATAGGTTAGGATGCTTGGCTAAAATTGGAATACTATAAAGCTATGTTTCCTGTCTTACCCATATATAAAAATAAACTCCAGAAGAACAAAGTATCTCAATTTAAACAGTTAAATTTTTTTTAAAAGATTTTATTTATTTATTTGACAGAGAGATAGACAGAAGAGCACAAACAGAGGGAGTGGCAGAGGGAGAGGGAGAAGCAGGCTCTGCACTGAGCAGGGAACCCAATGTGGGACTCGATCCCAGGACCCTGAGATCATGACCTGAGCCAAAGGCAGACGCTTAACCATCTGAGCCACCCAGGCGCCCAAACAGTTAAACTTTTTAAATATTAGAAGAAAATGTAAGTAGTAGATTTGTAACTTCACCATAAGGAGGCCTTCCTAAGAAAAACAGGAAATCTGGGATTGGTTAAGTAAGTGATGGGTTTGATTAGAAATAGATTATGGGAAACTTCTGCATAAATGAGGTCAAGACATAAATGTCACACTGGGAGAGAATGTTTATGATTTTGTAATACAGGAAAGATTAATAACTTTATATATATTGAATTCCTGTAAATAAGGACAACCAGTAAAAAAAAAAAAAAAAAAACAAAGGAAAAACTTAATGAGCTGCTTATAGGAGAATACAAACAATTGGGCCATACTAAGTACTTAATAACATACTTACTTTCATTCATAGTTATGTAAGTTAAAAGTTGAGATAGAATTTTCATTGATCAAATTGGCAGAAGTTATCAAATTAGTAACACATAGTGGTAGAAAGAGCATAGAAAATACATTCCGTGGGGCTGTAAATTTTTTAAAAAATGCATTTACCCTTTAACTCAGCAATTGCATTTGCAGAAATGCTTTCTATAACAGTAAAATTGTTTTTCAGTGCAGCACTATTTGAATAACAAAAATTTTTTTTTAAAGATTTATTTATTTGACAGAGACAGCGAGAAAGGGAACACAAGCAGGGTGAGTGGGAGAGGGAGAAGCAGGCTTCCCACAGAGCAGGGAGCCCGATGCAGGGCTTGATCCCAGGACCCTGGGGTCATGACCTGAGCTGAAGGCAGACGCTTAAGGACTGAGCCACCCAGGCGCCCCTTGAATAACAAAATTTTTTAAAAATTCTAATTGTCCAGTAATAGGTGATTCTTGACTTATGGTACCTTGATAACGTGATAATATATATTTTAACACATATATGGAATGGCTTAATGGTTATCCTATTGTGAAATGAAAAATGCAAGTTTCAGATCAGTATCAACAACATGATTTTGTTTAAATGTGTACACAACTCACATGTTTATCTACATATTTCTGTTTCTATATTATATTCAGAAATTAGACTACATGAAATTAAAAAAAAAACAATTTAGAGTACCAAAATTAGTGAGGATTATCAGTGGTTACTTCTTGGAGGAGGGAGAGAGAAGCAGAGTGTGTAGAACCTCCATCATTCTCATACTTAGATAATTTTTTTAAGTGTAGTTTTCAGAGTGATAAAAATATAATATAAAATACAGCTGCAGTAAGAATATATATAGCCCTTAAATTTTCTCTGGAACAAGGCAGGCAAGCAATAAATAAATAATAAATAAATAAATAAATAAATACCTCAGTTGTTTTTCCAGAGCCTTTACTTTTTACTGAATAAAATTCTAAAATATCCCTAAATTATAAGGCTTATTTGGAATAATTATTATTATATCTCTTCCTTTTTAAGACTTCCAACCTCATCACCCTAAAACCTATTCATTTGAATACAGCTTAAAGTGGGTATTCCATGACCATGATTTGGATGAAACTCTCAAATTCTAATTACAGAATTCCATAATACTACTTAATTGCTTATTGCATTCAAGTTTTGTTGTTCTTGGCATTTAAGCACAGAGGTTACCTTATAGATGAGGTTCCTAGGCCTGTTCTTTATTTAACTTTCACTTTTTCTTTGATGATCCCACCTTAATATTCCTTTATATCCCTAATTGTTTGGAAGGCAGAAACTATATATTTCCAGGGGTGCCTGGGTAGCTCAGTTGGTTAAATGTCTGACTCTTGATTTCTACTCAGGTCATAATCTCATGCTCATGAGGCGAGCCCCACATCAGGCTCTGTGCTCAGTGTGGAGTCTGCTTAAGATTCTCTCCCTCTCCCTCTGTCTCTCCCCACTGCTTGCACACACACTCTCTCTCTCTAAAACAAATAAAATCTTAAAAAAAAGAAACTATATATTTCCAAAATCTTTATTATCATGAGACCACTTATTAAAACCACATCTAACACAAAATTATCCCAAACACAGATTCTCATTTCCTTTTCTCAGGGCATGAGAGGCAAAAGGCAGACAAAGGATGGGGGTAATAAATCTGGGAGACCATTATTTCCTGTAAGTTATTTAAAGTGTTGTCTTTTGTTAGACATCACCTACATTAATTGTGTTTCAACATAATTATCCAAAGTCTGCCAAGTTTTTAATACTTTGATCTTCTATTTCCAGGTATTTGGTAAAACTTAGACTTCTGCTCATGAAATCAGATTGTTCAGATGCCTGGCCCTTATAGAGTCAGAGAACTACAGAATGTTAGTCATAGTATAGAACTTCAGCCTTCATCTTACCTAGCCTCCTTATTTTATAGATGGGGTGACTGAGGCTCAGAAAATGGAAGGATGCCATACCTTGGAATGGGAGAGGGAGTACTTTTAAGTCAGTTCTTCTGACTTTGTTCCACTGGTATTTTTACCACACAAGTTCTGGGATGGTACTATTTTTTTCTTCCTAAGAAATATGACTACATGACTACATGTAACTACAATTTAAAGAACAGAACAACACAAACATCCTTGTACCCACCAGCTAAGATATAATTTATGATCATATCCCAGTTGCCTCCCAATTTTATCTCCCCTTCCAGATAAGCAAGAGGTAGTCACTATCCTGAATTTATAGTTATCATTTTCTTGCTTTCTTTATAGTTTTTAGCACTTTTGCATGTACACTTAATCATGGTTTTGTTTTGAATGTTGAAAAATGGAATCATAGGATACAAGTATGATATGTTTTACTTCTTGACTCAACAATGTGTTTCTGGGATGTATCCACACTGATTTGTGTAGCTGGTGTTTATTCATATTCTTTACTGAGTAATATTCCACTCTATGCATATAAAGCAACTTATTTATTCCATTGTTACAGGACATTTGGATTGCTTTCAATTTTGGGGTTGTGTGTGTATATTTTCAAGGTCAGCTGTAATAGCATTCTTCCATATAACTTATTGTACACAAAAGGAAGAGTTTTTCTACCTTACATATATAGTAGTGAACTTGCTGGGAAGTAGAATGTGCATAGATTTCATTTTAATAGGTAATACTGAAAAGTTTCCAAAACACTACCATCATTTTGATGGTTTCATTTGCTCCACACCCTCAATAATATTTAGTACTGTTAAATTCTCTAGTTTTTCCCACTCTCTTTGTACAAAGTGGAATCTCATTGTGGTTTCAATTTGCCTTTACCAGTAATTTATGAAGGTGATTTTTAAAGAAGATTTTATTTATTTGAGAGAGAGAGAGCACACAAGCAGGAGGGAGAGGCAGAGGGAGAGATGCAGGCTCCCTCTGCATGTGGCACTCAATCTCAGGACCTCAGGATCATGATCTGAGCCGAAGGTAGATGCTCAGCAGACTGAGCCATCCAGGCACCCCTGAAGTTGATATTTTTATATATTGGTAAACCACTTGTACTTCTTTTTCTATAAAATTTCTATTTTCTTATTCTCATTTTCTGTTGTTTTGCTTATCTTTTTTATTGATTTAGGGAAATTGGTTATGTGTTCTATACAGTAATCTTCTGTCAGTTATATGTTTTGCTAATATCTTCTTCTGTTAGTTGGGTTTTATTGTAGGAATACATGTAAATAATTTTTTCTGAGTTGAAAATATCAATACTATTTTTTTTTCAGAGCAAGAACTCTTTGTATCAAATGAGAATGTGATGCCATGAAATATTTGGGGAAAATAATGTTCTAAACTAAGGGATTAGGAAGTATAAAACCCTGAGGCAGCTAAAAACAAAGTAATTTTTAAAACCATTTTCGTGTGTAATAAATCATATTTTTTGCACAAAAGAATTGTAAATGCAGTTTGGTTTTCTCTTAGCATTTTCTTGCTCAATAAACATCTTTGAAATAACCACAGATTAATCATAAGGAAACCACTGTAAGTGCGGTTGCTATAACAGTTTACTGCTACCTCGCCACTTCAGTTCAGTACAAGTTACTGAAATCTACTGGGTTAATTGAAATTTGGCATTTATACATTCAATAAAAATATTTAGCCCTGACTCTCTATCACATTCTTTTAGGTGATTTAGATAAAATGGCAGTCAAAATAGGCAGAATTCCTGTTCTATAGATTATACAATCTCATGAAGGAAAAAACAGACAAATACACAAACAACTATATAATAATATAAATGATTATATAATCAGTATATAATACATAAATAATTACAATTTCTTAATTAGTAGCAATGTTAGGAATAAGATATCTAAAAAAAAAGTTAATGATTGGGTAGTCAGGGATTGGAATGAGTGAGTAGCATCATGGGCATGTGTGCGGACAGAATGTTCCAGGCTGAGTATATAAGAACAAAGGTCTTGCGACAGGAGCATGGCAGATGTGTTTGAAAAACAGAGAGATCAGTAAAGAGTATAAGGGAATGAAGTGTGTGGGTGGGTTATGTGTGCATGAGCACATGAGAGAGAGAGCGAGTGAGCAAGAACATGCCAGATCACATAGGGTCTGCAGTTGTGTACCTTGTCAATTACTTTGGCTTTATTCTAAATATTATGGAGCCATTGGGGAATTTTGAGTTGAACAGTGTTATGATCTGATATACAATCTTAAAAGTGTTACTCTGTATGTTGTGTGGAGAATATGTGGCAGCATTAAGAATGATATATACTAATAAAAAGGACAGTACAAGAGAAAGATGATGACTATTTGGATTAGGATGGTGGTTAGATGGTGGCAAGTGGTATTCCGTGAGGTACAGCCAATTGGGTTTGTTAATAAACTTGATGTAAACTGTGAGAACAAGAGAGAACCAATGACAGCTCCTAGGTTTTTTAACTGAACAACTAGTAAATGTTGGAACCATTTAATGAAACAGAAAACCCTTAGGTGTTAGTATATTTGGGTTGGACATGGGAATAAAGAGGTAAATATAGGATATATTCACTTTGGAGTACTTATTAGTAGGTGAGTAAAGATGCTAAGTAGGAATTGAATAGGAGTGTGGAGTTCAGGGGAAAGTGGCATCTAGAGATTAAATCTGGGATAGATTAGCATAGAGATAGCATTTAAAACCATGGGGTTCAATGAGATTGTCAAGGAAGTGAGTGTGAATTGAGACAAGGACTAACCTCTGGGGTATTCCTGCATGTAGAAATGGGAAGAAAAGGGGAGCCCAGAAGAGGTGAATGAGGAAGAGCAGGCTTCTTATTGTGTCAGAGGAAAACAGAATGGGACAGTTTCCCAGCAGCCAAGGCAAAAAGTCCTTCAAGGAGAAAATGAATAGTGTATCAACATCACATGCTGGTAAGAGGTTGAGGAGAGTGAGGGCTGGTGAATGGTATCTGAATTTGGCAGTGCAGAAACTGCTGGTGACTTCGATGCACAGGCAAGCCTGACTGGAGTGGGTTGAGGAAAGCATGGCGGAGTGGGGGAGGTGACAAAATAGGGAGTGCAGTATATGTAACCATTTTGCAGAGTTTCACCATAAAGGAAGTGGAGAGACTGTGCACATTTGGAAGAGGATCTAGAATAAAGAGGGCATGTGTTTAAGGTGAGAGTTACTACAGCAAGTTGCCCTGCTGATGGGAATGATTGGGGTTGGGGATTAATGGTACAGGAAAGAGGATGGCTGGAGCTTTGTCCTTGATTGGAAGAGAGGGGGCACTAGTGGGTCTCCTGCACAAATGGAGGGGCTGCTTTACGTAGGAGCATGAGTGGTAAATCCATTGGGATGGGGATGGTAGACAATATGGTTAGAGATAGAATGGGTTGGGCGATTTGGTAGTGAAAGGGTGAGAGATTTCCCTTCTGATATCTTGTAGCCAAATCCAGCTTGGAAACCTCACCAAAATTAATGAGAAGTTCTGAATGAGCTCTGTCCTTATTCCCCAAACTGGGGTGATACTGGAACTGGAGGACTAAGGCAGGCTCCAAACTCAGAGGAAAGATTTCTGTGTATCTATCCACTGGCCCCAGGCATCACATGTTTGTTTTGCACATGACAGCACTGGTGAGGGCTGCTACCCCACTGACCATGAGGCTTTGCTGCTCACCCCAGCTGCCTCTTAGAGTGGGTTTTTTCACTGACCATAGCAGCATCAAGACCACAGCCTCAGCATCCAGCTTCAGTGTGTATCCTAAGACCATACACCACCTGAAATTCTTCTAACATTGGGCCAGTATCCTGTGGATGGGAGAATGGTGTCTGCCTTTCCCCAAAACACACCTCTCCACTTCTCTCCTCTGATCGAGCTTCAGAGTCAGGAAACTTTCCTCAGAGCTATAACCTCCATCCTCTATCCTATCTGGAATGAGGAGGAGATAATACTTGTTTACTTTCCTTGACCCAAGGGATAGGACCATTTAAAATCTATCTTGATGTTACTTTTAACTTTGTTTTTAAAAAATATCTCTTCTATCTTTGTAAAAATAGAATCTGACAAAACTTAGATTAATAAACCTACGTGGGTGGTCCGAATGATGGAGGGAGAGAACCAACCTTGACTTCCTCTGGTCCGGGCAGCCAGGAATCTTGGACTGCTGCTTTAGGGAGTAGAGGGCACTAGGTGATTAAGAGCTGGCAATGTGCATATTTGCAATTTACATGGAAAGGAGGGAAAGTCAGCTAGGGATGCTCTGTTAACCTTCAGAGCATTAAATCTCTAATAACTCTACAAAAGGAAGTGGGAAGACATATTTAGAAAATCAGCAGGAATCATCTGTAAATGTTTCCTCTTTGTTAGGTTTAAGGCAGAAAGGTATCCTCAACCTAAAATAAGTCAGTTGGACCCTCTGAGAAATTGCTGGCTTTTGTCTCAATAGACTTATCAATGTTTAGTATAACTTCCCTTATTTCTCTGGTATGAGAAGATCAGTCATGAGCAATATATGTTGTACATACCTTGGAGAATTTTCTTGGTCATCAACAATAGTTAAAAGGAGTTTTTTCCCCCTCTTATTCTAGCCCACATTGGAAGCAAGTGCTTACGCAGAAGCACCGCGTTGCAGTATACTGTGTGAATGGAGGCTGCAAAGCCCTTTGTCCTATCAGATAACCATAGATTTACTGCCCAATCCCTGGATATACCATGCCTTGCATTAGGGGATGTTAGCTCCAAGAAAGATGGTGATAAAGGGTCATTATTTCTAATTATTTGATTTATTGCTGGATGGACTTTAATGGAAATTTAATAAATACAAATAATATCATTAGAAGATGTGATTTTTAAAATTGTGTCTACCCAGGCTTTTCTCCATTTGTTCTATGAACCCAGGCTTGTAATCAATCCATAGACTCTGCAACAGCAAAAAAAGTTACACCTCTGGTGGCTAATACTTTCGGGAGTGTATATCTAGGTAGGTAGATAGATACAATTTTGTTTATTATGTTAATCACCCATACATTACATCATTAGTTTTTGATGTAGTGTCCCATGATTCACTGCTAGTGTATAACACCCAGTGCTCCATTCAGTACATGCCCTCTTTAATACCCATCACCAGGCTAACCTATCCCCCTACCCCACTGCCCTCTAGAACCCTCAGTTTGTTTCACAGAGTCCATAGTCTCTTATGGTTCATCTCCCCCTCCGACTTTACCCCCTTCATTTTTCCCTTCCTACTATCTTCTTTTTTTTTTTTTTAACATATAATGTATTATTTGTTTCAGAGGTACACGTCTGTGATTCCACAGTCTTGCACAATTCACAGTGCTCACCATAGCACATACCCTCCCCAATGTCTATCACCCAGCCATCCCATCCTTCCCACCCCCCCACCATTCCAGCAACCCTCAGTTTGTTTCCTGAGGTTAAGAATTCCTCATATCAGTGAGGTCATATGGTACATGTCTTTCTCTGATTGACTTATTTCCCTTAGCAAAATACCCTCCAGTTCCATCCACATTTTTGCAAATGGCAAGATTTCATTCCTTTTGATGGCTGCACAATATTCCCCCGTTGTGTATATATACCACATCTTTATCCATTCATCTGTCCATGGACATCTTGGCTCTTTCCACAGTTTGGCTATTGTGGATATTGTTGCTATAAACATCGGGGTTCACGTACCGCTTCAGATCCCTACATTTGTATCTTTGGGGAAAATACCCAGTAGTGCAATTGCTGGATCATAGGGTAGCTCTATTTTCAACTTTTTGAGGAACCTCCATACTGTTTTCCACAGTAGTTACACCAGCTTGCATTCCCAGCAACAGTGTAGGAGGGTTCCCCTTTCTCCACATCCTCGCCAACATCTGTCGTTTCCTGACTTGTTAATTTTAGCCATTCTGACTGGTGTGAGGTGAATATCTCATTGAGGTTTTCATTTGGATTTCCCTGATGCCAAGCGATGTTGAGCACTTATTCATGTGTTTGTTGGCCATTTGGATGTCTTCTTTGGAAAAATGTCTGTTCATGTCTTCTGCCCATTTCTTAATTGGATTCTTTGTTCTTTGGGTGTTGAGTTTGATGAGTTCTTTATAGATTTTGGATACTAGCCCTTTATCTGATATGTCATTTGCAAATATCTTCTCCCATTCTGTCGGTTGTCTTTTGGTTTTGTTGGCTGTTTCTTTTGCTGTGCAAAAGCTTTTTATCTTGAGGAAGTCCCAATAGTTCATTTTTGCCCTTGCTTCCCTTGCCTTTGGCGCTGTTTCTAGGAAGAAGTTGCTGCAGCTGAGGTCGAAGAGGTTGCTGCCTGTGTTCTCCTTTAGGATTTTGATGGACTCCTATCTCACATTGAGGTCTTTCAACCTTTTTTTTTTTAATTTATTTTTTTTATTCTTATGTTAATCCCCATACATTACATCATTAGTTTTAGATGAAGTGTTCCATGATTCATTGTTTGTGCATAACACCCAGTGCTCCATGCAGAATGTGCCCTCCTGAATACCCACCACCAGGCTAATCAACCATTTTTGAGTCTATTTTTGTGTGTGGTGTAAGGAAATGGTCCAGTTTCATTCTTCTGCACGTGGCTGTCCAATTTCCCCAACACCATTTGTTGAAGAGACTGTCTTTTTTCCATTGGACATTCTTTCCTGCTTTGTCAAAGATGAGTTGACCATAGAGTTGAGGGTCTATTTCTGGGCTCTCTATTCTGTTCCATTGATCTGTGTGTCTGTTTTTTGTGCCAGTACCATACTGTTTTGATGATTACGGCTTTGTCATAGAGCTTGAAATCCGGAATTGTGATGCCACCAGCTTTGCTTTTCTTTTTCAACATTCCTCTGGCTATGCGGGGTCTTTTCTGGTTCCATACAAATTTTAGGATTATTTGTTCCATTTCTTTGAAAAAAGTGGATGGTATTTTGATAGGGATTGCATTAAATGTGTATATTGCTCTAGGTAGTATAGCCATCTTCACAATATTTGTTCTTCCAATCCATGAGCATGGGACGTTTTTCCATTTCTTTGTGTCTTCCTCAATTTCTTTCATGAGTATTTTATAGTTTTCTGAGTACAGATTCTTTGCCTCTTTGGTTAGATTTATTCCTAGGTATCTTATGGTTTGGGGTGCAATTGTAAATGGGATTGACTCCTTAATTTCTCTTTCTTCTGTCTTGTTGGTGGTGTATATAAATGCCACTGATTTCTGTGCATTGATTTTATATTGTGCCACTCTACTGAATTCCTGTATGAGTTCTAGCAGTCTTGGGGTGGAGTCTTTTGGGTTTTCCACATAAAGTATCATATCATCCACAAAAAGTGAGAGTTTCAATTCTTTGCCAATTCAGATGCCTCTTATTTCTTTTTGTTGTCTGATTGCTGTGGCTAGGACTTCTGGTACTATGTTGAAGAGCAGTGGTGATAGTGGACATCCCTGCCATGTTCCTGACCTTAGGGGGAAAGCTCTCAGTTTTTCCCCATTGAGAATGATATTTGCTGTGGGTTTTTCATAAATGGCTTTTATGATATTGAGGTATGTACCCTCTATGCCTATACTCTGAAGAGTTTTGATCAAGAAAGGATGCTGTACTTTGTCAAAAGCTTTTTTCTGCATCTATTGAGAGGATCATATGATTCTTGTTCTTTCTTTTATTAATGTATTGTATCACACTGATTGATTTGCAGATGTTGAACCAACCTTGTAGCCCAGGGATAAATCCCACTTGGTCGTGGTGAATAATCCTTTTAATGGACTGTTGGATCCTATTGGCTTATATTTTGGTGAGAATTTTTGCATCCGTGTTCATCAGGGATATTGGTCTGTAATTCTCCTTTGTGATGGGGTCTTTGTCTGGTTTTGGGATTAAGGTAATGCTTTCCTCATAAAAGGAGTTTGGAAGTTTTCCTTCCATTTCTAGTTTTTGGAATGGTTTCAGAAGAATAGGTATTAATTCTTCTTTAAATGTTTTGTAGACTACTCCTGGGAAGTCATCTGGTCCTGGGCTCTTGTTCATTGGGAGATTTTTTATTACTGCTTCAATTTCCCTAGTGGTTATGGGTCTGTTCAGGTTTTCTATTTCTTCCTGGTTCAGTTTTGGTAGTTGATACATCTCTAGGAATGCATCTATTTCTTCCAGATTATCGAATTTGCTGGCATAGAGTTGCTCATAATATGTTCTTATAATTGTTTGTATTTCTTTGGTGTTGGTTGTGATCTCTCCCCTTTCATTCATGATTTTATTTATTTAGGTCCTTTCTCTTTTCTTTTTGATAAGTCTGGCCAGGAGTTTATCAGTCTTATAATTCTTTCAAAGAACCAGCTCCTAGTTTCGATGATCTGTTCTACTGTTCTTTTGGTTTCTATTTCATTGATTTCTGCTCTGATCTTTATTATTTCTCTTCTCCTGCTGGATTTAGGCTTTATTTGCTGTTCTTTCTCCAGCACCTTCAGGTATAGGGTTAGGTTGTGTATTTGAGACCTTTCTTGTTTCTTGAGAAAGGCTTGTATTGCTATATACTTTCCTCTTAGGACTGCCTTTGCTGCATCCCAAAGATTTTGAACAGTTGTGTTTTCATTTTCATTTGTTTCCATGAATTTTTTAAATTCTTCTTTAATTTCCTGGTTGACCCATTCATTCTTTAGTAGGATGTTCTTTAGCCTCCATGTATTTGAGTTCTTTCCGAGTTTCCTCTTGTGATTGAGTTCTAGGTTCAAATCATTGTAGTCTGAAAATATGCAGGGAATGGTCCCAGTCTCTTGGTACTGGTTGAGACCTGATTTGTGACCTAGGATGTGATCTGTTCTGGAGAATGTTCCATGGGCACTAGAGAAGAATGTGTACTCTTTTGCTTTGGGATGGAATGTTTTGAATATATCTGTGAAGTCCATTTGGTCCAGTGTGTCATTTAAAGTCTTTATTTCTTTGTTGGTCTTTTGCTTAGATGAACTGTCCATTTCAGTGAGGGGGGTGTTAAAGTCCCCCACTATTATTGTATTGTTGTGGATGTGTTTCTTTGCTTTTGTTATTGATTGGCTTATATAATTGGCTGCTCCCATGTTAGGATATTCAAAATTGTTAGATCTCCTTTTGGATAGACCCTTTAAGTAAGATATAGTGTCCTTCATATTCTCTTATTCTAGTCTTTGGTTTAAAATCTAATTTGTCTGATATAAGGATTGCCTCCCAAGCTTTCTTTTGGTGTCCATTAGCATGGTAAATGGTTTTCCACCCCCTCACTTTCAATCTGGGGGTGTCTTTGGGTCTAAAATGAGTCTCTTGCAGGCAGCATATCGATAGGTCTTTTTTTTTATCCATTCTGATAGTCTTTGTCTTTTGATTGGGGCATTTAGCTCACTTACATTCAGGGTTACTATTGAAAGATAGGAATTTTGTGCCATTGTATTGCCTGTAAGGTGAGTGTTACTGTATATTGTCTGTGTTCCTTTCTGGTCTATGTTATTTTTAGGCTCTCTCTTTGCTTACAGGACCCTTTTCAATATTTCTCATAGGGCTGGTTTCGTGTTTGCAAATTCCTTTAGTTTTTGTTTGTCCTGGAAGCTTTTTATCTCTCCTTCTATTTTCAATGACAGCTTAGCTGGATATAGTATTCTTGGCTGCATATTTTTCTCATTTAGTGCTCTGAATATATCATGCCAGTCTTTCTGGCCTGCCAGGTCTCTGTGGATATGTCTGTTGCCAATATAATGTTTCTACCTTTGTTGGTTACATATCTCTTGTCCCGAGCTGCTTTTAGGATTTTCTCTTTGTCTCTGAGACTTGTAAGTTTTACTATTAGATGTTGGGGTGTTGACCTATTTTTATTGATTTTTGAGAGGGGTTCTCTGTGCTTCCTGGATTTTGGTGCCTGTTTCCTTCCCCAAATTAGGCAAGTTCTCTGCTATAATTTGCTCCAATATACCTTCTGCCCTTCCCTCTCATTCTTCTTCTGGGATCCCAATTATTCTAATATTGTTTCATCTTATGGCATCACTTATCTCTCGAATTCTGCCCTCATGATCCAATAGTGGTTTATCTCTCTTTTTCTCAGCTTCTTTATTTTCCATCGTCTGGTCTTCTATATCACTAATTCTCTTTTCTGCCTAATTTATCCTAGCACTTAGAGCCTCCATTTTTTATTGCACCTCATTAATAGCCTTTTTAATTTCAACTTGGTTAGATTTTAGTTCTTTTATTTCTCCAGAAGGGTTTCTCTAATATCTTCCATGCTTTTTTCAAGCCCAGCTAGTATCTTTAAAATCATCATTCTGAACTCCAGTTCCGACATCTTATTAATGTCTTATTTATTAGGTCCCTGGCAGTCGGTACTACCTCTTGTTCTTTTTTTTTTGAGGTGATTTTTTTCCATCTTGTCATTTTGTCCAGAGAGTAGATGAATGAGAGAACAAAAATGCTAACAGATTAACAGTGACCCCAGAAAACTATACACTAAACAAATCAAAAGAACTGAAACCAGGGGAAAAGAAAGGGAAAGAAAGAAAAAAAAGAAATAGTAAAAAGATTTAAAAAAAAAGAGTATGATCAAATATGATCAGGCTGGTGCATTGATCAGTGCCACACACTAGATTTTGGGCGTATTTTGGTCTGTTAGAAGAAAGTGTCTCCCAAAGTTTTAAACAAAGAAAAACTTATGTATGTACAAAAATAAGGGCTAATACGATGAAGGGATGGAATATGACTGTAAAGATGAAAATTATAAAAGATTTTACAAAAGGAATTAATAAGATAAGAAGTTGGTTGAAATAAGAAAGAAAAGGAATTTAAAAAAAAGTGGGGGAGAAAATGTGATGAGGCAGGAGACTAGAACAAAGCCATACACTAGAGATTTAGGGTATATTTTGGTCTGTTAGAAGAAACTGTATGCCAAAAGTTTAAAGAGAGGACAACTTATATGTATATGAAAAATAAGGTTAACTACTATGAAGGGATAGAATATGACTCTAAAAATGAAAAATAAAAATGTTTTTTTAAAAAAGGGATTGATAAGATGTTGGTTGAAAAAGGGGAAAAGAAAAATTTAAAAAAAAAATTAAAAAAAATAACTTTGAAAGACTAATGAATCATGGGGGAAAAAGCCATGAATTCTATGTGCAGTATTTCCCTAGTGCTGAGGTTCTGCAGTTCTCATTGATCGGTAAACTTGGTCTTGGCTGGCTGTTCTTGCTGATCTTCTGGGGAGGGGCCTGTTGCCATGGTTCCCAAATGTCTTTGCCGGAGGTGGAATTGCCCCGCCCTTGCCCGGTCTGGGCTAAGTAATCTGCTCGGGTTTGCTCTTGGGAGCTTTGGTTCCCTGCGAGCTTTCCGTACAGCTTTGGAGGCCGAGAGTGAAAATGGCAGCCTCCCAATCTCCACCCCAGAGGAGCCGAGAACTCGGGGCCCCACCCCTCAGTGTGCCCCCAGAGAAAAGCAGTCAGTCACTCCCATCTCCCTGGTCTCCGGCCACATTCCATGCTCACCCGGCCTGTGACCGAGCATTTCTATCTCTGGCACACAACCCTGTGTGGAGTCTCCAAACCCGGCAGGGTCCTGCGGTGTGCTCCTGCGCTGCTCCTCCTGGGGGAGGAAGGAGAGTCTCCCCGGATCTGCCACTTATTGGGTCCCTGCTGGAGGAGCAGTGACCCGACTATGCCGCCGATCACAGTTTATGGCAACCCCAAGCTAAGAGCCCACTCTTCGGCTCTGTCTCTGCAGCCGGCTTCCCCGCTCTGACACCTGGGAGCTCTGCTGCACTCAGCCACCCCTGGTCTTTCTGTAACTTCCAGGGTCCTGAGACCACACTCTCCCCATGAGGGTTCCACCCACTGCTTAGCCACTGGAGCGATGTCCCTCAGCGGAGCAGACTTCTAAAAGTTCTGATTTTGTGCTCCGTGGCTCTATCACCTGCCAGAAGTGGCCGATGGAGGCCCCCTCCCCCGCCGTGTATTCTCCCGAATGTCGCCTCAGATTCACTTCTCCACACGTCCTACCTTCCAGAAAGTGGTTGCTTTTCCATTCATAGAGTTGCTGCTATTCTTTTCTTCGATCTCCTGTTGAGTTCGTAGGTGTTCAGAATGGTTTGATCCCTATCCAGCTGAATTCCTGGGACCAGACAAAATTTAGATCTCCTACTCCTCTGCCATCTTGCTCCTCCCCCTCATAGATATAAATTTGACTATAAATGCATTTGATGTGTATAGACTGTAAATCTTGAAAAAATCTGAATAGGACTTTCCATTTCATCTCCATTTCATCCTCTTTAATCTCCTCCTGTTTCCCCACAATGAGCAGCTACTGAAGAACTTTTGCCTTCCTAACATCCCCCTAGTCACACATTTCCCAAATTCAGGCTACCTGACCCTCTTCTTTCTTCCTCTTCTTCCCTCCCCCTTCCCAATCTTCTGATTCTCAATTTAAGAAACAAAATAAATAGAAAAAAAGAAAAAATTCAAATACAGAGAACAGACGGCTGCCAGAGGAGTTGTGGAGGGGGATGGATGAAATAAATAAAGGAAATTAAAATTGTAACTACATCGTGAACACTAAGTAATATATAGAATTGTTGTCTGCCTGCAACTAACACTGTATGTCAACTACACTTTAATAAAAAAAATGAATAAACACAAACACACGCAAATATCAAGGAACCAGGCTGCTCAAAGAGAATGGCGGGTGGGGGCAAGGGAGTGGACATCAAGAATTCTATTCAGCAGGAAGAGAGAAAGTAAAAATGCTGAGTACCTTCACAAGTACTCAGTACCTGCAAGTCTTTTAGCTCTGTCACACATATGAGCAATAGCTGTAATAAAAGGGAATTAGAAATGCTCAAATTTGCCCACAGATGAAGGGAAAAGAGAGCAGTCTTTTTTGGCTTGGGCAAAAGAAATGGGAGGACCAAGGGGAAGTGAGTAGAAGAGTAGCATTCGTAGTGATGGTAGTAATAATGACCACAGGCATCATCACCTTCATAGCAGCATCTGTATATTGAGCATTTCCTATATTCCAAGAACAGAACTGGGCACACTGCATATACTGTTTAATTTTCACAACACATTTAGCATGGGGGGGAGAGGAAGCTCATGTAACTTCCACATAGCAAGTAAATGGAGGTTTCTAGTGGTTAATTGGTTCACGTTTATGAGCCAGGAAGTGCTAGCCCTAGAATTTGAACTCAGGCTGTCTCAGAAATTCTATGCTCTTCCTGCTAAGGTTATCCTGCTTCCTGAAGTAAGGCCCTAGAGCTGGGCTGGTGTGGCTGAGGGTGGTTATTGTTGGTTATGGCTGCTCAGAATCCCTTTACACCTTTCACAGATTCCCTTCCCTTTCTCTGTGGAAAGGTGTCTTCCTACTCCATATGGTACCTCTGGCTAATAGAGGACCATGGAGCTGATACTTGGCCTATCATAGTATTTTGTGCCTTAGCAAATGAGCAAATCAGGCCAATCAGGGTTATTTCTGACACTTTTTATTCATAGATGCTGGAAGTAAGAGTGTTCCTTCCTCCAGGGTCACTAAGCTAGGATGATATACTTCTGGATCTGCTTTGCTTTACACATTCCCCTTGACTGCCCTCCCCCACCCCCACCCCCCCCACACACACCCACCCACCCACAAAAAGAATGATGCTAATCCATGGGGTGGAGAGGGTAGAAAACAAAACACAGAGCTGCAAGAGACTGGGGAGATAAAGAGAAGAGTCATTATAGTCTGTAGAGCTAAGGCAACACCTAGACCTCAAATGCTGAGCTAAGGAATTTCTGTGTTTTAGTAAAGCTCATTTGGGTTGGGTTTTTACCACTGAGAACTGAGGCATAACTAACACAGCTTTCAAGAATAGGGAGGACTTTGATGAGAAGAATAGTTGAAATAGAGGGAAGGGAAGAGAGTAAAAGGAGATAGAAAAGCTCAGGGTTATTTCAGGGAACAAAATGTTCTAGTTCAGCATTTGCATAAGTTAGTGAAGTGGAGGGGTGAAAGAGACACCTGGGGAAGTAAGTGGGGGGTCATTGGGAGTCCCAAGTTGAGTCCTTAGGAAAGTGCTACTGTTAATATTGAGTGTGTGAAAATCCTAGGTTGAGGCAAAGCACAGCTCAGAGGAACTATGAATGTTGTTGCAATTTAGCTGTGAGCCCACTGTTATGTTGCCTGTCAAATGCTTTTATTATTTGATTGCCTTTAGGCTAGGCACACAGTTCCGATAGCTGTCACCACTCCTTAATTTCTCAAGCATAACCTGCTCCCCTCCTTTTCATGATCTGCTTGGCCTCCTGAAAGCACCTAAGAAACATTTGTGCTTTCTATCTGTTCACTGTCCATCATTCCAGTTGGATAAAGTTAAATTGTATTACTCCTCCAAGTCATTTACATCATGTCCTATGGTGTTTCTTTGCTCAGAGGGTCTGTCACTCTTGCAATTCAATAGATGTAGTTATACTTGAGGGTTGTCATGTTCATTTGGACTGAGGAATGCCTTGTACTCTCTTCTTTGTATTTCTAAGTCCCACCTTAACTTGAAAGCCTGCCTTCCCAAGCCCCTAGGTCCACCAGGACTTTCTCTGTTATCTTTCCTTACCTCACCAGCCTCCCCTGACAGCTGGGGAACTACTTCAGTAAGTCAAGTTAATTCACAAATTTAGTGTTTAGTTGTACTTTTTTCAGTTACTTGTTTAAAATTTTTAATTTCTGGGCGCCTGGGTGGCTCAGTCGTTAAGCGTCTGCCTTTGGCTCAGGTCATGATCCCAGGGTCCTGGGATCGAGTCCCACATTGGGCTCCCTGCTCGGCAGGAAGCCTGCTTCTCCCTCTCCCACTCCCCTTACTTGTGTTCCTGCTCTTGCTGTCTCTCTCTGTCAAATAAATAAATAAAATCTTTAAAGAAAAAAATTCTTAATTTCTATTAAAGGAGATTGCCAACTCCTTAAGGGCAGAGATCATGTCTTATAATTTGCTGTATCTTTCCATAGTCTGGAGGACACCCTGGGAGCCTCAGTAGACTTACTGGCTCATGACAATAAGCCATGTAATACCATCTGTTAATAAATCTCAAGTGTTACATGAATCATTTGGAGAAAATTCATCTCCTTCCATCTCTTAGTGTCTTTTCATAATGTTGAGCCATAGTGAAAGAGTCAGATTTTGATCACAATTCAGACTTCTTTTCATGAGCCTGAGATAGAATATTAAAGTGAGTACATCTGACTTCTAATTTGGATCCAGCTCCTCCAAGTCCGGAAAATGGAACATCCTCAGCTTCTGCGAGGGCAAAAGGGAGTTTGAGCCAGAGTGAGGCATAGCTTTGATGTTCCCTTCTGTACTCTACAAGCACTCTTTGTACAAGGCTGTTTAAAGAGAAGAACATGAGTTTTGATCTAATAAAATCTATTTTCCCGGGACTTGTATCTGTTCTTTTCTAGGCAGACCTTTAGAATCTATGTCATTTTCAATTTTAATTATCTTTGAAATGAAAGGGAACCTTAAATACAACATCTTCCAAATAAAAGGGAAGATTTTTAGAGAAACAATCACTTTCCAAGGCACTTGCTCTCTCAATTTTTCCCTGTTCATCCATATTCTGATTTTGAAGGTCTGTAAAGCAGGTTCATGGCTATGACCTTGTCTGTAAGTGTGGAAAAACATACTTTGGTCAGTTAATTCCCATTGCATGGAAAGCTCCCTAGGGTATATTTATCTTCTAAATGGCAGGATGTCTCGAGAGGGGTTGTATGTTGAAATGGCAGGCACTTTTGCACATGCACAGAGAGGACATCACTACTTTGAGGAGCCTCACTCAAGCAGTTATTCACAGAGCTGAGCCCCATGGGGATGGCCACAAAGTAAGCAGAGCTCAGCACCTGGCCAGTAGTCACCCACACACCTCACTGCATCCGTGCAAGTGTGTTAGGGCCCCCAAAGTCAGGAACAGGACTGAACTTCCAGACACCCACAGACCCTTGCCTGAAGGAAGCAAAGCTAACAGTTCATAAGTCCGTAATAA
This sequence comes from Mirounga leonina, assembly GCF_011800145.1. NCBI lineage: Eukaryota > Metazoa > Chordata > Mammalia > Carnivora > Phocidae > Mirounga > Mirounga leonina. The sequence continues at coordinate 14,353,616 of NW_023270855.1, forward strand.
GCTTTTTTACCTTAAAGTATTTGCTTCTGCGCTCCAGCTATTTTAACAAGGACTATCATTTCACACACCGTTGTCGCCAAAATGTGACAGTGTTTGCCCCACACTTAGATGGAAAGAGCTCACAGCTCGTAAGTCTGTAATAGGATCCTGTATTAAAACACGTGCTTCACCAGTCTGGTGATTGCGGCCTTCACCATCATTTCACACACTGTTGTCTTGGTAACACGGCGGTGTTTGTGGAACTTCACTGCATCTACTCTGAGACCCAATCTTGCCCTCCATCTAATAGGGTGGGAATGTGATGGGTATGTACTCTCACGAAAGGTTGACCTGTATGGATTTTTCAAAACACTGCTTGTTTGCCTCCTGGGAAGCCTTCTGATGCTTTTACAAGGCCAGTGTGCTGTCTTCTCCCATGTAGTCTGAGGTCAAGTGAACAAGATCCTTTGGCAGGCATCGTGGATATTAATGTACTTCCCCAAACTGGGGTGAGGAATGTTTAGATTGGGAGGCAATCAGACAAAATGTGATATTCCTCCCTAGATAACTTACTTCCAAGGCTCTTGTCATTATAGTTTATGAATTCCTAATGTGTGCCAAGCATTTCACGTATAATCTTCTCAACAAATTCAGGAGGAAAGTGATAATATCCCAACCGTCTAATTAACAAGGTCATTCCTTTAGAACCAAGACTTAAACCTGGGGCTGAGTCAAAAGGTTCTCTACTCTATTACATTGCCTATGGCCATATTTGTTGCTTTAAATCACCAGTTCCTTCCAGAATAGAATCTCAAAGGTAATCACACCTAAAAGGGAGAAACATCACTTAAATTGTTGAAGAAACAGCCTTGAAAATGCAGCCAGACAACCTGATTTTGCTCCCAACTGACTTTATTATGCTGGACATGTCATTTCACCTCTCAAAATCAATTTCCTTAGCTAGGCCTGTTTTTCTCTTTCATAAAAGAAATAAGTTTGATTAGGCAATTTTTAAGTTTGCTCCCACCTCTCTGAAGGTTCATGATTCTATGAGGTCATTTTAGTTTTCTTGCTAAGGAACAATTTTTTTAACTTGTTGGATTTCTAAGACAAGATCTTTTAGAGCTAGAGATCAATACAGTTTGGTTTCATTTGCCACATTCCACAGAGCTATTTCTTTTCCTTCATTTTTTCTCACTGGCCCAGAGACTCAGTTTTTGACCTGAGGGAACTCATACAGGCAGGAGAGACACACTGCTCCGGTCCCCAAGCCCACCTTCTGGTGCATTTGATGACATTCAGCCAGTTTTCCCACTTCAGGGGCACATCTTCCTTTGTGCTGGCCTTCAGTCAATACTTCCGCTCCATTAGTTCCCAGCTAGATGCACTCAGGACTCAGGATCAAGGGGAGAAAGGAAAAAAAAAAAAAAGGCCTTTTCACAGTGGTCTGACCTTAGCAGATGGCATCTGCAATTTGATCACTATGATCAGCTTATATTGTCCTCAATAGACAAAGTTAAGTTCCTGCCTCCAGACCTTTGCGCTTGGTATTCTTGCCACCTAGAATTATCTACTCCAGATACCCACATGGTTCAATTCTTTTAGGTTTCAACTCAAATATCTCATTGAGATCTACCCTGTAGGATCTGGCCAGCCAACCTGTCAAAAGTCTAAAGTATCTCTTCTCTTCCCTTGCCCCTAACACCTCTAGTCCTTTCTGTCACTTTTTTATAGTATGCTAGGCATTATATACATATATCTATCTTACATATATTTATATTTAGTCTCCTGTATTGTGTACTATATATTTTAGGTAATTTTTTTTATCACCTGTGTCTCCCACAAGTATGTAAATTCCATGAGGGAATGGATCTGTGTGTTTTGTTTGCTGGTCTATCTCCAGTGCTTAGACCAATGCTTAGAACGTTGCAAGTACTCAGTAAATATTTCATAATTGAATACCCACAAAATAACAACTGTGGAGTTCTATTACCTCCCACTTAAAAAATATCAGCTCCCTCAAGCCACCCCAAAGAAAAATATACATTTATAAACAGTCAATATTTTCTCAATATAGTGTATAACATGGGAATAAAAACATCTTTAGTGAACTTTGTTATTGTTATATTCCCTTCATTAAAAATTAATAAATCCCCTTAAATAAAAATTAGCACCCTTGTGAAACAATGTCAGTGATGAGCCTCTTTTTCCTTCAAGACTATAAGCATTATGACCCTCTTCCACAAAAATTCTGGAGCTGCTACTATGAAATAGCATTGTTTTCTGTTTTATACTTAACCCTGAAAGGAGAATGAGGAATTAAAGGGGGAAAAAAACCCACCCTGTCACTCAAATACCAACTATGGAGTGAAATAGTATATGAAATTCAGTTTCCTTTGTGTGGGTAATTCATTGAAATAACATGATTCAAGCAAAAATCTTACCCTTTAATTCCCTTATTTGACTCTCTGAGGTGTTAGCAAGGTTGTTCCTACCTAACTTAGACAAAGGGTATTTGACCACTAAGTGCTCAGCGTTCAATAAAAAATGGTCTTGGTGAACTAACTCCTCACAGTGTGAGCTCCAAATCTTACTCATTCCAAGCAAGAAATTATCTTTTGAAAAATGAAAGCTAAGAGACCTATAGGTGTTATAAATTTTTCAAGAACTTTAGATAGATAATGAAAAAGGGCAGAATATGTTATGTTTCTCCCTAGTTAGCAGGTTCCCCTCCCCAATTAAAGTTATAAAATAAAGAATTACTACCCAAAATTGTATACCAAGTTTTAAGAATAAATGATCATTAAATTTCCTAAGGAAATTGTTAAATTTCTATGGGAATTTAATCATGAATCTTTGCTAATTTTACTAGGTAATACATAAATATCTTTGCCCCCCCCCACCTGACATACTTCACCTATTTGTTCTAATACAGAGTAGATATGTCTTTTACAATAGGTTTTCTGCTTTATAAATGACTCCAAAATCTTAGTGATTTAACACAGTAAAAGTTTGTCCTTTTTTCACATCACTGTTGAATGTCTAGCAGGGTGAAAGGGGAGGCCTGTGCTCTGTAGTTAGTCAGGGCCCCCCAGCTCATTCTCCTTGTGACATGTCCATGTTACAGATGTGGCTCCATCATAACCAAGAAAGATGACAAAGGAGGAAAATGATACAGAGAGAGATTTAATGGTCCACACCTCAAAAAGGCAAACATTCCAGTGGCCAGAACCTAGTCACATGACCCCACCTAACTGTAAAGGGCTAGAATGAAGCTGAGCTATTGACTCAAGCAGAAGAGGAAAAAATGGGCCATAGTGCTCCCCAGTGATCTCTGCAACAGTGTGATCTCATTTATACCGTTCTAAACCTTTGAATGTAATATTGACACACAAGTCCGCAAAGCAGTCTTCCTCAGTCTCTATCAGCACATCACATGGCCTAAGGCTCACATAAGAAGAGGTGTAGTAGTCCCTCCTTATCTGCAGAGGATACATTCCAAGACCCCCAGTGGATGCCTGAACTGCATGTAGTACTGAGCTCTCTATATACTGTGTTTTTCCTATACATACATATGATAAAGTTTAATTTGTAAATTAGGCAGAGTTAAAGATGAATAATTAGGGGCACCTGGTGGCTCAATTGGTTAAGCATGCAACTCTTGATCTCAGCTCAGGTCTTGATCTCAGGGTCATGAGTTCAAGCCCCACATTGGGCTCCACACTGGGCATGGAGCCTACTTGAAAAAAAAGATTAATAATAACTTTAAAAAAATCAAACAATTGTAACAATATACTGTATAAAAGTTATGTGAATGTGGTTCTCCCTTTGAAAATATTTTACTGCACTGAACTCATTCTTCTTGTGATGGTGTGAGGTGGTGAAACAACTATGAGATGAGAGGCAGTGAGGTGAATCACGTACACATTGTGACGTAGTGTCAAGCTACTACGGAGCTTCTGACCATATGTCAGAAGGAGCATCATCTGCTTTGGACTGCAGTTGACTATGGGTAACTGGAACCACGGAAAACAAAACTGCAGATAAGGGGGGTACTATTATACTACATTTAAGATTGTGTTGCCTTAACACAAGTCATAGTGAGAGGAAGAAATAATTTTAAGTAAAGGAAATATGGTTGGATTTAGAGTCAAATCCCTAGATTCCACTAATTTCTGTTTGGATAAGTCGGTTACCTTCCCTGCGATGTTCTAAGACTCGGATGAGAAGATTTTCCATTCTCCGACTTGTAAAAAGGGCCCCTCTTTTCTCCTGACTGCAAATACAGGCTTGTTTGCATTTTCTGTGACACTTGGAAAATAGGTCTGTGACATTGTGGGTTAGGATCTGGCCTAAACACCAGTATAACAAAGTATTTCTCCGCTTCTGTCTCCATTTTATAGCATAAAACATTTCACTGATATGGGAATAACTACTGTGATGAATGGAAACTTTGTGCTATTCCCAGCTCCTTGTAAGCCCTGAATACTTGTCCCTCTTTCTTTGGGGTGGTTCTTTCCAGGAGCCCTGAGTAGGTAGCTCTCTCACCCATGTGCACTGTTCCCAATGCTTGCTCAACACTCAAGAGGGACCCTTGGCAGATTCCCAGGATTTCCTCTCGAACAGCTCTCTCGTCTTCAGCACTCTGTCCTGTGAACTCCAGCCATCTTGGTTCTGCCCCAAATCTTAGCTCCATCTCCTTAACCCAGTGTGTCTGTCAGACCCTGGCTCAGTCTCCTCTTCTTGTATTGTGACCTGGAAATCCTTTGGGGCAGTAAGCTGACATGATCCTAAGGCTCATCTCATTTGTTTCCTCTTTGAGAGATCACCATCCTTCATTGCCTGATGTCTGTTATCTTGAAAACCACTTTCATGTATTTTGTCCAGTTTTTTTTTTATTGTTTCTAATAGGAAAGTAAATGCAGTACCTATTATGTCACCTTGGATGGAAGAAGTTCCCTAGGTGCTATTTAAATATGGTGAGAAATTTACCTACCCCTTCAGAATTTAGTGGGGTTTTTTTCTGTATATTGGATATAATATTATTTATAAGCCTGTGTATATTGTCTTCTACCTGGCAGACTCCTCATTCTTATTCACTTTCTTCACATATGAAATTGTCAATTTGAAACGAAAACATGTCAAACACATACATTCCCTTTTATTCGTTTTTTCTTTTTAAGAAGACCTGGCTATCATTTCTCAACATACACTTTAGATTGTAACACATTTTTTGAACACATTTATGAGAATAACCCAATAAGCACTTGGATTCTTAAATACACGGTGAAAAGAAAGATAATACACAAAGTTTTCTCACTCGAGGACACCCCGTGTGCAAGCACAACATAGTTAATTCTGTCTTCAGTCTAGACAGCAAACAGAGGCCAGAAATAGCATTAAAGGCTTTTCTGAGCCAGAGAAAGTTAAAACTGACTGGAGAATGTGATCTACGATGAGTGCTTTTTGCCTGAATCACCAGTTGTTTGGCCTTACACCCAGAGAAATGTGTTCTTGACATAGACAACCTGGCAGACAGACCATCTTGATCAAAGACGTAGTCATAACATTTACTGCCTTCTTGTAGCATCTTGAGACAGTACTGACAGAAAAGAGTGTCCCAGTTTCCCATGACAGATAGAAATCCACTCCTTGACAATTTGGAAATAATCACACAAAACACCATCTTGGCAAAGTGTGCTCAAGGAGTTTGTTTTTCTAACTGATAAAATTTTAACTAAATGGCCATTTGAACATAATCTTTAGACTCAAAATGATTTCATTTCTGCCAAGTCAGAATTGCTATGGGACCCATTTAGTTTGCTTAGAAAACTGTTTTTGTTAGGTTGGTTCTCAGGTTGCTAACCTGGGAGACATGCCAGTTACAGACACACAACTCCATCCAGAATTGGGGTCCATGTTTTGTAGTGGAAGAATTTGAAGACCTATCAGGAAACCAGCTCTTTAGCTCAAAGGTGGAAAACTTTGACACATACTTGTTTTGCAAACCGCTTTTCCAGGAATATTCCTCTGATCTACAGAATAGTGTTTTTATTCAAGGTTTTCCACACCTGAACTCAAACCTCCCCAAAAGCATGTTTCTTTACACATGTCTAGTAGAATCAGATAGAGATGTAAAAATGTCTTTTGCTATTGAAAATAGAAAATCTGGTATGGCTAATTGTAACTACCTAGCCCTCTCTTCTGCCTCTTTCCTGCTAAGAAACAATTTCCCTCCCTAGTCAAGACCAGGGCTAGGAACTGTTGTACCCATTTCACAGAAAGTAGTGATTCCTTTGTAGATGGACATGCGACACAAAGTAGGCTAATTGGGGTCTCTCCTCATTTCTCTTCTAAGGGGAATGTCAGAGTGTTTTCCTTCTCTGTCTGGTCAGAGACTGAATAAAATACCCATTCACTGAAGGAGCCTGTCCATAGATTGACTGAGTGGAGTTGGCATGTTGAAGAAGGAAAGAGACCAAAAAAAAAAGTGTGAAAATGGCAGTTCAGTCCTTGTTTTCATCCCTTATCCTTCTAGGAGTTTGGAAATAGGAAACAAAAACCTACTGAATCTTATAATGTTTGACATTGAGTATTTGTCATTTGACTATATATGAGCATTCTAAGTAATACAAACAGATGGGTTTTAAGATACTAATTTATTTTTTCATCTTGATTAAAGGCATCACTAATACTTTAAAAAAATTTTAAGCAGAGAAAATCTTATTACTCATATATGAGAGATTTGGTATGGTAAACAAGAGAGATGGTTAAACAATTTTAGAATTTTATTGTAAAAAAATAAAACACATGAAAAATGAATAAAAGCCAAATATAGTATTTTCCTTATGAATAAAAGATAAAAATATCAAATAACTTGTTATCACATAATGTGGTCTACACCATTTTATCTTCTTTTAGTGAAAGTTCTAAAATGGTCTATAAGAAAACAAAACTTGCTAAGAGATATTCTCTTTGCCTGAGGTAGAAATAAAAATGAAATGAAGAGCCATAGAACGTCCAAGCTCTAAAGAAGGAGAAACACACCCTGTGGGAAATTCAAGGTCATGTCTAAGATGTCTCAGGGATTTTCAAGGCCACATTTCCAATTTTTCTCTTTTCCTTCCTTGCAAAGCCCCTTTGCTCCTACCAGCCCCATGTACTCCAGCTGCAACAGGCAGCTCTTTGCCTTCCCAGACCACCATGGTGGCTGTTTCTTCAACTCAGAGGAATCCATGATGCCGATTTTCTGAGTATTAGCTTTAAAGTAAAAATATGTATTGAGTTCCCTATTATAAAAGCATGCCCAAAGCACGCAAAATAAGTAGAAAAAAAATCATTCATGGTTTCCTATCCCAGTGATAACTGCAACAGTTTGGCTTATGTATATCCTTGCATAGGTTTTATTACTCTTTTATGTTGTAATCTTATGGTACACAAGTGTGCACCCCCTCCCCACCCTGCCTTTCCTCTAAACATTGACTCAGAAGTATTTTCTTATGTTATCCTTAGCTCTTGATGCCTCTATTTTATTTGCTGGCTGAAGAATAATACTGAATAATATTTCCACTTTTTTATGAGTATAAATAATCACATAGCTAGGTAGTTATCTATGTATATAAACATGTTCTGTTAATACTACCTCCTAAAAGTTTGTATATAAACTTCTAGAAATAAAATTGATACAGAGGAAAGCCTCATAACATCAAATTTCTTCTACATGATAGAAAATCTAAAGAGAACATAAATGAAAGAATTATTTTTAAAAAACTATTAGAAAATATCTTTGGGGTTTAAAAAAAAGGACAAGAAACTTAAAAAAAAATACTGACCAAGCTTTCTAAGTGCTATAGAAATGAAAGTATTCTTACTCTAGTAGGCTTTCTGAATTTCAAAATTAAAAAAAAAATAATGTTATTAAAGGTAAGGGAAAAAATCGGAGTGGCGCCTCAGACTGCTAGCATTTTGTGTTTCAGGTAAGGCAAAATTAGGAAACTATTCAGAAATGATGATTAGAAATTCAATTTTTATTTAAAAATAAATATATCAAAAATAGGTTCTAGATTGGTTAAAAATTTTTAAGTAGCAAGAGATCATCTAAAAGATGATTTAAATATTGGGTAGGGAATTAGAGGAGAGCTGGGAGTCGCAAGAAGACTAAAATAGGTTCTAGATTGGTTAAAAATTTTTAAGTAGCAAGAGATCATCTAAAAGATGATTTAAATATTGGGCAGGGAATTAGAGGAGAGCTGGGAGTCTCAAGAAGACTAAAATAGGTTCTAGATTGGTTAAAAATTTTTAAGTAGCAAGAGATCATCTAAAAGATGATTTTAATATTGGACAGGGAATTAGAGGAGAGCTGGGAGTCTCAAGAAGACAATGATTTTACTATGCAAAAATTATCAATTTTTCCATGATCAAAAAAAATCCCATCACACAAGTAACAGGAATAAAAGCACATATTTATAGGATATATGACTTGGAGAAAGTTAATATACTTAAAATATAATAAGATGGTATCAATCAATAAAAAATGAAACCCCATCCCAGATGAAAAAAGGACAGAACAGATATGCTGACAGTTGTGACAGAGGGAGAAATAACCAATAAATATTTGGAAAGATAAACCCAGATAAATATGAGAACATATCTTTAACCATTTGTTTAGTAAATGCCTTCTAAAATGATATGGCCAGAATAATGTTTCCCAAATTTAAAAAAATGAAGATTCCTAGGCTCAGTCCATTTCAATTATTATCAATTAGGTTGACTGTGAAGCCCACTGATGTTCCTGTGTATACATCTAAGGATGAGGGTTATACCAAAACCCTATTTTAAGAAATACAGGTCTAGAGGTTTTAATAGTGAGAATAGGCCCTCTTGTGTGATCTTGGTGAGGTTGTTAATTTCTTATAACTTTCTTGGAGGGCTGTCTGGCAATACATGTTAAAATTTTAAATAGGCATACTCTTTAATCCAGCAGTGTTACTTAAAATTTTAAAACAATTTTTGTTGAATATTTAAGGAAATTGTCAGATAATTGGGTCAAGATATAGATAATGTAGTGTTTCCAGGCATTATTTATAATAGCACAAACCTAGAACCAAACTAATTGTCCACTGGAAGAGGATTGGTTATATTAATGTACAGTCATCCAGTAGGATACTAAGCTACCATATAAGGAATAAAGTAAATCTGCATGAAGTCAGATTGCAGAAATAACCATGATGTGCTGTGTGTACCTTGGTGGAGGGTAGGCAGTATAGAACAGTATGTAAGATTTGATTCAAAGTATGTTTATGTGTTTAAACATGCATAAAAGTCAAGAAAGTTAAACACAAAACTTAATAATGGCCCTTTCTTGACTTTTTTAATGTATATTTTACACACTTGAATATTCTATATTTTTTTAAAAGTATGTGTGAGTGAAAAAGCAATAAAAATATTTGTTTTAGGTATTTCCATTTAAAAATAAAGTAAACCCAGGAGCGCCTGGGTGGCTCAGTTGGTTAAGCTTCTGCCTTCAGCTCAGGTCATGATCCCAGGACCCTGCCCCCCACTGGACTTCTTGCTCAGCAGGGAGCCTGCTTCTCCCTCTGCCTGCGCTACCCCCTGCTTGTGCTCTCTCTCTCTCTCTCTCTCTAAAAGAAATAAATAAAAATCTTAAAAAAAAAAAGATAAAGTAAACCCAGATTCTATTCACATTTGAAAATGAAACATTTGGGTAATTAACAAGTTTGGATAAACTTATCTCATGTAGACAGAGTCAAGACAAATTTATGAGGCATGATACAAGCTTGCATTGGATAGAGTGGTATTAGACAGTTGATATTTCAAAATAAACACCTCACAGGGGCTCCTGGGTGGCTCCATCAGTTAAGCATCCCACTCCTGATTTCAACTCAAGTCATGAGCCCCTCGCAAATTAATATGATTCTTCTAGAGATAGACTTCCATCAGATTTTTTCCAATGAATTTAGAATGTCTCAAAGGGGAGAAATACTTAGTTGACTAGAATTGTAAAGCCTAAACCAAAGTTTATCAGAGATGAGACTAAAACATGTATTATGAGGAAATACCTAAGCAGAAGAGAAGTTTCACTATGACTCTAATAAAAAGAACATCATAATAAAGCAAAATTAAACATTGATCATCTCTTTCAAAAAAAGATAGGCAGCATGGTAAGATGTAGAAAATTTATTAAAATTTTTAAAAAGTGCAGCAGATTTCATTAAAAGCTACAGCTCTAAGTTCAAGAGCAGAAAATGTCTTTAGCTTTTAAAATGCAATTTGGTTTATTATGAAGGAAATAATTAAAATGTAATTTGAAATCACTTTCATTTTCTTAAAGTCAAACAGGAACAAGATGGCTTGAGGGAAATATCAGGTCCAAGAGGCAAACATCAGATAAATTATTAAGGGCTTATGAACTCATAAAAATTAACCTTTCTTGGGGAATTAGTAGGTAACTCCCATTCCAAAGATGAGCAGTGTTGAATTTAAAATGGTAACTAAATACACAGGATAATGTGCTTATTTCAACGTATATTACTATCACAAGTAGAGTTGGGGTAGTAAGGTCTCATTCAGTTGCAGGTGACAAATACTCAATTCTAAGTAAATAAAAAGGAGGAAAGAGAAGTTATCATTTCATATAAGAGGGCAGAGCTTGTGGCTTGTAACAGTTGGATTTGGGTACTCAGATGATGTATTCGAGATTCTTTCCTTTGGCTCTGCTTTCCTTCTTGCTGTTTTATTCTCAGATGGACTTTTTCCATGTGGAGGAAATCTGACTGCCAGCAGCTCCAAGCTACATGGTACCCCTAGCTCCTGTTATAGCAGAAATGCTTTTGCTCAATAGCTTCAATCACAAATCCCAGGAAGAGCTCATATTGGCCCATCAGAGTATCATGTTCTGATTTAATTGAAAATAAATACATATTTAGTCTTCATACCTTTTCTTCTGGCACAGAACTTCTAAAACACTTGAGATTTCCTGAGTGATGAGGGTAATAAAGGTGTCTTTTGTTATGTTAATGAGTTGACACTTGGAAAGCAGCAAAGGCTGAGGGAGGTTGCCAAGGGAACCAACCCTGTGATTAGAAGGTTGGAACTTTCAGTCCCTACCCACCCCTCCCAACTTTGAGGTGAGTTCAGTCACCAATGACTAATGATTTACTAATCATGCCTGCTTAATAAAACCTCCATAAAAATCAAAAAGGACAGGGTTTGGATGGCTTCTGGGTTGGTGAACAGGTTGGGGAGGCTTGCGTCTGGAGAGAGTGGATGCTCTTTGCCCTTTCCCATACCTTTCCCTAGATACCTCTTCTATCTAGCTGTTACCAAGTTATATCCTTTTCTTATAAACAAATAATCTAGTGGGTAAATTGTTCCTCTGAGTTTTGTGAGCCTCTCTAGCAAGTTAGTCAAACCCAAGGAAAGGGTGGTTGGTACCTCCAGTTGATAGCTGGTTCCTCAGAAGTATAGGGTTGTGATTGCCATCTGAAGTGGTGGTGGGGGGCACAATCTTGTAGGACTAAGCCCTTAACCTGTGGGCTCTGACGCTATCCCCAGGAAGATAGAGTGAAAACTGAGTGAATTTTAAGACGGCCAGATGGTGTTGGAGCATTGCTTGATATGGAGAAAACCCCACATGTTGGACTCGGAATCTGAATCAGAATTGTTACATGTCTACTCCAGAGTTAGGAAACCTAGGACCACAAGAATGACAAGCTCCCACCGAGAAGGGAAAGCTTCCCAAATGAGAATTGACTAGGTATTCTAAAAGTAACAGGAGTCCACAACATCTATTAATGTTTATATCTTAAGGAATTCTGTATACTAGACAGTCTGCTAAGCACCACAGGAAAATAGCAGAGTGTGTTAGACAAGCTTCAAGCATTTGCTCCTTAACTTTAAGGTTAACAAAGATACCTAAGAAGGTGCAGATAACAAGTGCTAAGGAGATGAGAGTTTGAGGAAGTAAGATTTAAACCACACCTTGAAGCATGTATAGTGCTTGAGTAAGCCGAGAAGAGGCAAGAGCCAAGTTTGGGAGGTAGCAAAAAATACTTTCATTAGCTTTGGGCAACAGCGTTGACCATTGAGCTTGCTCTTGGGTGAGACTGGCCTCTGAGTGCAGATTTCAAGGTCAGTTATACTGTTCAGGACCATTCAGAGACAAACACTTTAATATGAAGAATTGCATGCTGGTGCAAGAATAAACTTCTCTTCTGGAAACTGTTGACTATGTGTTTCAACAGGGGTTTTTGTTTGTTTTGTTTTATGTTTTTTCCCTTAATCCAGTTACTCTACTGTTAGGAATCCATCCAAAAAAGAATCTGAAATGCAGACAGCTGCTTGCACATTTATTGCAGTATTATTTATATTTTGAATAATTTTAAAAACCTTAAATGGCCAATAAGGGGGAAATATGTAAATTATCTTACATTTCTATAACTAGAGTATGCAATTATTTAAAAACGCCTTTCACCAAAAAAAGAAAAAAAACCCTTTGAAATGGTAAATTGTTCATGCTCTATTACCTACAAAAAACAGTATGCAAATTTTCAAGGGCCTTCATGAAGTTTTATTGAATGAATTATGTTCATAATTAAATGGATGTATGTGTGTGTGTCTCTGTGTGTAAAGAGACCAGGAAAGAGAGAGAGGGAGATGCGTGAGGAGAGGGGGGAGGCACGAGGGAGGGAGGGAAGGAGGGAAGAGGGGAAGAAGAGGACTGAGAGTCCTAGTAATTACTAATTCTTTCCACAACCATTTATCAAGCATCTCTTTGGCAGGCCCAGTGGGCACAGTGGTTGGTGCTAGAGGTCAAAAAAACAGCTTCACAAGGAAAGACATAAAGAAGTGATGAGAGAGCTGAGGAGCTCAGTCAAGGAGAAATACAAGGTGCACAGCAGTGGCATCAGGGAAAGCTAGGCAAGCCTGGGAGATGGGGTAGCGCCCCTGAGGAAGCTGTGATCATGCTGAGAATGAGAGGCCTGGTAGCTGGAGGGGGGAAAGATGCAGGGTGGGAGGCAGACAGACAAAGACTAAGGGTACCTCAGGTAGGAACGGGAGGTGAATGAGAGCAGAACACTTGGAAAGAATTGAAACAGGGCTCTTATGCCTGTGGAGTCCGTGGGGAGCCTATGAGATGGAGAGAGGAATATGGGCAGGGGCCAAAGCTTGCCGAGGCCCAGCTGGCCAGCGTGGTGATCACTGCCTTGTAGGCTTATTGGTGTATTTCTCTTCTAATTTTCAGACTTTTCAGTACATTTCACAATTTTGGTATTGAGTATACATGCTTCTATAATTAGGGGGGAAATAAGTGATTTGGAGAACAGGGCCCTGAGGAGAGAAGAGTCTGTTGGGAGGCTGTGCTGAGCCACTTTTACAAACTCCCTGGGCACTGGGCTCTTCATCCGTAAAATGTGGGGACTGGCAGCTGAGTTCCAAAAGTGCCTTTGCCTCCGCAACTCTTTTCTCTTGTGGATGCCAGAATGGAGTGTGCAGTAAGCAGGCTCCAAGAGCCCATGTCCTGACCTGCCTCTGTCTGTGGCATCACTGCCCCTAGCCCTCCCCGAACAGCTGGGAATTTCCGTCTCACCATAGCATTTCATGCTATAGCTTCCTGTGTTTGAGAATGGCGCCTCTTTAGCTACTTACAAAAATTAACTGGTAAGGCAAACCTGGAGTTGAATGAAAAGAGAACAAAGGGGGAGAAAAACAACAAAGCAATCATTTTTGAGTATTTCCTATTTAAAGAGCACTCTAGATACTGTGAATGATAAAGGTTTGGAAAGACAGGGGTCCCTGCTTCAAAGAGGTTGATAGTCTAAATAGCAAGACAAGTTAGAGATATATCCAACATTAAGTAAACATACCAGCTGGGGGAGAGAGGCTGTAATCAAGAGAAGCAGAAAACACAGGGTCATCTCCAAAGCACATGGGCTTTAGAATGAAATTTAAGTGGCTAGACCACTCCCAGCTGTACTAAAATAAGGACAGAATGGCTCCTCTGAGCAATTTTTTTGGTATTCATTCTAAAGAGAATAATGCCTTCCTCTCATGGGGTTAGGCTTAAAGTAGATAATACACACTCAAACACTTGGCTCTTAGTGGATATGTAGTAGACGTCACCTCCCCTCCCATGGGACTTCAGAGAAACCTGGGAGCTGGATGGAAGTCGAGGAAGTTTTCCTAAAGATAATGGGATTTGAAAAGACTTCTTTTTTTTTTTTTTTTTGAAAATTTTAGATGGATGGGCGCTGGGCGCTGGGTGGCTCAGTCGTTGGGCATCTGCCTTCGGCTCAGGTCATGATCCTAGGGTCCTGGGATCAAGTTCCACATCGGGCTCCTTGTTCTGCGGGAGGCCTGCTTCTCCCTCTCCAACTCCCCCTGCTTGTGTTCCCTCTCTCACTGTCTCTCTCTCTCTCTGTCAAATAAATAAATAAATAAATAAATAAATAAATAAATAAATAAATAAA